>NC_134958.1:7106408-7407681 GCF_965638725.1 Aptenodytes patagonicus | reverse complement strand
ATAAAGTTCATCTTACGCTTTCTGTCAGACACTGGCTTTTGACCGCTGCTGGTGATGGGATGCTGCCTCATATAGACCTGTGGTCTGACCTGATATGGTTATTTGTATGTTTTAATTTTGTTTCTTTTGATATAAATTACAAGGAAAAAATAGTCCTAATCTCCAAGAGCAGTAGTGTAAGTCAGTCTGAAGTGACAGCCATATTAAACTACTTAACAGAAGGCGTCCTTGCAGGCTGACTTCATTTTGCACGAGTTGTGCTGTGAGAATCCAAAGTAGTAAGTGTTGTTTGGTCTTACGGCTCGCTACCTTCACTTGTACCTCTATCCCCTTTTTAAACTAAATCATAGTAAAACAGGAAAGCTTTACAAGGAATTAATCTCCATTAAGTGTTGGGGAATCCATGAAGAAGAATACCACTTTCATCAGGAAAGTGATATAAAATGCAGTGGGTGAGTGAGAGACCTGTGCTTTATTCCTGGCTCTGCTACCGACGGACTATGTGACTTTAGTTATTGCCCCCTCCTTTTTGCTGAGTTTGCTTCCTTGGAGAATGAGATAATGACATAATGACATACCATAACCTTTGAGCAGTTTGAAATGAAGACTGAACTATGCATATTAGGAGCGTTTTCTCTTCAATCTAGATCTGTTACTATTTTAACTATTAAGCTTGTTTTTAGCTTGTAGAAAGTGGAAAATATTGTTCTCAGAAAACTCTAGATTTACCTAGGAATGGTGTGGAGTAGCCTTTGGTGAAACTTTTTGAATTGCTTTAAAAAAATGTTCATCTGTTCAAGTGAAATCTTTGTACCCTGAAACTAGATCTATTATAGGCACAGTTGTGTAAAATCCTGACAAGAGGGTTCAGTAAAGGAATTTGTATAAAGCTTAATTATGGCAGCACAAAAAGAGGGTTTTATAAAGAAACGGAATGCTGTTTGCTGTCCACACTGTTCCACATAAACTTGTTATCACACATTTGAGCATCGAGTTGCGTGTGTGCTCACACACGCCTGTGCACAGTTGCATGCTAACTTGTGATGTGCTCTTACGCTGTCTTTTGTGTACACCGGCTGTGCATCCTCCTGTCAGCAGCCTGCTCATGCAGGTGTTCCCCAGCATCTGCTCAGACCTGCGCACCATCGACACACACGCCTGGCGCTCCCACGTGTGTGCTCCCAGGCACAATGTGGTAGTCAACGTTTTGTGGTTTTGGCTGGACTTCTCCAGACGCTGCAGTTCTAGATAAATACTGCTATTTATTACACCTAAATTTAGGGTCATTAATTTATATCAGTATAACCTAATTTATATCACCATAAACAGCAGTAACAAATGATGCCAAACTCTCAATGCTTGCCAACTGTGCCTGTTTGAGGTTTTTTTCCTCCCAGTTACCAGAAGTATTAAATCAAAAATGATCGGCCTTGCCAGACCATTGATCAAGCAAGAAGTGGAAGCTCCTGGGGAAGTAATTTTGTTTTAAAAATTACTTCACGTGCAGACTGCTCATGGAGTGTCTGTGTATTTTGCATGTTCAGAAATTCTCTTCCCACTCACAAATCCCTAACTGGCCAGTATCACAGTTCTCTGTTGAGTTCGTGTCTCACTTCTACGTTGCCACCTTCTTCCTCTTCCTTTACTCCTTTTAACTCTTTCTCCTTTACTCCTTTCACTCTTTCTTCTCTTCCGTCTGCCCTTTTGTCACTCTCCCCTCCCTCCTACTGAATCAAAGAAGCTTTTCAATGAAAAGAACTTGATGCATTTTATAAATGAATTGAACCAATCAGTGGAGATGGGAGCTGGTGAGTCTTTTTTTGCTAAGGGAAGATGAATTTTTGGAAGCGGCATGATTTCTTCAAAGCCATGGGGTAACCATAGTAGCCGTTAGGAAGAGGAAATCCTGATTTGCATTTTGGATTATAGCCATGGACTATTCTTTATCTGGTTTTAAAACACCCTGTTCCCTCCTGCACCTGCCCTCCCACAACACAGGCCGAGTAAGCTTTTCTGCTGTTCAAAGGTAAGGCAGGTGACGTGCTGGGTTTCTTGTCTCTCGATTGACGTTTGCTACCACTTTAGTTAGGCTGTCTATTCTATCTGTTTTACCTACAGGGCTTTGTTCATTACCTCCTCAAATCCACCAAAGAAAAGCTTTACCTCTTGACAATTACTGAAATGGAGAGATAGAAACATTCACTAAAATCCCTTCTAGAACAGGTTTCCTCTGCACACTCTCAAAAGTTACAAAGGGAAAAATGAGTGTGCTCCCACATATTCTTTGGAGCCTGATCCTTTGTTTTTTGAAGGACTCTCTTAGGAGGAGTAGAAGCACATTTCTCTCTGCCCAAAATACACTATTTGTATGTATGTTTTTTTTCTCTCCTATATTAATGCTTACTCTCCTGCATTGAGACATTGTGTTCTCCAGACAATAAGAGACAGAACTGATCAAGAACAGGAAAAAAGCTAATGGCCAGTCTAAGGAGTCAGTTTATGATCCAGAACTGCATCCTCAAGGATTAAATCTTGAGGTGATGTCACACAAAGCTGTACGACTGCAGACATCCCTCCTTTCCTCCCACTCCTCTTCATTGCTTCGCTCTGGTCAGAGGATTGAAGAGGAGTTTAATTCTCAGACTCTAGCCTTGCATAACTAAATTGGTGCCATGCACTCTGCAAACACGCTCCAAAGGCTCTCTCCAGACTACCTAATCTATGATGTGTGTGTTTCTCTAAGGACAGCGCAGAGATGTGAGAAGGCTGGGAAAGGAGTGTTTTCGAACTCTGTCATTAATTAATGCAGTGGGAGAGTTTGTCTGTAGGGGAGAGAGAGAGAGGTACTACAGGATTAGCATGCTGCTGTTCTTTGGCAGACACCGTATGAATCTGTCCCCCGTGTTGTCTTCAGAAGCCCTGCATCTACATTGGCACCACCATGTCAAAAGTAGTTGGGTAGATGAATGTGGAAGCCAAGGTATGCTTGGATAAAAGAGCATTTGGTAAAAGATTCAACCCTTACAATGGCTGTGCTCTGAGTTGCATATTGTAAGGGGGCATATTTGCGTGCACTAATGCTTTCCTCAATACCTCAGAGGGGATGAAAATGCTAGTTCTGGGAGCACCTGTACTGGCTTGGTATGTGGCTCTGGGAAGTGCACATGAAATGTGGGCTAACTTCCCCCAAGAGGAGTAGAAGTTTTCTCAGCTATTTGCTGCTTTGGTGCCTCAGGTGTTGCTTCTGTTGCGCTCCTGTAAGAGGGCAGTGATGGATTTGGGAGCTTAGGGTGGCAAATGTGGCTTGTGCATGCGCAGCCTGCGGTAAAATATTAGGTGCAGCATTCCTCACCTCTCCTCTCTGCAAGCTGTTCCTTGGTGGAGCCAGAAGTGGGGTCTGGCCCTCCACCATGCACTTCTCTGAGTACCTCTCTGTGCTGTGCGAGGCCCCAATTTCAACCAAGGCCCTTTGTGCTGTGCTGATGTGATAGCCCATCCTTGGCTCTCCTTCTGTGATAAACATCCGTCTGCAGTCAGCTGCACCCCAGGACTCTCCCTTCTGACAGTGCTTCCAATGCAGTATTGTTTATTCCTTCCTTTATCAGCCGGAGCTGCCGGGCCCCCTGAGTTATTAGCTCTATTCATTCATTGTCAGTGTTTCCTCCTTCGTAAATATGCCCCCATACGTCTCTGCTCCTGAGGAATATGCTTTCTCTTCTATTTACTGCTTTTCCCAGGCCCCCATCTCCTCATTGCCACCCTGTGGCCCAATAACAGCCAAGGAGATAAATAAGCTGCATAACTCTTCCCAGCTATTATTTTTGCTGCTGTTGTTGTTGCCCTGCATGGTAATATATATAATAACAAGGAAACAAATCTTATTACTAAAGTAATTACAATAAATAAAAAGCCGAGGGGGGAGATGAAGGAAGGGTCTGTCGGGGGAGTGATTGCAGTAGGATTTTTTTAAAATTTAATTTACTCGAGATGTTCTCTGCCACTTTGTTGATACCCTGCTGAGGGGGGCTGTGACTAATTAGCAGCAAGCTGTTGTTCTAACACCCTCACCTAATTTATTGTGTGGCTGAGTCTCTAAAACAGGAGCCTGTGTGATATCATTGTCTATGGGACTTGGCACCAGCCTCGTGTCAGTGGTTGGCTTTATTGCTTGGTGCTTTTGTTTCCCCGAAGCTGAATAGCTCAAATTTTGGGTGCTTTGCTGTCGTTCCTTTTATCTTCCAGCATATTCCATGGGCTTCCAGGAGTTTGGGCCGGAGAGTACACTTAATCTATTGCATTAGAACTGCTTGTCCCAGTGCTCAGCCGAATAACGGACCAACGCAACTGCTAGTTTTTGACAAATTGCCCAGAGAGCTGCATCACCCTCTGTGTGCCTTGGTAGAGAACAAAAAAGACCCAGCACTAGAAAGTCTGGTATGGACAGGGTCTAGGGTTCTGCTTGCAGGTTTCTTATGAAAGTACCACATTGTTGCTTACCAGTAGAATGGAGATTACAGTACCGTCTGTCTGCTAAATGGTCATGAAAACTAACTAGTTAATGGCGATATTAAGAACTGGAAGGATTTAATGCATCGTCCCTTGTTTCATTAGTCTTCCAGTTGCCAATTGCAAAAGCACGCGCAGTCTTTGTAAAGCTCTGAAACAGTAAAGGTACCCCATGAGTTGAGTGCGTCTCCCTTGGCTCTTTCATACCAAATTTATGCTGGTGATGCAAGGTCACCTGGGAATTTCACTACAAAAATCACTTGATGTGGGCTCATTGATATTACTGTCTTGGACTACTAAACTGAAGCTTTTAGCTTTGGAAATTATTTCATTTTAGATAGGTACTAACTTGTATTTTCAAGTTAGCGTGAATATTAGATATGAACGTGATGTTCCACAGGCTCAGAAAGGAATCATTTTGTTCTGCATTTGTGTCTATTTTCCTGACTGACGATGGGCGTTCATAATCAGATGTGTGCACTCCTTTGAAGACATTTCCAGGAGCCAGGAGACTGGTGTACAAAGCTTAGCTTTTAGTAAAGTTAATGAGATGATTGAATTATATTATTACTCTTGTTAGCTTGGTTGTGTATCATTATCCCTTTTGTTTGTTGTTATGCTTATTTGAGTCCCCTCTGTGGTATATTATTCCCATAACAATTGTGCCTGTGCTAGGCTCTGTGTAGTGACAGGCAAGGAGCAGCTGGTCCCTTGTTAAGAGCTGATGCATTAGTGGCACAGCCCATGCATTAGGATTGGTGAGAATGAGAAGGACGCTGGGCTGTTGGCTCTCATGCAGCCTGATCCATCTTCTCAGCCCTGGCCACATGATGCACTTCATGGAGGTGTGAGCTTTGTAGTTACAGCTCTCTTTCAGTATTACATCCTGGGATAGGGAAAGCATCCTGCTGCAATGACTTCTACAACCACCCGATGAAGCTTTGTGAAGGATACTTCAGTATCATCAATGCAGCAATTGGAGAATTGTGTTAAAAATCAGGAATCTCTTTATACCTTCTTGGAATTTGCAGGAGGTATGTGCAAACCTTGAGCCAGCTTGCCGCATAGGTAAACCTACACTGAGAAATATTATAATTACTGCTGAACTTGGATTTTGCTTCTTACCTGATTGTGGTAGGCATCAATTACTGATATCAAAGTTGAATATTTTGGAGATGAGCTAATGTCATGAGTAAAGGGGCCATTTTGGTCACTTATCTCAAGATCAAGTCTGCTTATTCAAGTTAATGCTTATTGGAAGCTACAGATTCAGAGCTGGAGTTGTTATTCATAGGATGGGAAAAGAGAAGTCCACAAAATGAAATTGTTAAAACTTCACTTTTATAGATGCAGTGAAGAATGTCCAATACTTTACTGCAATATCCACACTACCTGGAAAGCTGAAATTGCCTGGAAAAGAAGGTTATTGTCTCTTGTAATATACCTTCGTATATTACGCTGTGTAATAAATCAGGCAGTATTTCTTTTGCCCTGAAAACTGGACATCCCTGGAGTTCCAAGTGACATTTCACGTTTTATATGACCATTCAGTCCGTTTTAAGTATTAAACCACATCATTTTTTGTGAAATATGCACGGAAATACGTCTTTTTTAAAGCCTATGAATAAAAAAATCTGAAGCTTAGTTACGCAAGTATAAAGCTGCTTTTCCATGATTTTGCTTTAAAAAATCCTGTGTTGGATTAGCTCTGTGTTTTGTCTAGTGTTGTTCTTTAACATTTTTATTTATTTCTGTATTTCTCTCTCACTTTTCCCTCCTCTCTCTTTGGAATCTGTTATTCAAATGTAACAATAAAAGCTGGCTAAGTACTGTGATAGGAGAGGAGATATATAATGGCCTTGGGTTGGAGAAATGGACTGGCAATTGAAAATGTTGTTTGTAGAAATGGGACGAAGAGGCTTATCCACAAAAATAAGCTTCATTTGAAAGCTTACATTTTCAAAATTGCTTGTGCAAAAATGCACCAACAGAGGACCAGCTGAAGTTGAATTGTTCACCTGTGCACATCGTTCATATGATTGCACATGTAATTGGGGTAATTACGTGGGCAAATTTTGCTCCAGTGACTTCAACAAATTGCCACCCTAATTTATAAATCCAGCTGAATGTCCCACAGAAGCATCAAGAAAATGAAAACCAGAAAATTGAGTCAATGTTGGAATGACAAAGAGTGAGAAATCAAAAACCTCTTCTGCAACCTAACAGGCAGCACTGCTGGGAGTCAGGGGAGAAAAAAAAAAAGTGCAGCACAGTTTTAATGCTGCAAAGCAGCTCTGAGTCTTGAAGGGGTAGAGAAACTGAAGAGCTTTTGAAGTCATGTAGCCCAGGTTTGAGCTGAGGGGAAAAAAAAAAAAAAAGGAAAAGGCAGAGGGTGAGTTTGGCAGTGAAAAGAGCTCCAGTAATGGTGCACCTTGGGTCTGTGCTTACTGCAAAACTCTGAAGTTAGTATTTGAACACACCCTAACTCAATGATACCGTAACCCTGATAGGGACTCTCGGGTAACTGCGATGATATTTTACTGCATGGGAATAGTGATGATTTATGCTGTAAAATTCTACAGAAATTATGTTATGTTCAGAACTGTGTAGAGCTGAGCAGTTTTTCCATGGCCTTTTAGAGTTGGCTTGTTGGATTTCACAAGTGGATGTGTCCTTATATAAAATGGTTATATGTTCCATTATATCCCATAGGACTCTTTCATGTCTGGGGAAGCAGAACACAAAGAAGTGGTAGTGAACAACATAGTCTAGATCCTAATTCACCTTTTGGATTGCTTTCATTTGTCTGCCACAAATGGCAAGGACTTAAGGCATAATTATTATAATAGTTGGAGAAGAGCTGCTATATTCTACTGTATATATATTACAGAATGCAAAGAGGAAAAAGGGTTTATTTCTAAATATGTACACATAACAATCCATAATCAGGTCAGTATCTTCATGTGATGCTGGTTTTAGTCGGTTTTGGGTTTTTCTGCCTCTGACCCTTTTCTTAAAGCTCTCTTCCTCCTCCTGTAAAGTTACCAGGCAATAACAAGGTGTGAGTGCAAGGTTTCTTTCTATGTACATCCAATGACAGCATCTCTAGTAGTAGAGTTTCTGTCTCCGTCCCCCATGTTCCCCCATTTTTCTCCCAAAATGTTCATCAGCTCAGCTTTTGAAGGAGAAGGAAGTACCAGTTGTCCCAGGGGACACTTGCTCCCACTGAGCACTGCCGAAAGCAGAAATCTGGTTCCCAGTTCTAGCTCTGGTCCATGGTGCCTTCTACCAGCAGTAACAGCAATAACACTAATGAAAACTTACTTTTTGAGGAACATTTCCTGTATTCATTGTCTGTTAGCTAACAAAAGGTCATTAACATAAAAACAAAAGGCAAAGATTAAAAAAGTGATGATTTTTCTGTCTTCCCCGTAATGGTTATGGCACATAAGAGGATGTAAAGTGCAGAGCAGCTGAACACTCATAAACTATTTTAATACCATTTAGAAATGAGAAGAAGCAGGGGAAGAGGCTTATGTAGCAATGTAGTTTATTGCACTAATCAGTCACTTCTACAGAGCACTACCATGGTTTTAAATCCTTGCTCCAGTGACATGAAAAAAATTAGTGGTCTCTCATCCAAGTCTTTAATAGATTTTGGTCGATATCATAGAAATCTCTAGTACCTCATTTAAGCTATCAGTGAATTCTATGCTTAGGTGGATATAATGTTAGGCAAAGCAGGTCTGGATTATATCTGTGATAGCAAGGCAGTAATGCAAGGTCTGAAAGTGAAGTAGAAGGAACTATGGGAGATTAAGACTAAGCTACGTTTTACTTAGATATTTCTTTGGGGTTAGGCTGAAATCTCTGGAAAGGCAGCTGACACTTTGTTGGTTGAACCATCTGCATGGAATAGCCAAACCTACTACTGGTTTACCTGCCTAGTGTCTCGCTATAAACACGCATAAAGGTTGAACGTGGAAATCCAAAGATTGAAGGCAGTGGGAGAATAGTTGGTTTTCCCCCTCCAGAACATGCATGTTACACGAAGAGAGTTTGCTTTGGAATAACTTCATGTTTGGAGAATACGTTGTCTGGTCTTGTGCACATGCTAGTTTTCAAGTGAGGAAGAACGAAGGGGTTTAAGTCACAGTAATTTCTGTCTCTTTCACTGACATGCAGGTGAGGGCACCCTTGAACTGTGCAACTTCTCTATCTACCCTTAGACAGATTTGAACAGTATGTAATCCCATCCGGCACGCAGTCTGTTCAAAATCAAATAGTGTCCATATCAATGGCTTTGAGCTTTCAGACTCATAACACTAATACAGCTGGGATTGTAAATAAAAAGGAGAATATTAAGAAAAAGCCTCTGTTGCTGCAAGCAGCAGAAATAATCCAAATCAAGTATATCTTTCCATTACACAGTTTCTTACCAAAACAAAACCTCAGCTCAGGGCTGTTATTTATAATGAACTGGCTTTGCCAGTGTTCATATCTCTCCCTTTTTTACCTGGTATGTGTCAGTTCTGATTGTGTGTACTGATGATAGCAATTTATTTGTTATCTTTTGTCCCAAAGGGTCTTGAAGTGCCATAACAAACTACCTACTTTACTTTCAGGCGTTGCTTACTGTACCACCTTTGAACTGGTGCGAAGAAGTCGCTCTTTTGTAACCTCTGAACCCATTGCCTCTGAATGCTGGGAGTTGCTGGTTTTAAGCCATCAGGCAGAAGTTGTGGCAACTAGGTCTGCAGCAGATGTTACAAACTACAGAGTGACTTGAAAAGAAATCACTTAGGTGCAATCAAACCCCCTGCTGTTTTGTGTTTTTTTTTTTTTCCCTAAGCATTTTATTAATCTTTGAGAAACACATGTGGCAGCTCTGAAACCATAATTTCACTTGCACATTCTCAGATGGGATGATTGGTCCCTAAAGAGCATATATCTAGCAAGCACTAATTCTCCACAAACTAGCTGTGGTGCATGTATGATTCTGTCATTGCTAATTCTTGCTTAAACCTGATGTGAGCCTAAATAAGGAGTTTGCTTTGAGGCTTTGCCAAAACCTCTGTGGTCCAAATGATACAGTATTCTGTATGTGTAAATGCATATACAACCATGGTAATAGAAGCCATTTTGATCCAGATTGTCAGGATTGAAAGGATGCAGTTGTGGCTGAAAAATACATACGCATTTGCATGCACAATTACTCAAGTTGGGGTTTAGGCATTTAAGTGGCCATTTGTGCTCTCATTTTCGATTATTATGTTCATCCTGTGGGAATGGATTTGTGCAAATCAGGCACACAAATATGCATATGTTTTGTTGTGTGCTATCCTGAAAACATGTTGCCTTATTTGGACATAAACTTGGATTGATTTTTTTTTTCACCTTGAAATTTCTATTACAATCTGAAGAATGTGAACTGTGGTGGCTGAACGGCAGTTCTTCAGCAGCACGTTTCCCTTTTCCAAATGGATAACTCTCGTAATTGTTTCTGTAATGTAAGCTAATATTTCCAGCTAACAGTTATTTAGGGTACTGTCATGGCAGGCTGTAATTCAACCCTGTTGCCTAGTGGTCCAAATAATGACCAAGGCTTGCCCCTAGCTGAATTATCATTCTTTTGCTTCTTACTTTCCCTTCATACACATAAACAAGTCTGTCTTTATGCCAAACTCTGAAATACAAAGGAAAGCAGAAGTGATATTGTTGATTCAGAGCTCCATCTTGGCAGCTTCAGGGAGAGAACTGCTTATAGGGGCATGAAGGCTTTTGAAGGGCTTCTTAGTGACTTGGCCCATAGGCTTCCTGGAGGCTCACCCGGCTCTTACTCTGTCACAGTGTTAATATATCTATATAGAGCATCTACTGCAAATACTTAACAGAGAGGATGAAGAGGTCCAATCTGACTTGGGACAGGAAGACTATCTGGGCTGACGCTAAGCTGCGACTCAAAGACATTGAGTACACTGAAATTTGCACCAAAATTAGGAACCTTTGAGTCAGCTGACTTATGACTCAGCTTATGGAAATAACGCTTGTAAAGAAAATTACGTTTAATATACCTTCTATGATTATCCTTTAAGAAAGAGTAGACATCAGGAAAGGATAGTAGCAATGTGAATGCCACAGAAGTATGCAGTTTTGTCAGTAAACCTTTGCTGAGGAAGAAATTAACTGTTAAGTTCCTTCATATTAATAATCCTATTAAGGGTTAGTTTAATAAAGGTTTATTAATTTTCAAGGTGTAATTTGCCCGTGATCCTTTTGAAAGAAAATTATATTTCTATGAAATGGAAATATACAAAGACTGCATGACAATGACCTAATGAAGTGGCAAACCATGTTTTTTAAATCACTCATTGTGATCAAAATGGCATCTTAATTCTTGGAATTCTCCCACCATTCACGCTGGGGGAGTCTGCAAATCATTCAAAGTAATGCGGAAGTTTGTCTAACCTGGGAAATGCTAACAAGTACAAAATGTGTCTATGAAATGGTTCCTATAAGTTTGGGCCAGGAATGACGGTGGGAAGCTTTGTAAATTGCTAAAAGAACGTGGAAAGGAAGGCTAAACTTCGACTTTCTAAATGGTGATTCATAGACACGCAGGGTGGATGGCATGACAATTTGCCTGGTTAGATATGGGAGCTATGCTCAATCATGCGTGCTTCAAGGACACTGGGACTAAAAAGAGCGTGTTCTGGGCTCATCTGGAGAGTCATGGATGCTCAGGTGGTGCTGGGGCTGCTCTGCAGAGATTGGGCTCTGAGCGGGGCAGGATGAGGTTTGTTAAGAGCGAGCTGAGAAAGGGAGTCTGCATGAATGTTTTGGAGACTAGAAGTGTGGGTGGAGAGTCATGGCCTTGGGTGTTTCACACTGGAGGGCGGGAGGTAATTCAGGACGTAGTAAGCAAAGAAAGAAGTGTGAGTGCTACAGGCTGCTTCTGTCTGTGCTCAAGCAGCCCAAACGTGATATTATAATCAATTAATCCGAGCCAGTACCGTGGTCAGGCTACGTTCCTGCAGGCTAATGGCAAAAGAGCCTGGATGGATCATGGTTTGATTGCCATCTGTGCTAACACTTGGGAGACAGCACAGAGACTCATGGATTTGTGTTAGTGTATCAGAGCAGAGCTGAGGCCCAAGCAGTGGCTCCAGTCTCCTCTTGTTTGTGTTTTCAGGCATCACCTGGGAACTGACTTGCTGAAATTCTGCATTAGGGATTGATTTCTGATTACTTTAGGTAGCCCAAAGCAGCACCTGCTGGATAATCTCAACAGGCTTTCCTGGAAGCCTTAGCTCCGTTTTGTACCCTTGAAGGGGCTGAAGAGATGAGATATGTCTCCATTAGGCAGCTGAGTTCAGGAGCTTATCTGCATTGCTTTAAGCTTGCTAGTTTTACATCAGCCCATTAGAGAACCTCTTTCCCAGGCTGGGAAGGAGATGGGACTCTTAGTAATTCTCTGATACCTAGTGCTCATAGGCTGCCTTTTCTTTTTCCACTTCAAAATGTCACATTGGATTCCTGATGGAATTAAAGATTTTTATCTTCCTTCTCTCTACTAGACCTCTGATTTTTTTTCTGGTTTTCTTCTACACTGAAGACTTAATTTCTCACATATGTGAGACAGGGTGAAAATTAAACAAACAAGCTGGCAGATAGACAGAATGGTTCTTCATGTCTGGAAAGCTGCAATGAGCTGCGACTCAGGAATTACAGTGCTTCATATTCAAACTTTTCATTTTGATGCATTGGGGTGGCACAGGAGCTGACGGTGACATATGGAGAAGGCCCTCTTAGCAGGATTGAGGCTGTTACGTGATAAATGACACGGTATGTCAAAGGACTTCTGTTATCCATCATGCTGGCTTCCTCTGAACACACTCTCACTAAAAAGAGAAGTAGCTACACAAACAGCTGGGGGATGCTGTAGGTAAGGTCAATGGTGTGTTCAAAAGAGAAGATAAGAAAGCTGGAAAGTGCATGTTTGCATGGGAATTAATAACCCCTGAGTTTTGAGTTCAGAATATTAAAGCCAATTTTTGTTTAAACATCTGAAGTATCCCAGTTTTATGTCTTTGTCAAGAATGAACCTTAGCTTCAACAGTTGTTTCAAAAGTCATTCAATCAACAGGTTTCAAAAACCCACCAAGTTCTCAGTGCTGAACAGCTAAGCTTTCTCTAAAGAAAGGCTGTTTAGCATCAAGTTTTGGATTGAAAGCGTGGTTCTGTCCCCTGATATGTCCCCAGACTTTCCTTCTTCCTTCCTTTCACCTCTGTTTGGAAGTTTGAGTCTGAAATGCAGTGGAGTGAAAGTCATATGATCTATACTTTCCTATATACATGAGAGGCATGGGAAAGGCAAACATAGTAGCAGGGTGGTACAGTTGCTATTATAAACATAAGGGATAGAAAATACTTTTGAGGGAAGGAGCAGGGCTTTGACTTTCAACACACCTGATACAGGAATATCCTCTGTAGGACACTTTCTACTATTGTTGACCATTCAAGCGAATAAGTAATGGGGCAGGCTTTCACAGTTCTGTGCCCTCCACTCTTGGGAAGCTGGTTGGCTTTTCATCTCAGATTTCTTCTCCCTCTGTCACCTTTACCTCAATAGTACCTCGTTATTTTTTTTTTATTCACTTCAGATTGACACATGCACCAGTGGCTGTCCAAGAGGAGCAAGGGATGTGTGGCATAACATAGGCACCTGTCCATTTCAACCTCCTTCAGTCCCTCTCTCTTTTTTTCATCAGCTGTAATGGCTGTTTTTTTCCCTGTTTGATTAATGGACCCTCAATAGCTATGTAGTCTATAAACCTAGACAAGACAAGTAGTCTGTCTCTTTTGATCCCTGAACTCCTAAAAGCCTGATTCTGGCTCTGCTTAAGTGGTGTTTATGTGCCCACATGCACAGTAGCAATTGGTGCAGAATATCAAATGTCACTACTTGACATTTCATTCATAACAGTAGCATTTAAAGTAAAGGCTTTAACTTGATGATTCACCGGTGGCCAGTGTCAAATGATCTGCGATGGTCTTCATGTTACAAGTGTCAATCAACAAATGGATTTCTCTGGAGATAATTTAATCAGAGCCCATCAGTGAACTGGCTTAAGAAAAAAACCTTACTTCCAGATTATTACCACAGCCTTATTGCATATGAAACAAGACGAGCATAGTCTTGGTAGAAGAGTGGCTACAACTTCTGTAGCCCCTCTAACAAACCCATTTCTGGGATGGTGGAGTTGCAAGGCCCTCAGGTGCATCTGTTCTGTAAGTCAATACAGGGCTTCAGGTTCCATGGCTGTTGAGCTGGAAGCTCCTGCCCAGAACAAAATTTGCTAAACACAAACCAACCTAAATATACAGATAACTCAGCTCTCTCCAACTCCCAGCGCTGCTGTGCTCCACTTTGACAGTACAGCTTTTCCTTCACAAACTCTTCATGTGATGAGACACTTATTTCAGCTGTTGACCCCTATCAATGACCCCTCACTGGGAGATCAGGTGTAGAGAACCAGGCTATTATCTGCCTTCCACTCACACATTTCTAATCAAAGCAGCCAATTTTGCTAACGCCTACAGCTGAAGTCACAGTGAGGGAGACCCGGCTGAGTACATAGAAAAGAAGTGCTTGGAATGGCAGAGCCAGGGGTAAGAAATCCTAAGGGTAAGGCTGAAAAAGAAAAGTCAAGCTGGGAGAAAAGATGAATGAGCAAAGCAGGGAGAAATTCTAAATTCTGGTTTCATATTTGATATAAGAAGTCATGAGGATCAGTCAGCGGAGTGAAGAAAAGCATCTCTACACCCTCCATGCATCTCTCCATGCTCCCTTAGCTTTCTTACTCCAGTGAACATTGGTAACATGCTAGCATTGTATTCTATTTTCAGTGTGTACACTTAAGACAAAATAGGTTTAAAAAAAAAAAAATTAAATAAAATCCAAAGCAGCTCTGACAGGAAGATATCTCTTCAGATGTTGTAAAGGTTAATGTTTACTCCAGTTATGGCATCTGTTGAGTCTTTCTTTTCTGGCTGTTGAATTCTCTCTAGACTCAGAGAACACTCAAAAATTTGAGCCCCCGTGCACTGGGTTCAGAAGATGAGCAGGACTGCCACGTGGCATCTTCTGCTTTGGCCTTCAAAAGCCGTAGTCTAGGCTACTAGCTATAACTGTTGTCATTACCTATAACCAGAGAAATCTTGTTAAATAGGGCAGTAATCCTTGATGATGTGTTAAACACTTGTGCTGCTCCCTCCCTTGGAGCACTAGTTTCAGTTGATAACCATGCTGCTTGCTTACTTTCCGACATGATGTAGAGGTGTCACTTTATCGTATTTAAATGTTTTAACTGCACTTCAGTAACAGGTAAATGATACCAGTATCTTATAACCTGGTAGAACAGGTTGTCAACAGTCACAAATGATGGGCTGGCATCTCAGGCTGGATACCGAGGCGCTGCCTTTATCTGCTTTTGTCTTTGGTTTTCATTTTTTTCTGGTTTAAAGGTCCTCTAGGCTGTAATTGCTTTTGGGGACAGATAATGTTGTATTGTTAGCCCTGGATTTGAGAACAGCTGTTGTCTTCAGTTCCTGTATGTTTCAGTCTGGTTTATAATTATAGTCCATAAATTGTGTTAGGATTCTTGGTAACAAGGAGTGTACTGAAAATGAGATTATTTTCAGTATTTGTGTCACTTTGCAGAGGCAGGGAAGGAAAAGAAACATTGTCAAATGACGAGAGTGTGCTGTTTTTCTCATCTTTCTGTGTTTTTGATGTGAGCAAGAGTTTGGCATTTTTTCCAGGATTGCAGTCAGATGTTCACCCAGTAGCTACTTGGATTTGCAGTATGAACTTTCAACCAGAACCACCACACTGCAGAATCTTCTTAGCCATAGGAGACTGATATTAACATCTTTTCCAGCAAATTACCTGATTCCTCATTTGTAATTCTCTGCAGTAGAGCTAATGAAAGATGCTCTAAGCAAAGTCCTGTGTCTCTGTGTGTAAACAAAACAATGCTGAGAAACCCCCTGAGGACCAAGTAGGTTTTTTTTTCCTTATGCTTTATACCTTTTCAGTTATGTGAATAGAAGTGTGAATATTTTGGTTGTTTTTCCTTGTTATCCCAGCATACAGTGGGGTTTTTTCCCTGCTTTACCCCCATAGGGAGTTAGATCCTAATTTCTTTTCAGTTCAGAATCTCTTTGTCTTTCGCTTTTGCCCTTTCTCTGTAAATGTCTTTCTCTCCCCATGCAATTCTGCTTCTGCCTTTTGTCTGCCACTCTCCCACTCTTGTTTTATTTTTGTTTTGGTAATCCACTGTGATTATATAAAGTTCCTGTTGAACATGTTGTGGACCAAGGACCATGGAAGCTCCAAAGCGCCCTGTGTCATTACTGGTGGGGACCGTTCAGAGAGCTCTGTTTACCGTTGTTTCCTGTTAGTAGAGAGACTGTTTGAAAATAGTTGATTTTTGTCAGATGGGTTCAAAGAAAGACATCACAAAATACTGTAATTTAGAGAGGTCAGTTTCCACACACATATAGAAAAGTTTATAAGTTTTTCTAGCTGTTCTCAGGTAGACAGATTATTATATATATTTGGTATCCAAGATCCTACGAGTTACTTAAGGTATTATGAGTTTTAGGTGACACTAAGAACACACCTTTTCAACCAGTACTGCATCTCCTATCTTCAGCATACCATAGTCTGATGTGCAGTATGTCTTGTTTCTCTTTCTGGCCCCCCCTCGTGTTGCTCTGCCAATATACCTCAACACCGACCTGTGAACACAGTTGTATCGCTGTGGAATCCATCCGTGCTGTCATCTGAGAAAACTCTGGCCTAGTCGTTCTCCTGCATTTGTAAAATAATTCTTCCTTTCCTATTCAACAAAATGGGCTATATCATATTCCTTAAGTAGCTTTGCTCCCTATTGGCCTGTGCTATTACAATTTTTTTCCCTCTTACTTATGTAGAACTGTTTTATATTAAATAATAGAGTGTTAAATTATTAGCATTCAGAAATCTTTAGTGTAGCTTAAACCCTCCTCAGATCTGGAGCAAGCTCAAACCCCGTTAAAAAGATTCCTGGGTTTATATCTTCTAAACCATAGCTTTCATTTCTATGGCAATTTCCCTTCATCACCAAGAACTAACAAGCAGTGCTTGTAAATTCTCGGGCTAATAATTCAGTGGGTATGATATTAATGACATTGTGCAAAGCAGGTAGTGGTGGTGGGGAAGAATTAGAAGAGAAGAGCAACTATCAATCTTGAAAATGGCAGCAGATTTCTCCATTTCTCCTCCTTGAAATTCATTTGGCTAAGTGAAGTGGGATTGGGTTTGATCACTTGTTTTAAAAATCTTGTTAGTAATAATCCATTTATCTGCGGGATACATGGAAGGGCCCCTGGATTCCATGACTTACTGTAAACATCTCTGGGGTTTCACTCTCGGTATCTGCATTTGATGCCACTCATCCCAAATAGGTAAAATGTACCTCAGCAGGGTAGGAAAAGAACTTGAAATCATTTAAAAGCCACATTGTGTTTTTTATTTAGATAAAATTAACTAGTATGTGCTTTTTTTAGTTGTGTGATATGAATAAAACATTTGTCTGTGTGGAGCTGATTGTAACGTAATGTTCCTGTTGCTTCCAGTAGAGATTTGGGAAGGGAGTTGCTTTTATATACTGTCATACCTGGAGGTAAAAAAAGATAGATGTCCAGTAGGGAAGAGAAAAACAGTGTTCATATATAATTTCTGGTTGTTTTTTTTTTTTAAAATATTTTGCCACAGGCTTGCTAGTGGGTACAATTGAGAGGAAGATCATCTTATTTACTTAGAATGATCTGTGACATATCTGTGGTGCATCCGGGTATATGAAGGTCATTGATGGACCAACCCACTAAAGATAAGGGTTCTCTTTTTTTCTTTTTTGAGCAATGTGTTTCACCATTTGAACCATTTCATCACTGCAACTTTGAAGTGTAACTAAGATGTTTATAGTCGATAAAAGAAACGATGTTTTCTTTCTATACCATACAATGTAATAGAAGTTAAAAGGAAGGTAGAAAAGCATAATAAAGAACTGACAGGTATCACATGGCAATCCTGGTCCAACAGGACAAAACCTGACATTTGTCATCATCATATTCAATAGGTGACACCAAGTGTCATTACTGAGTTCTGAGCGTGCCATTATAATGGTGATGGGTGGTGAGGAAAGACTTTTTTGGATCTGTTTCCTGAGGTAATCTTATGCCCAGGAACAGAAGGAATAAGAATCCTTATGACTTTGTTCTAAAGAGTTTATTTTGATGTGTTCCTGTTATTAATACAAATTGCTTTTTTTTTTTTAATGGGTTGTATAACGGACTGAATGCTAACAGTGATATCTTTGGCATTAGAATCTGAGCCTATGAGTATCCTGAAAACGTGTATTCTGCCGGCTAGCCATACAAAATAGGAAAACAGTGATTTGATTAATTTTCTTGTTTCCTCCGTTTCAGGAAATGGTAAATAGATGTCTAGATGGCCTTCCGAGTAGCATTGTGTGAAGCATTTCTACAGCCTTTAGCTTGAAGGGCAAATTGGGCAAGATAGGTACCTTGGCTTATGGTTGGATTCTGTTTTCCTACACCCCACTGTAGATTCACAATTGCTCTGCTGGAGTAAGTGAAATTACTTTCCAGTCTGACAGTGTAACTGGAAGCACAACCCAATAGTGATGTGTAAATTGCTTCTGTTTTCTTTTTTATCTCCCTGTCTTAAGAGCAAACTGTCAACTTTATCTGTCAACCAATCAGAGTCTGGCAGTGAAACATCTGGCTTAAACATCTGCTGGCAGAGGGAATGCCATTTGCATCTCTGCCAACAAGTAGCAAACACTGTATGTTAGGGTTGCGATGGCAAGGAAAGTCCATTTCCTTTGGGAACAGCAAAAGAAAGATATGTGCTGATGCTTCCTTGCCTTTGCAACTCTTGCTAGGACCTGATGTGTATATGTACGCACACACTCTCTTAGAGAATACATATTTACTGTGCAGGAAAGCTGGATAAGTATTCATTAAAAATGTAACCCATAATCTCAGCCATAAATGCAAGGCACAGCTTCTCCAAATGTTGCATAGATATTTCCTGTGTGGACATTCTGGGCTGAATTTGAAACATAGATAAGCGATCAGGTTAATGGAGCAGCGAAGGCATATTTGCAGTTGCAAGCAGGCAGCTAAATAATAATAATAAATCAGTAAGTAAATAAATAAATAAAATTCAAGCAGCTCTCTTCTCTGAACGCGATTAAGGGGCTGTGTCCGTTCCATCAGCATAGTCACTTTGCATTTGATGAAATCCTGAAAAGTGGATGTGGATAATAATTTGAGAATATAGTTGACTCAAATGTCCCTTTTCAATGATGGGAAACATGTTTTGGAATGAACTTCAACTCAGCTCACTGAATCAGGGTACCCAGGGAAGTGGTTCTTTCCTTTAAGGCTCTGGAGTTACTTTACGCATATGGAAATAAAAAATATGTCCATCCATTTGTCCTAAGCTTTATTCTTGACAATTCCTCTGCTTCAGGAGGATTTACTAACCTGTAAGAAGTAGGATTTGACTGAATTATTCCTATTGTTACTTTGTTCAAGTGGCATCTCCCAAACTGCTGCTGCAGCAAGATTCCTTTTGCTTCTTAAGGGAGAGCTCATGTCAATAATAAATACCGGGATCTTTGTTGAGCCTCTACAGTCTTTAATTTTTTTTTCTAGCCTGGAGATTTTTTGTGAGATGCAAGTACAATTTATAGCAGAATTTGTGATGGATGCAAACTAATTTACCTTGGAACCTGTTCCAAAGCATTGTCATTGCTTCAAATAACATCCCTGCTGAGATGGTAGATGTGAGTGGAAGTTGGCAAAGCAAAGAGCAAGAAAGAGGAGACCCCCTGAGGCACTCCAGTTGAAACAGTGATGTAACCTGTCACTGAATTATGCGAGAAACTGTTAGGCAACTTGCTATGGACCATGACAAATCATCCCTGGAGGACCCCATAGGATGAACAGAAGTAGCTGTGAAGGAATACCATGAAAGCCCAAAGCTGTCGCTGTCTGTGAGGCTGAGTGGTTTTGTGCATGTATCTTACTGACCCTGTTAGATGAGTAAGACCTGGTGATCATTTGTCCTCTGGAGTAAGGCGATAGCATGAGGATTTATTAGAGTAAGCAGGGAACTTGGAATAAACGGTGACAGCAAATCAGTCACTGACTACTGACTCATCCTGTTCCGTTTGTAGGCCAACAGCAGAGATCTTTAAATTAGGTTAATTCCTGCTTGTACTCTTTCTCTTGCAACGGGAAAATTCAAACTGCGTGTCGGAGGATCACTCCAGCATGGAAGAAAATCACCTATTTCCTTTCAGTATCCATGTTGGTTGTTCTTTGTGATAGACTGAAAGGCCATCTGGGGAGAGCGGGGCTGAACTCTGATGTCTTTCTGCCAATTCAAGATAGTGAGCTCTACCCAAAGGGTAGTGCCAGTAACATAAGTTAGGACAGCCCTATGGCATCATATTATCTTCTCATTGCCAGGCCAAACATCCGCTTTTGGCAGTTCTGCGACCAAGTCCTCCCATTCCAGCAGCTCTTTGGTGTCAATGATAAACAGTCTGCTCATAATGACGGGGCTTGGCATTCTTTTTCCAACTGTTGCAGCAGTAGGCAATACATCTTGTATCTTGTGTGCCAACAGTGTGTGATAACATTAAAACTCTTTCCAAGTGGAACTCTTCCTCAGCACTTTACTGATAGACAGGTAAAGCGACAGACCTGTAAGAGGCAGGAAAGGAACCTGCAGCTCCTCACGTGCTCTCATCTTTATCCACAAAAGGCCTCTTGGCCTAGTTAAGGTCTTTAAGTTACTTGGACAAGTGCTTATAGCAGAGCAGACTATTCTTTTAATGGAGCTTTACACTTGGAACAAACTGAAAGAAAGGAGGCATATTTGCAAAGGATGGTTGGTAGACTTTTTTTGTCTTGTCTTTGATGTTGTGACAGCTTTCAATGTTTTTTGTCTTTTTTTTTTTTTTTTTTGAAGGCTTGCTTAATTCTTGGGGTGGTGGAGAGATGGTCTTCTCTACATAAGAATGAAACGTGAAATTCCTGAGCAGCACTGGAAGTTCAAAAGGAAACACTGCAGTGGGGATATATGCTGTGTTGGTTTGCTGTTGCCCATGAGATCCATTTCAAGTCTCAATACATTGTTCTTCTCTACAGTGGATTATTTCCATGCTATTTAAAATTTTGTTTGCTTTTCTGTACAACTCCTGACCTTGTTGGTCAAGAGAGACTTTGCAGCTGATGGGAGTTAGCGTGAGAGATAAGTAATTGGAGGTTAAATGATATTCATTGTGAGTCCATGGAAAAGATCTATTACTGGTATGAATGTGTCTAAAAATCAAATGAACTTGACTGGGGGATCAAAGAAGGGAAAGATGGGATAGCCAGATGCCACAGGTGAAGCAAAACTTTCAAATATACGATGGTTTGAATGTATGTTAAGCACTAAGTAAGTCCTTTTAACTTTGTCACTGTCTTCTGATAGAATTATCCTAGATTCATACTAGCTGAACGAGAGCTGTGCTTGTACCCTCCAGAGAGTGTATTCAGAAGTATTCACCAACATGGAGCATCTAGGGTGTAACTTTAATATTGAGGAAGACATGAGTTTGTGGTTTTGGATGTAATGCTGTTAATTCATCCTTAGCATCTGTGAACCATTCAATGCGGTATTTCTTTTGGATAGCAACCAGTACTGTATGCTACAGAAGACATGAGAATCCTCCTCACAGACAAATGTGAGAAAAAGGCACCATCTTAATCTTTAATCGTTGGAGAACGGCTCACAACTGGAATCATGAGGGTTTTGTATTTCCTTTAAAATGCTTCTACTTTGAAATTCAGCGATTCTTTGGCTGTTTGAAGACTTAATGCTTAGGAGGTCACCTCTCCCTGTCTGATGGTTTAAAGACGTGTTCTGTGATTTCTTCCAAGTGAGTCATATTCACCTGACTAAGCTGGGAAGCGCTAGACTGAAACCACGCTAAGCAATTTCAACCCATTTCAACACCCGCAAAATTTGTGTTTTACTAACGTTTACACACAATTGCAGTTACTACCTTGCTGCTAGACAGCAGCTGGGAGCTGATGGCAGACCAGCTGCAGCCTGCCACAGCCACCGCTGGAGTGCCTGCATGTATAAAAATGATAAAGCATCCAGCCCTACAGTTACCTAATTGCAGCTGGGATTTTGCAGCTGTGGAGTCACACCATGAGAAATACATTCAGTGCTGCAATTCAGTGAGTGTGCTTTTCGGGCCAGCAAATTTGCCTGTGAGCTGAAGAGAAATGAGCTCTATAGAGCTAATTCTTCCTTTTTTTTCTTTTCCTGGTTGCAATCCCTTTTTGCTCTCTGTTGCTGGTAATTTTTAGTGCTCAGGAATAGAGATAAGCATCCTTCATGGGATCAACCTTTGAGGACCACTAAGTAATTGCTTTCCTGGCTGTGAACAGCTTGGGAAAAAAAAAAGATTATGAATGTTTTGCTCTCTTTGAATCATCATTTTTCCACTTTTATCAAATGTTTACTGTACGGTCTCAGACAAGTCATTAAACTGTTTTGTAGTTACTTTACCCATCTATACAGTCATGGCAGTAATACCTTAAAGAAACACTTTGGGCTTAATTTAATGATAATATAATTGTTTGAAATGTCTGAATGTTTGTTTGAAAAAAAATTTGGTCCTATTGAAATGGAGATTTCACATTAAAAGTACATTTGCCATACTCTGAGGGAGGGTGGGGATGACTAATTTAAAAAAAAAAAAGTAGAATTTTATTTTGGACATCCAAAAATGGCAACAAGTATGATTGATTTGGTATACTCTTTTTTTGCCTAACTCACTTGAAAGTTTTGGTGAGCAAACTTGCCAGCTGGCCAGAAAATCAGAATAAAAACTTTATCAGCTTTCTGGAAAATACTGTATAACACTTCTCTCTAACTTTTTTTCGGAAGATGGCTGTAAACATTGTTATATCTTAACAAAAATGACAGCTATGAAGCATTTTATAGCACTATATAGCAATATTAATTACATAATGTTATTGGAATGAAGCTGGTCAAGAAGGGTAGAAGATGGGTTGAAGTTTTAGCTAGGTCCTGTCCTGTAGGCACCACGCGACTTCACTTGCTTACAAATACTCCAAAAAGATAAAAGAAACTATAAAACTGAGACAGCACTAATTTACCTAAATACAACCCATGGCAACTGAAATATGTTGCCTATCCTTAGGAGGAAGACAACTTAGATCTTAAGGTCTTTCCTATACCATTCTTTATTCCTCAGTGTTTTCACAATCTTGGTCAAAATAATTGGCAACCTTGTGCAACCTTTATTACCATTGATCAGAATGGCCTACTTGAATTTGCACATTGATTTTTGTAGGGGATATTTCTGTGAGCTTATCTATATTGACTAAATGTTATGCAGCTGAGTCTTTAATCTCTCTTGGGTCTGTGAGTGGTAGGATAGCTCAAAGAACAAGGAGTCCTGAAGAAATTCAAAAAGGAAAAACGCTCTCAGGTATCATCAGAAATATTCTAGAGACTTGTTAGCCCCCCCGCCTTTTATTAGGATTCTAAGCAGGCACCATGCTTGTTTCTCTTTCAAATCCATCTTGGAATAGAGAAAATTTTATTCCACTGTGCTTTCTTTCCATGTCATTCTACTAAGAGAGACACTATAGGTACATCTCCACTGAAAACAATGTCTTGAAGTTGCATCTAGGGCTGTTTCTCAGCAGTGGCAGAATATTGTTCTTCTCTTCGGAAAACAGTTTTGAAAACCTCTTGGCTCAAAGTTGGAGCACAGTTTCTCCTTAGAGGCAAATGTTATATTGCCCTGTATGATGGGCTTTGCGGTACAGCAGTGCTGTCATTCACCTGTTGAGTCTAAATGTGTATTAACAGTTAAAATGTGTTCAGCTCTTTTATATAGATGTGCAAAATCTGCTTTCCCCATGAGGAGGTCAAAAAGAGCTTGCTATTTAGACAGAGAAAAACTGTAGCCCTCAGCAGTTGATTTCTGTAAAGACAGACAACATCGCCCTATTCTTTGGTTAGTATCTGAGCATGCTGAGTTAGATCAGCCAGCAGATACAAATTGCTTTCGATGGTGCTGTGTCAATTTTTACCCATGGGACTTCTAAGTAGAAGAGCTATAGCTGTAAATTACCCTTCTATACGTCTTACAATAAGTGATCGAGAGGTTGTGTTAGAGCTCTCTTCTTTTCTCCTTTTCTCCACGTCTAAATAAGGGACCCTGTCAGCCTGGTACTTTGTCATCTACTTTCCTATGAAATATTTCAACTTTTGATCAGGACCCGATATACTTAACTCACTGAAAAAGGACAGTGCCTCTTATCTGAAAGATTTTTAAACACTTTGCTACTAAGATTGGATGCTGATCATTGATTTTCTTCATGCGTGTCTTCACACCCATCAATCCCAAAATAGGCACAATTTATTCTCCTTTAAGAGGTTAGTCTTCTATTATATTACATTAAACACAAGTGTGTGGAGAAGGGTGGTGGGGAAGAGCTAAGGGAAAAAAGCCCCAAATGTTTGGATAAAGCACTGTATCCCCCATTCTGGAATATTGCTGATATTTTCTTATGCTTCAAGCTTCCTGATTTAATTTAAGAACAGAACTAAAAATGAACAGTAAGGACCATAAATTAGTTGCCCTGATCCAATTTTTTTTTTAGGAAGTTAGTTAAGAATTTCCTAACTTTGGAAGATGCTGACTGCTTGCAACTCTATTGAACTTCAATAGGCAGTGATGAGAAGTCCATATTTTGAAAAATCAGGTCATTTATTTCAGTATTCAAGTAACTTCACTTTACAAATCTGTTTCAAGAGGGAATTTTTTGATCGTACTAGTCCCCAATTAAAATTTGTCAATTGCTATGCAAAAACAGCTTGATATTTTTGCTCACACAAGTATATATGAACCACTTTCATATATTTGTTCCTATCTAGTGCCTTAGTTTTTCCTTACTAGAAACTTCCAGAGAGGCTGCTACAGTTAATGTGTTTGGCACAGTATCTATTGCAAGTCTCTCAGCTCCCCTGGGATTCTGATCGCACCTCTTAGAAATCTTAAATCTCTCTATGCACCCTGAATTTTCAGTGCTAGTTTTACTTAACGCTCAAATGAATTCTCTTAAACCTTTGCCCAAGTCTTGCTAGGGTTTGTGAGCTTTCTGTAGAATTTGGTTCAATTTTTTGATTTTACAGTAATTCTATCTGTTACTGCTTTTCATATGTGTATATTTTTAATTTTTTCTGATTGTTTTGCAGAGCTCTACAAGCCCATCAGGTTTCTCTAGTGGATACTTTATTTTAATAAGTGTGTATTGAATGCTTCGTTTAACTTTACTATTGTGAAGTGCCCAGAGACGCTGTGCTTGGATGAGCAGTTATGTAAGAGCAATTTGTTTTAGTTTTTTAGTATCAGAATTAGCATTCAGCTGAGGTTTGAAGGCTCATAGTGCATGTGCATGGGGGAAAATAAACAAATAAAAGAGTGCTTAGTGCATCTAGACATAACCCCAAACTGGTTTTCTTCTCTGTGACTGCTTGCTCTACTCACTGGCAGATCAGTCCCCCAGTTGCCCTTCTAGCAGTGCTGGAGTGGCTGTTGCCTGATCTCTGAGGATACACTGAAGGATTAGCTTCGTGCTAGCAGAGGACTTCATTTGCTTTGCTGAGAATTGCAGGATGCAGAACTGTTATCTCTTTGTCTCCCCCCCCCCCCCCCCCTTTATTGTTATTAAATAATTATTGTTTGACATGCCCATCCTGGTGAACAGATGCTTTATTGGTAAGACCTTGTTGTCTACAGGCTGGATGTGGCCTTGGTAGTAGCTGCCAGGTTTCATAGAGAGACAATTCAAATTCATCATTTGTGTGGCAGTCCTAAGACACATAGTTTCTCTGGCCTGGGCACTGGAAGAATTCAATCTTTCTTCTCCTCTTAACCTGAGACTCTTACAGAAAGGATGTAGCAGGGGAGACGGTACACATTTGTGAGCAGGAGGGTCTGCAAGAGAGTGAGTGGTGTTCTGGGATATTTTTTTTTAGTAACTGGAATGGCTTATCAAACTGTTTGCTATGCCTCAGTTACTGGCTATTGCACAAAGCGGTCTCCAGCTACTGGCAGTGATGGTATTTCTACCTCGTTACTTGAGTCTTCCAAAGCCTTAATGGTCTCCCTGAATACATGGGGGAATCATGCAACGTGTTAACCAGGAATTCACGACACTGGAGAGAAATATTATGTAGGGGTAGAACATCTATGAGGAAGATACCATGTGCTGGCAAAGAAAGCAAGCAGGAATATATGTCTGGTTAAATGGAAAATAGCCGCTTCCCTTCAAAGTGAGGTGGAATGTCTAACAAGAAAATAAGAGATGGGGTTTGTTTTTGGGGTTTTGTGTTGGGTTTTTTTGTGGTGGTGGTGTAGTGTTGTTTGTTTTTTTTTTTCTCTTGTGACTTGGAAGCTGCATTGCAAACAGGTCTGATCCATAAATATTGTTCATCTTCACAGAAGGGAACACTTACTGCAAAGAAAGCAAACAGTGTTTTGTAGGAACTCCTGACTCCTCAGTGGAATTCACACACAGAGTTAGAAACCCCATGTCAGAAAGGAGAAATATAACAAGCCTGGATTCATATGTATCATTGCTGAGTAACCTGTGAGGAAATATTACTTTATTGCAGAGAGATTATATTTGCCATGCAAGTAGCCTGTGAATTTAGTAGAGGTCAAGTCCTATAACACTGTAGCCCACTGTAGAGGGAATTTCCAGTGACGTTGTAGATACTAGCAGTAATATCTTCATAATCGTATTGGGTTTACAACATGGCTGGAAAAAAAAGGGCGGGGGGAGATGGGGGGAAAAAAAGAGGAAACCTTTCTAGTGTGAGCAACTAACACAATCTAGTGTTACTTTCCTTAGCTAGCCCGTGCCTGCCTTGCAGAGGAGAGGAGTTGGCAAGCTATGTACTTGGTTTTGTCTTATTTTGTAAGCTGCCACTCAGCATATTTCAGTTAATGCTACTTTGTCAGAACTATAATTTACTAATGGAGGAAGTATAGCATGTCTTCATATATGTCAGCCTGCGGCCAATTCCACTATAAATCATATCACAGCCTCATGTACAGTGAGGTCCCTTTTTGTGCTTCTACACTGACCTGAGCAACTTGGTGACAAAATAAACCTGCCCTGTGCCGGTTCTTTTTTAGAGAAGAAAACAGCATCTTATTTGAGCAATGGGAATTAATACTGAAGGATGAACGTGTGAGCCTACTCAGCATTACAGGGGGACAACCAACTCTGCCCAATCTAGAGCAGCCTTTTTGGTTTTTTTTAAGTTTATTATTAACCTCTTCAGAAAACAACAGAACAAGTTTGGCAGAACAACCTTCCAGCCTCCTACAGGGCTGAAAATATATGTGCTCAAAAGCATCTTATTTTGGAATACCACCACCTCATTGTCATGCAGGTGTGACTCGCAGAGACTTATCCCTGCTGCTTGTTTTTATTGAGGAGAGTGGCTGAGGTGATGAAGAACGGGGAATGCAACTCAGCTTGGGAGGACTGACTTCAGTCTTCCTCACCTTCATCTCTTTCTTCTTCTTGGCCTCTTTCTCTCTTTTCTCCTTTTGTCTGTCCTCATTGCCAGCTGGCAGGTGACTGTCCTGCTTTGCTGTGAGGTGTTAGCTTGCTGAAACAAGTCCGATTCCCATACAAAGCTTTGCAGACCCCAGACTGGAAAGGGACTCCAGGTTTCCAAGCAGAGTTGTCTTCTGGGATAGGGGACAATGCCCTAATCAATGCCTAGTCCATGAATCCTGGACGTTAGAAGCAGAACAAAGCCTTTTAGATGATGTTGGACAGGGTTAGGCCAGCATGATCTAGTGATGGTCCAGGAAGGAACTGCATCTTGCAGCATGTTCCTTGTGTAGGGCTTGTCTCATTGTTAAAAAACAAGTACAACAGTTTTTTAGTATTTACTGGCAGCAATGTTGGATTAGTCCAATCATTCTGTAATTTATTAGCAAAATATTTGGAGGAATCTGCACTTTCTGATTCACAGTAACTGCTTTGACAGTTTTTCCTTCCATTCTAGTTACCTCTTCAGTCCCACAGGAGTAGAGGACACTAAGAAGGGGTACTACCTCCTGGACTACTCGGCTAACTAAGGATCCTAGGAAAAGCTAACGGAGATATGAAGTCATCGCTGCACATTCTTTTTTATTTTTTTTTCTGGGCCTCTACACGCCCCTCTGCCTGTGATTCTCGCTGTTAATCTATGATGCCACACTTTGCCCTTCTGCATTATTTATTTTGGTTTAAGTTTTAGAACAATCATCTGCAAATTGCAATTCTTAGTACTCATTTATATGCAGAGATTGCGCTGATTTAACTGACAGATTTTTAAATCAACTCAGTTAATTCCATGCAACCCATATGTGAGCAATTAGCTTAAGTCAGTTAAGAATCCTCTTCAGCTATATGGATATAAGCCACATTTAAAAAAAGAAAGTCAGAATACAGGAATTAGAAACAGGCTAAAGGACATTAATTTAAAAGTAAAGCTTTAGTTAGTTTGATATGCTTTCATCAGATCTCAGGTTTTATTCCTAGTTTTTCACTGATTTACTGCTCTGTTGCACGAGTGGCTTCACTTCTCAATATCCCTGCCTGCAAAATTAGGATTTGCTGACATGGCTTGTAGGAGGATGTAAGTGGGGCTGTTTGGGAAAATGCGTTAAGCTTAAGCTTTTCTATGAATAATGGATGGTCAAAACTGGAACCAAATCTTCCCGTTTAAGAACAGTGTTTCCATTTGGAAGTGTCATTGTGGTGCCATTCGGGAGTTGTTTGGCTGCCCTGTTGTCCTGGCTCCCGCAGCCAAACTACAACTCCCATGTTGCATCATAATTCTGCAAGTTACTGAATTGCTGTTATGGAGTCTTGATGTTGCATTAGGGGATGTGTGGCCCAGCCAAAGAGACCCTCTGACAGAGAGGAACGGGTGCATGCTAAGAAACCTCAAGTGCATGTTTTCTAACATATGCTGAGACATCTCTCTTAAACAGTTCTGATGTTTTGGATGGTACAATTTGGAGTTTTTACTGAAAAGTCAAAGTTTTGAGGGGAATAGGGTGTTCGGTTGGTGATGAAAAGTCAGCACTTCCTGCAGAAAGTAGATACTTGTTATAAGAAACTTCTTGAGCTGAAAATTGGTTATTCCATCTAAAACCAGTGACTAAAAATGCAGTTTTAAGGCTTTCTTATCAATGACATGTAAAGTATTTGAAGATCCTGAGAAGAGACTGTGGAGATGACCCCATCTCATGCACAATGTCAGGAAACTGAGAACCCAGTTTTTATTTGCTCCCTAAATCCTTATTTGCTCCCTCATAAAATAGTACAAAGCATTATTACTTGCATTTTTCTCATAAATGACAGTGCAAAGTGTCAGGCAGTGGCAGCTGCAGGTGAATGAATTATCTGGTATTTAATAATTACTGTTGTTACAACTAGAAGAAATAGAAATCTGACGGACATCTTTTGATGTGGAACTGGGAGGGAGATTAGCTTATCTGTGACAATGCTGTTAACTCACCTTTTCAGTAGGTCATATGAAATTCTTGTCCTCATTTGATTATGACATTGACAGCATTAGCTGGGGTGAAGCAGATCTCATTCTGCGTCTCTAACTGGTTTGTGACCAAATGTGACTTAATGAAACGTGTCCACAGAGAGAAAAGGAGCCCTTATAACAGAGGGAGCTGAGCAAGTGTAGAGACGCAGTTAGATGCACCGAACAGGAAGAGCACAAACTGCATTGTTTATCTTGGGAAGCAAGGGTTGTCCATTGTGACAAAATCAGTCAGATGTAGCAAGTGAAACACTCATTACACTAATTAGTATCAGTGCTCAGCTGTAGGGAGGCAAGAAGAAGCTGGCAGAGTGATACTTTAGGATAGCGTTTGCCTCAGAGGAAGCATTATGCATCACGGATTCATTAGTCAGTGCTGGGAGGGAAGAGTCGTACAGCAGCCACGGTCCGAAATGAGACGGATCCTTTCAATGGCATCCTTAAATCGGTTGGCATCCAGATAGCACAAGTGTCATTCAGGAGACGTTTGGCATTGTGTGTGTCTGTAAGGTGCGATAAAAAAAAAGAGAAGAAAGTAGTAAAAAAAATTCCTGTTAAAGGCCTAGAGATAAAATAAACTAGGCAGTAAGAGTTCACAGTGCAACTGAAAAATCACCATTGCTTGGTACTTTATGGGGATCTCTTAGGAGAAGCTGACTTTCTGGCCTTGGTTTTCATCATCTAGTTAAACAGTGCATGCCTGCTTTGGTGCTCTAATACTATCTGTGGCCTTTACTCATGATGAAAGCAGGTCTCATAATAAGATGTGGTGCAAATGAGGCTGGAGGGCAATTAGCATTTCAGTAGGTCATAAGTAAGCGGGGAGGGGAGTGTAAATATAATTTAGGAATGAAATGCACGCTTGAAGAAAAAGAGATATGGAATAGGGATTGTGGCTTCTGAACTCCCAGCTGCTTTGGTTATGTTGGGAAGGCAAACTGCTCTTGAACCTGGTTCTATATAGGCATTTTGCATTCATGTTGCTTGCAGTCAGAAGGAAAGAGTGAATTATCAGAAATGGATTGTTAGCTGCAGTAATTCTGATGGGAACTGTTTCATTCATCAGTGTCTGCGTATATGCCTTGCAGCTATTTACCTGTATTTCACTGTAAACAAAGGAAAATCTAATAACTTCACACCCTGAACAAAAAAAGAGCATCACCTTCTTTGCTCCTTGGAGTAACCAGGTGAAGGGATCGCCTGACTGCAGGGAAACCCTGGGGCTTGCCAAGATGCAAAAGTGAGATGTCCCAGAGGGAGCTTTAAGTGGCTCACTTTCATGGTGAGAAGATATTCCACCATGAAATTAATGATGCAGTCCAGAGCACAGTAGGAAAAATACCCTGCCCTCTAATCCCCCATCTTTGATTCCAGCCGTAGAGTGCTGTAGTGTGAGTCTGTATATATGTCTGCTATAAAATGAAATAGATTAAATGAAGAGCTCTACAAAGAGGTCCTCAGCACTTTGTATTTTCTCTTATGCCGTTAAGACACACAAATTCCAGAGGATGGAAGACTAGTTAGCTGTCATTCTGAAGCTTCTGAAAAATATCAAAAAACATTTAAAATCCGGACTGGTTTACATCACATAAGCATACTGTTTCATTGGATTGCTCTCAGTGTACAGTCTCCAATATTTACGTTGTTCTGGTGATATTCTGTTTCTGGAATGATCATTAGTGTCACAGGACAATACCACAGTGCAATGCCTGGGTGGCATTGGATGAGCACCTCTGTGGAATGGACACGTGATTAATATAGTCATTACGGTTTCAGCACATGGGCTTGAACAAAGCCAGAGTCAAAGACAGAAAATAATGGTTATATTTCTGACGCCTTCCTTTAAATTATGAGGGAGGGCTTTGCTGGTGCTGCTGCTTCCTCACATCACTGTGTCTTGCTCTCTGAAAAGATTTAAAATCAAGAGAAATGAAGGATTCCTCCTCCCTCCCCCCCCCCCCCCCCCCTTTTTTTTCCCCTCCAGGTTGCTCTGAGCTTTCTGCATGGCAAGACCAAAACACCTTAATGCAAATATTCCTGCTTCCATCCTAGGCAGTAGCTATTTATAAAGTCCAGCATGCTGTGTCTGGTTGAGGCTGCCCCGTGCTGCTCAACAGCGTCCTGATGTTTACTTGTGCCTACTTCCTCTTATATAGATACTCTTATCCTACGCTAGTACTGCTGTCTGCTTTTAAGATGCACAGTGAGTGGTGATGCTGCTCTCTACATATCAAACACAATGCATCCCTTTAGATTTTATAGTACCCTGTGCCCCAGGTGCTGTTGTTATCAGTCCTGACATCATTCATTCAATATGATGGGCCCTGTCTTTCCATTTATCTGTAATGGACAGGAGACTTTGAATCATTTTATCTTGCAAGCACAGCAACATCTTTTCTTTAAAAAGTCTTTTCTCTCTCACCGTTTCTTGTTTTCTTCCTTGTCTAATATCTTGTGCATTACATTTATCCCGCAATCTTTTTACTCTGCACTTCTTCTTCCCTTTTGTTTTGTTTTTCCTGTGTGTCTACCTTTTTCTCTCTCTCTTCCCCTCACCCCTCCCATTTTTGTACCTGTGCAGGGCACTGATGCAGGCTTATTGCAATCAACTGAAAGGTTCCATTGACCTTATTGAGCCTTAGGTTAGGACCAGGTAGCATCTCTCCATCCATACACACGGCTCGTGCAGAATTTAGTGCAGTTTAGTGCAGTATCTGAGGTTACCTTGCCCTCAAAGCCAAGCAGGCTTAAGAATAAGACAACAAAGTAAACACATCGTTAGCAAAACTTAATGTCAGGCTTTGAGGTACAAGATTAAAAGCAAGGTCTTACAAGTGCAAACAGGTTTAAAATACAATTCTATCTTAAACCGAACAAGTCTATTCTTTAGCTATGCAACCTCTTCCTCATTAACTCCCTGTGAGGTGTCCCTGCCTTCCGAGCCAGAGTCTAATGCTTCAGTTAGAAGTGCAGTTACCTCCGATGGGTTCAGAAGGGGAATCTCAACCTCATCTTTCTGTCTGTGGTGTATCGACTTCAGATGCCAGCAATCCAGTTTTCATAGAGTAGTTCTCCTACATGACTACCTGCATTTATACATCTTTAGAGCTGAGGACTGCATAGAAATAGGAATATTCTTGGTGGCATATAATGATGATATTCGAAGCTAGCAGTCACCAACAAATTCATCTAAGGATGAATTTACTCTGCTTGGAACTAGTCACAAGTCATCTTTTCTCCAGGGACTGGATGGTTTGAATGCTTTGGTTTTATTCAGCTTAGTGGACTATGTGACACTATTGGAGTACATCTGAAGGACAGACCGCCCAAGTGTTTCTTTCCTCGGGCAACAGTAAGTGCTGAACACCTTGCCCTGTATCATTGTGACAGTCAGTGTTTTCTGGCCACACCCATTTAGAAAAGTTTAGTTAGTAAGGATCAGAGGATCTCTTCTTCCACCAGCTCCATAGCTTCTCTTGAGTCATTCTACAGATACCTACAGAAATACTACTAGGGTCTGCCTGGAGAAGGTGAAATGTGTTTGTTTCATCTCCTTTTGCTGTGCTCCACTTGGTAGCCATGCACTGCCCCAGAGACCGCTAATAGCTATGCCATAGGCTCATACACATCAAAGAATGTCCTGACTGTATAAAGGTAGAAGAGGAGGCAGAGCTGTAACAAAAGCACCAGGCTTGTGATCGAGAGAAATGCAGTTTAATTGTTTTGCACATATCTGGTTAATGCATCTGGGTTGAAGATAACAAACAGCGGAATTACAGGTAATCTGTATAGAGACACAAAGGTGGGTTTTTCTTTACTTATTGGAATTCTTTTTGGCAAATGTTTTCGTAATTTCCTTTGAGCTCCTACTAGTCCCATTCAAGGTGGTAGGTAGTCTTGCTAATGCTGCAAAGGTGAAAAGACACATAAAACATTTAAAGCAAATATAATAGCTTGGAACTGTGTTGTAAGAAATGCCTTTGATTTGAGCAGTGAATTTCATTAAATCCTGCCAAACATTCAAAGCCAGTCTCAGCTTCCCAGTCCCTTTATTTGCTATCAGCGCTTGAGATCAGCTTAATATTTTGCCTTCACCCTTGGTTGCAGAGCATAATGGACAAAACCATTATCTGTGAATGTCATCGCTATTAGGGAAGAGAGAGAAGAAAGGAAGGGATAAGGGGGAACAGGACTGGCGGGGAGCTGGTATCTACAAAAGTAAACAGAGTTTAACAGTATGATGGGAGGAGGGAGCGGGATGGGAAAAATCAGCCTCTCATAATTTAATTGAAGTTCTGCATCTCCTTAAGAGCTGTGGATACAAGCTGCCAGGCTGAGGGGATAATATTTAAAGGTCATTTAAAAAAGCAGAGATGTTAATCGTTGAAAGGACAAACCTGAACTTTGTCTCCCAGCTCTCGCCTACATGCGGAGATGTTACCTTCCTTCCCTGCAGTAAATAAGAGCTTTCAAATTATTGTTTTAGAGTTATATTACACTTACTAAATACTAAGCAACCAGCAGCATCTGTGAACTGCAGGGGAAGGGATGGGCTTGTCATAGGGTCGCCTCTAAGAAAAGTTACAATTTGTATCAGAGCAACAGAGCTGGTAAATTGTATTTTGGACAGAGCGAAATCTGCTGAAAGAGTGAGGGTGCTGTGAACTGCAGCGATGTTGGCATGTTGTGTGGAAACCGTGCTTATGTATGAGTAATGCATTGCAGTCCATGGGCCACAGCAGAACCTGATTCTGCAGTAGGAAACACCGGTGCCTTGTCACACCATCTACTTGGCTTTAATGTGTGTTGATAGAGTTGATTAGGAGTTTTTCCTTACATGCTTTTCTAACACATTGTGGGATTTCTTTGTATGTTCTGAAGAAATAAGGAAATTTTTTACAGAGGCTTTTAGTTTAGTGTAAGAAATAGTGAAATAAAAATGGAGCTTGGGGTTAGTTTGACATTAATCTCTGTATTTACTGAATCCTTTTAGGATTAGTTTTCAGTTGTCGTGTTTCTACTCCCCTGCAGGTTTGACTTTGCATGTTGGACTCTTCCAGCATGTACCAAGGCATTTTAGCAGAGGGACAAGTGAGGATGGTTTGAGTAGACATAAACTAGTGTCAATCCCAACAGGAAAGGTGGGGAAAATCGGTTGGTTTTTTGGGGGAATTTTTGTGAGCAATGACAATGTTGAAAAAGTATTTCTGTAGGGCTGAAATAACAAGACTTTTTTTTTTTTTCTTCTTGATGTTACATTGAAGTATGAGAATAAAAGTCCAGCTATCATTCTTTCCCTCAGAATGGAAATTCTGTTGTTATTTTCAATTAGTTGTGCTCCCTCATGTACCTGTGGTGCAGGAAGACATCACGGGCTTATGTCAAGGAAGTGTTTGGGTCTTATTTTTTTACTAGTCACACTGGGGAAAGATGAGTTGCTGAATGCAACCCAATGACTCTGTATGTGGGGTTGTACCTGTTGAAAGGAAGCCATGTAAGCACACAAGTTCTTGGCAGAAATACAGCTGCTAATCTTAGTTGAGCAGCTGTTGTCCTGAAGATCAGGAGAGGTGAGCCTAAAAGTAACTCTATCTGAAGAGCCTTTAAGAAACATAACAGAAGTTGTCATGTTTTCACGTAGAATTTTTGGCAGAAGCATCACAGCAGCATTTGCCAACTTCCCATGTGTTAGCTATAGCTAATGTTTTCCGATTCACCGAATGAGTAACATGGGAACTATGGATTATGAGAAAAGGAGGGAATTCAGATAACAGTGAAACTAGAGTAAACTTGGAATGGATCTTGTGATGTTGCCAGAAACCCCAAGATGGCATCAGAGACCTTGTTTTTCTACATTAAAAATGTATGAAATATTCTTAGTGACTCTTATTATTTCTTTGTCTTCCACTCTTAACCGGTTCTCCATTGTTCATACTCTTTTTTTTTTTTAAAGCATTCCTGCTTTACGACCCTTTTCTTCAAGCATCATTTGCAAGGCATTGATAATGCCAAAGGTGCTACATGCAACACACTCTAGCTGCAGTGCAAGGCTCTGCCAACACAACAACAGACCACATCCCCAGGAATATGTTTGTACTTTATTTTGTTCTAGGAGTCTGCAACAGCAAAGCTGGATGCAACTCCGCAGCTAGAAATTCACCCAACACTTAGGATTTTCTTTTTTTTTCTTTTTTTTAGCACAAGCCAGCCCAAGTTTACAATGCCACCAGAAGCATTCTAGTGCTGAACTGGATAGTAGGGAGATGATAAGGACTTGCCACACTCTCTCATATGCTGGAGGGTTGATGCCTGAATTTTATCAGCACACCGCGATTTGAAAACTGTGAACCAAATAATAGCAAATCCTGTGAGGAGCGTGAGAAGGCTCTGATCTACACATGGTCACTAATAAGGGAGATTAGTTGCATTTTGCAAAATTGTACAGTGATATACTGCTCCATACGGTCAAGTATCCTGCACAATCTTCCGCTGATCACTGAGTCAGTAACAGAATATGTTCAAGCCAACTAAGGGAAACATTTTCTCAGTGCAAATCTGGGATCCTTATTTAGCTTTTTATTCAGCCTTTGCAGTGAAGCTAGGTAAGTGTTCTAAATAATGATATAGCATGCATCAAGATCTTTCTGATGTGCTTTAGATAGCTGCATTTCTTGTGAGTGGAGAAGCTTAAATGAGATAGCCAGCTCATCTCATTTAAGTGCATTCATATTTCAGACTGGTTGAAGAGATTCAAGTGCCTGTCTTCAATTAGAATGAGTAGGAGTTGGATGTACTTGTTTGCTGTGGAGGTTTTGAGAAGCCCGTGCTCTATGTAAGCTGGGTGAATTTCGTAGATAGCACAGAATTTAGAACACTTTGGAACATTTCAGAAGACTTTTTGTTTGTAAGTAGTCTTTTGATTTGTACATACTTAAGTAAAGGAAAAAATGCATTTATTTTCAAGACTGCAACTATGTGAACCTTGGAAGGAAAGGAAATTATAAAATTCATATACTATAAGCACCTTTGAAATGTAATACGGATGGACCGTTGGTTCATTCCAGACCAATGTTCAAAACCTTTATATCTGTGTTCTAACTGACATTCCCTGTCCTTGTGCCACAGCTTGCCAGAAGCAGAAACTTTTTGGAATCGGCTGTTGTTTTGCTAGTTTGTGATGTGTTGTTTTCTGGTTTCAGCCACCGTTGTTCGTTGAGTGGGGATGATCTGAACAGACAGTGGTTGACACCCAATTCCCAGCTCCATCCAACTATTTACCACACCAAAGGTCTTCTCTATTACCTGCGCAGCATTGGCCGGGCTCCTCTGGTGAGTCTCTTCCAGGATCTCTTGTGAGTTACTGTATATGGATTGCTTACTGTAGTTGCGTGAACAGTCTTGTTTTAGAGCTAGAATGATTTGGAAAGCACCATGTGCTGTTACACTTTCATCTTACAGACGTGTTTTCAAAGTCTTGGATATTTAATACTTTACTGAATCTTCTAACCAACAACTCCAAATTCCAGAATCTCTGTATACCTGGAATATAAGCAAGAAAATGAATTCCTTTAAAGCTCTTTAATATCCTTGAAGTACTCCAGCTATGGTGGATATTATGAGTAGGTTATTTCTATCTTCATGGTAATGATAGGAGAAATTCCACAAAGACTTTAGTCTGAACGGACGGTGCAAAAGCCCATGTTGGAACAACACACGCAATCACAAAAACACAGGAAGCAGCCCTCAAAATGTCTGAACTTCCATGCTGCTTTGGTGATGGGAAGAAAATGGCTGGTTTTGGGGGAGGTACCAGAAATTCATGAGATGGATCTCATCTCAAAGCTGCAATTGGGATAGGGCTGGAATCCATCCCATCTGCTCAGTCTTGGTGCCCAGCAGAATGAAAAGATAGTTCTGAGACCTCAGGAGAAAAACCACAGGGAGGTTCAAATGTTGATGAACAGATGTGGATGCACAGACTGGCAGGTTGGCTGCTGATAGGTACAGTCGGGCAGAAAAAGTCCAGAGACACAAAATTCCCTCTCAGTTTGATGAGAAAAACCCCAGACAAGGTGAAAATGTCTGTAAGCTTATTTAAGTGAATTCTTGTGGGAATATGGTTTTTGGCTAAGACAACAGCCCTGAAGTTAAGTCTGCAGCCCGAGGAATATTGTGGAAACTCAACTCATGGTTGTGAATTTACTCACCAATCTTTTCCTTTGGGTCAGAGCAATGTAGGATCAATCTTGTTTTGCCCTGCTATTTGCTACCTGGCCTTATTTAATACATAACCATCCTTGTCATATCCAGGTGCATAAAGTTGAACACGCACTCAGTGCAAGTTTTCATCATTGCTGAGTGAAGGGAGACTATTGATCCTATCATCTCCCTCACACAAGCTGCATGTCAGGCTTGGTAAACCGATTTTTTCTTTGCCTTTGAAGAGTACATTGATTTTAGTTTATACATGCTCAAAAATGCCTTTTCTCTCCTCCAGAAGAGAGCTGGGTTTCTTCTTTTTTTTTTTTTTTTTCTTTTTTTTTCTTTTTTTACCTCCAAGATGCCATGGAGCCAAGTTCACTGAGAGCCAAATGATTTCTGTGAAGTGATTTGGTTTCATTTATCCTGGGATGCGCAAGCAGTTTCTTCAAAGCAAAGAAAAGCTGCTTGAAGGAGAAAAGGAAAGAACTTTAAAGTTAACAGCCTTTCAAAACAAAGCCATTTTAATTGGTAACTTCTATAGACAACAGCCTCCTAAAAGTGCTTTGGTTTTTTTGGTTTGTTTTAATTCTCTTGTTGGCTCTGGGAACCATAGTAAGATGAGGGACTGGATGCACTGTGGCATTGCAGCCCTCTGCTGCATGGGATCTCCTTTCGACTGAGAGCAGCAAAGTGGGAACGTTGGGAGACCTTTTGTCTGGGAGCAGCCAGGTCTGATGGGGAGAGGGAAGTTGCTCTCTCCTTGAGCTTTTGTGGTGAGAAACTGCTATGCTTTAGAAGTTATAGCTGACAATGCAGTTGCAGCATGCAACAGGGAACCTGCAGCTTGTACAGAGAGTCTGAGCTGCAGTGAAGAGCAGGAAGCCCTTGGAGGGGACAGAAAGAACCTCCTAAGGACCAGGAGACACTGAGCAGGGTTTGCTGCCATTCAAAGGCATTATATCAAGCTTGGAAACAAACATCTGCCTGCAAGGATGTAGCTCATTGTGAGGAAAAAACCCTAGCCACGTCTACCTCAAAACTCAGAGATTCAAAGTCCTCTCACAACGCCATTAAGGAAAAAAATGAGAATTTACCAAAAAAAGAAAAGAAATTTCAAAACGTTCTATTTTCCAACAGATTTTTTTGCTTTCCGTTTTCTATTTTGCTTTTCCTTTATTTTAAAAGGTGCCTGGTTCTGTGACTCATGAGGAGGATTGGTTTTGAGTTAGAAAGCAGTCCTTACCTTTAGGATGATCAGTGCTGGCAAATAACTTTATCTATATAAAAATTTGCCTGTGTGTCTTGAGTCATATCCCAGTGAGTGCAAGCCTTGAGAGTTTGACTTGTTTGTGTGTATCAGTGTCCCAGCCATATGGAAGGGCAGGCTGGAGAAAAAGGACTGGTAGGTCCCACGTTTGCTTAGTGTTTGCCCAGACATATGGCAGGAAGAACTGGGTGCTCAAACTACAAAAAATAGCTTAGTGTTACTGGATGATGAGGCATAAGCTACCCTGTAGCGTGAATATGAGGCAGAAGAATATCTTACAAAGGACAATTGATTATAAACATTGGGAGTGACTGCAGTATCCAGCAAACTTAATTAAAATGTTGCTCTATGCAACTCGCAAATAGAATGAAATTATTTCCAGTAGCACTGACTCTACTGTGGAAGCTGGAGACAATCAGTGAAAGATCCCACGGCCTGAAACAGCAGCAATATTACAGAACCTGGCTTTGATAATCCTTTACCAATACAGTAATCTCATTCCAGACCTGTCCCTAAGGACTCATCTGCAGGTTTCTTGAGGTGCAGAATTATAGACCTGCTACTGATCAGGCAGCCTAGCTATCCAACTATCTGATCATCCCTGTGTGGTTTCTGATAAGTAATATTTTAGGCAGATAATATATTGTGTCTTGTGTGTTGGTAATTTTGTAAATTGGCAGGTAATTGATACCCAATTGAGCTGGGTCCTCTGCCTTGAAATAATACAAAAGCTCTAAAATCCTCTTTGATATTCATAGGAATAAATTCTAGGTGGTACCTGTGGTTAACCTAAACTATGACTCTGTATTGCTGATAGCTTAGATGAAACACTAGCTGGAAAAATGTCTGCTATTAAGAGTACCAATAAAAGCAGCTCTTTGGAAGGAGACATTACAGGATAATTGCACGTGGTTCAGACAGAGTTACTTCAACTGCAGGGGTTGCATAAGCCCTGCAAAATATGCACACAGCCTGAGGGGGCTGAATCTCTGGGGTCTGTGCAATATTGTTTTTTTTTTCCTTTGGAATGATGCTGGTTGTAGGTTTGCACCAACGAGCAGCTCTCAGACTGCCCTGTTTGTCCTCCCCTTCCTACCTTTGCCGGGTGGCAAGGGTATAAGTAAAACAAGAGCAGTTGTTGCTGGGTAGGTCGCTGTTCACATGCTTCAGGTGTGGAAAATGCGTGCCGCGGGGACGGGGACGTGCAGACCCAGAGTCCTGCAGAGAGAGCTGGAGGTGAGTGGTGGTGCAGGATGGTGGTGCAGTTGACAGGTCAGAAACCAAAAGAAGGAGCAGTGTATAAGCTACGAGATATGTATAATTGTCCAGCTAATTAGGAGCAGTGAGAAGGTTCTCTATGCGTGTGTGCCTTAGCCTCTCCAGCACGTCAACCTTCTGTTTGTCAGAGCAGCTGAGAGAATGTAAATGCTCAATTCCTAGATAATTAAACTCCCTGACTTGCTGCAGCTAAACTTAGTTACTGTGTAGCTGGTAAATAAACACGCTATGGTAAATCTTGCCATAACAGTTGGTGGAAGAAGCTCATCCACTCCATCTGTTTCTCTCCTCTTGTATATGTATTTATGTAAGAATACGTGTATTTTTTTACCCCATATTTCTCCCCCATCTCTCTTTATATTGATCCATAATTCTTCCCTACCTTCCTACGCCCATTCTTTTGTCTCCGACATGTGCCCTGGAAAACTCTTTCAATGAAATCTTGAAGCTCCTTTCTACTCAGTGGTGAATTTCGGTTTAAAATGAACCAATTCCTTCTCTTTTAGAAATTCTTGTCTTTTCATTGATAGATTTATGAATATTCCTGATAAAGACATGGAGAATATATGTAACAGCAGCGTGTATATCGACTTCATATCTCAGAGGGCACGGAGATTGATTATTCCTTAAGACTTGGGTCAATATTTACCTCTTTGGTCATCAAATCGTGATTTTCATTTCTATAGGAGTCGATATCTGCCTATAAAGGCAATCAAAACTTCCGCTAAAACTGGGACTGTGCCTTGTGCCTAGTTTATATGACAGCTGACATAAGAGAGATGGATTAGATAGATAGATTAGACAGTGTGGAAAGGGATTATTTACTGTGAAGATAGGTCGTGTTCTGTGCTTGGCTTCCAGGAATTCATGCAAAGATCTGATGGCACTGTGCAATACAGTTGCACAATTATATTTTCCTGAAAATTATGTAGCACAGGTTTTGAATTTAAACTAGCCAAAGTGATGATTAATTGCTTAGGAAAGCACAGATTTCAAATCTCATGAGGATAAAGCTGGAGTTTAGGAGTTTAGAAGTAGGAAGAGCCTGACAAATTGCTCTCTTGTTGTATCATAAGTTACCATGAACGCTGAAGTTCCCGAGTTGCCATGGATTCTCACACAGGTGTCATGTTTATTTCTGCTGCAGACGGAAATGCACAAGTCTTGACTCTCTGGATCCCTGAGATCATGTCAGATTGAATAGATAAAGCAAGATACAACTGACTAACAAAGTTTGACACAGGTCATAGGCATGGCACAGTCTAAGCTCCTCTGAAGAGACCTGAAAAAAACAGTAGCAACGCCCCCCCCTCCCCCCCATAGTCTTATAGTGCTTATTATGAATAACCAGGAAACTTTTTCTTTTTAAACGTTCAAGATTTTTCCTTCCCCCCTTCCCCTCTCCCTAGGTATTCTGTGACTACCATGGACACTCCCAGAAAAAGAATGTGTTTCTTTATGGCTGCAGCATCAAGGAGACCTTGTGGCAAGCAGGCTGCGTGGTTGACACAGCAGTTATCACAGAAGATGTTGGCTACAGGGTAGGTCCACTTTGTTCCTTCCTGCAATTACTGGTGTGTGTGTGCACCTACGCAGCTGGTTAAATTAAGGCCAGCTCACAAATTTTGGAGGCAGGTGGAAACTTCCCTTACTCCGGAGGAGTAATGGTCCAGAGAGTTGCAAATCATGCATAACACCTTCACGCACCAGATATTAGCAAGAATATTGTCAGTAGGTGCGTCCCTATTTATTTTGTTTTAGTAAGATGCTGTGTTACAATCTTTGGCTACAGACTAATAGGACAGCCATATTTTTGTGTGTTTTATAGTTTCTAAATATACATACGCTTTTGTCCCCTCGCCCCACCATAATGAGAAAATAAACAGGAATTACATAACGGTAACTTAGAAAATGACAATGTGCCACTGCCCTACTCAGTTGAATTGCTTCATCACAAAATGCTCCTGGTCCCACTGAAGACACCAGAGAATTCAACGGGTGTCAAACAGACAGATCTAACATAGTGGCGTTATCTCCACAGCAAGTGCTTCGTGTCATAGCTAGGGAAATTTTTCTGGAATTAGAAAGAACAAATACTAAACAAATACTATTTCTACTTCATGCGAATGTCTCGTTCATCAAACTGTTCTCTGGATTTCCTGCCCGTCTCTTTTTTTGGTGTCTGTTTGGATGATATTTTCCTCTTAAATGATGAATTTCTGTGGAGAAAAGAATCTCATAAGCTCTAATTATAGTCTTAAAAAAATGTTAATTTCACAAAACATTAATTGTGGCCTTAGACTGATTAGAGAGCTATAGCTTGGTTTACTCCAACCTGAAAGAGGCTGAAAAGTCTTTTTCAGTTTACGTCTCTGTATAATTTTTGCTACTTCAGCACAAATACTAGTTATCCTCCCATAAGGATGCCACATCTTCTGTGTTCAACTTACGGCATTGTACACAGCACACTGAAACTTTACTGGAAGAAAGTGCTCCAGCGTTCATCGTGAGGGGTCCCTGTGGCAAACGCTCTGTTTCACAAAGAAAGCAGGGGAGGGTACTTACAGTCAGGGCATCTTTTGCTGCGTTTGAACTCAGAGGGCTTGAAAAGGCTGAGGTTGGTTCACTGTTACACAAACAGAATTCAAATGCTGCTTTCAGCATCTGGAGCCTTTCTTGAATCTGCAATGAAGAAAGCAGGAGCAAGGCTCCAAGGCTGCCCAAGAACACTCTACAGCCATCCTATAAGAAAGATTTTGTGGTTCAAATCCTCTGTTTTGTGGACAAAACAGGGGATAGGTGCCTGCTGTAGTTCCTGCCTATGGGTCACCCTCTTCCTTCTTAGGCTGGGGAAACTGGATATATAGGAGAACACATCTGCAATTGCAAACTGCAGCAGATAATCGCCCCTGTCTCAGACCTGCTTCCTTGCACTGTTTGCACAGGTTTCTCTCCTACCTCCTGTAGGTAGCTGGGATTAATCTGCCCTCCATGACTGATTTTTCTCCCCAGGAGCAGGAACCAAATACCTCAAGAAAATGTTGGTTTTGGAACAGCTTTTGCCTCATAAGTCATAGACTCAGCTGTAGCCCTTGGCAATATACAGGAGTAAGAGTCTTCATTACCTTCTAATATTTGGTGGTCTTGGGTGACTTGCACAGCATTGGTATCACAAAGCCCAGTTTGAAGATTTCTCCTTTTAATAGCCATTCCAAGCCCCTTTGAGAGCAATCTTTGCAGGGACATCAGTAAAGAAATATAATTCCATTCTCTCCTAATGGGATTGGAGGTTTAAGGACAGGGTCCTGTGTGAGGGGAGTAGCTTCCTTTGCTGTTGTACGTGCTAAATCCATCTGTGCGTAAGAAAGGGAACATAGCCACACTCTGCGTTATCATAAAAACATCCTTTAAAAGGGTGTGTTTTCACCCTTTCAAAATATACTATTGAAAGATAATTAATGAGAAAAATAAGTAGAGAAGAAAGAACCAGCAGTGTGAAATCCAGTGAACGCTGGTAAAATGAAAAGAATATTAAATTCAGAGTTGCTAATGCTCCTGAATGAGTCCTGCGTACAAAGACATTACTGTTACAGGCCAGTGTTTTTATTTAATTAAATGTAAAAGATTGATTATGCATATAATTTCAATTGTTTTAAAAAGCTAAACTGGATTAGGGATCTGATTACTGTAGTTGATAGTATATATTTACAAAAAAAATCTGTGTGTTGGTTCAGATAAGGGCAGAATGAAAACTATCTGAACCTTCACATACAGTTTAACTGGTTCTCATGATTCTTCTGAGGCTTATAAACATCTGGGTGATGTGGCTGCGCTGCATTTTTTTAATTCCTGTTCAACCCAAATCCAGGAAAACCTCGAAGCACTGCACGAAAGCATACTATTTTGTGATCCCCATGCAGCAAATAGCACTTTGGAGGCAATCCAGAAATGTTGGATGCTTAGTCTACAGAAAGCAGTCAATTTTAAAGATTCCTCTGTTCAGTATGGTCACAGGCAAGGGAGTGCTGTGGCTCTTAGTAGCACACTGGAGGTCTTGACTTAAGAGTTAGGCTCGCGGTGGTCTCAGATTTAAAATGGAATTTCTTGCTTTGGTCCAGTTTTCTCCACCTCAGTTTTTTCATCTGAAAAATGAACCTTATAGATCTTTAGATCTGTACCTTATAGAACTGGTAAAGTCCATTGATAGCTGTAGCCAGAATATACTGAAAAACGAAAATTACGTTTTTGTTACGGAGATGTGTACAGTTAAGCTGTTTGCAGGTGATATTGCAAAATAGTTTAGGCCAAAGATTTATCATTCACATCAAATATGTTTTAGGAAAAGACATTATTCTTTCACTTTCAGTGAAACCAAATATTCCCGTACAGTGCTATGAAGTAAAGCTCAACAGAACGGAACTACAATTGCTCAGAATCAGTCAGTGAAACCGATTGTTATCGGACAGTGAAATTAGCTGGTTGGCTTTCACCACCCAAACTGAATGAAATTCAAGGGTAAATGTCATTAGCAAAAAGTGGGAACTCCTTCTATATGATTCCATTCAGTTCGGATGTTTAAGAAAGCTGTAGTCAAAGAAATAATGAATGTCCTCATTTTGCTTGCTCTTCTCTAGATGGATCAAATCATCTTTTGGCATATGTTGTGGTTAGTATACCAGCACTAAAATTTAGACGCACGCACACTTAAAGGTTCAGTTTCTACATAGAGCACACCTAGTATATGTTTTTATAGCGTGTAAAAGTAACGCATTTAGCACTGTGTAATGACTAAGTAAGTGTTGCCTCTGCACTGATGGAAATGATTCTATGATTCTAAATATTTGATACTGCAGTGTATTAGGAGCGTTTATAGACTGTTTTTGGGAAAAACGATTTCTAGAATAAGAAAATCACTCGGGCTAAGATGTAATAGAATCATAGAATAGAATAGAATCATAGAATCATTGAGGTTGGAAAAGACCTCTAAGATCATCGAGTCCAACCATCGACCCAACACCACCACCCACTAAACCATGTCCCTAAGTGCCTCATCTACTCGTCTTTTAAATACCTCCAGGGATGGGGACTCCACCACTTCCCTGAGCAGCCTCTTCCAATGTTTAACCACTCTTTCAGTAAAGAAATTTTTCCTCACGTCCAATCTAAACCTCCCCTGGCACAACTTGAGGCCATTTCCTCTCGTCCTGTCGCTTGTTACTTGGGAGAAGAATATTTACTGGGTTTTCATGATTACTTTTTATTGTGATTCTCTAAATGAAGTGTACAAAATATATCATTTGGACTCAAATGAGAATATTTTGGTTTGTTTCACAATGCAAGTTAGTTAAATCTTGAGCTCTATTTTCATATAATTATGTGCGACCTTCCGTGAGAATACACATCCCCTTTCTCTGCTCTATGCTAGGTTCAGACAAAACTCCTTCCATAGCTGAATCCCTTGTCAAATTGTGGATGCATGATAGGAGGAGATCTAGTATAGCTGGAGAGGGGAGAATGGGAATATCAGGTACTGAACTATGACTGCAGCCCTCTCGGCAGCACGACAGGAAGGGGTAGGTTAGTGGTGAAGCAGCTTGCAAACAAAACTCTGTAAGTGACTTCAGCAGTCCCAAACTATTTGGTGTGAAAATGCGTGATTTTGAAAGAGATATACCAAGTGTACTGGATATTTTGCATTTTAGCCTTTGGGATGAAACAAATGTTAGAATCTGAGGATTTCACATGGGATGGACATAATGCACTGGTTGGAGCTCTCAGTGTCTACAGATAGATTTGATGATACGCACATTAAAAACCACAGGTGTCTCTGTATATGTGTGTATGATATAAACACATGTACAGCTGTTCAATTCATTTTCTCATCACTGCTGATATTTTCTCATAGACTCTTCCTAAAATCCTGGATAAAGTGGCCCCTGCATTTGTCATGAACAGCTGCAGCTTCCTGGTGGAGAAGTCCCGGGAGTCGACGGCCCGGGTGGTGGTATGGAAGGAAATGGGTGTGTTGAGGAGCTACACTATGGAGAGCACGTACTGCGGCTGCAGCCACGGACTCTACAAAGTGAGTAAATCTTTCAAAGAACCCTGTGCCACCCTCCTCCTAATGCACATCTCATGAGCTTGGAAGGGCAAAACAGAGGAGATAGCCATTGTCTTGATGCTTAGCATTGTCTGCTCTCTCCAGACCCATGTAGCCGTGCTTCTGAGTTTTTCCTCAGTGAAATCTTTCCATGATCCCTCACTCTTTTACCTTCCATGCCAGGAAAGTAGAGTCCTTGCTCTGAGGTTTCATTCAACAGTGAAATAAAAAGAAACTCCAGTCTGGAACCAAAAGCATTGAGCTGAAGGAAGGAGCGTTTCTGAGATGATACAGGGCACTTATCCTTATAAGGACATTCACAGTGTTGTACAAAATGTGTTGGCAGGTCATATGGGCACCTTTGAGCCTAGTTCTATGGTAATTAACTTGAAAACCAGTGGCACCAATCTTTTTGGTACAGGCTAGCTACCTGAGCATTCACCTGGCTAAATTTAAGATCCTGCAGTGAGAATCCTGCATTTGGAGTTGCCTGTTACTGACAGCCAAAGGTAGCTAATCTAAGGCTAGTTTTGACAGCTGTCCATGAGCTCAGGGTACGCCTGTGACTGTGATCTAGGCAGACCTGAATTCCACATCAAACGAGGTTCCAGTCTCGGCAGGAAGGGCTGTACTCATACCGAATGCATAAGAGACATCAGTCTGAGATCTCCTGGCAGGCAGTTTTTAAGTACACAGGATGAACTCTGGTAATTGCATTTGAGTGATCATAATTCTCCATTCAATCAAATGGTGAATTCTTTCTTTTGTTCCTTTCCCAAACCTGTTGCTTTCATTGAAAGGCTTCCATGTTCCATCTCATTTCTCCCACTAGGGAGCAATCCTTATCTATACAGCATTAATAAGCAGTTAAGGATCCTAAGGATCTTTTCCCTTAAGGAAAGAGCCATTATTACAAATAACAATTAATTAATGAGACATTCAAATGATTATCTCTGGAAGCTCTATACTAATCCTTTTACTTCTCTATAGAATGTAGCCAGGAAGTACTCAGCTGCTGTTTTAACCATGCTCTACTATACACACATCAATTCCAAGACAGGAAAGGCAGAAGGAAAAAACGGCAGACAGTTTAAAGAAAGAGAATATAATTGCCCTGGGCATTACATCTAACACTCCCTACTCCTGAGAAGTGCTAATGGTTTTTTAATAGGCACCACAGGTCAAGACAGTGGTTTTGAATCTTTTTTAGACGGGGGGGGAAATCTACCTCGACTGAAGTCAATGACAAAACTCCCAGTGATCTCCGTAGAGGAGGATTTCACTCATTTCCTAGATAACTGCAGTAAGACCTAAACCCAGTGACACATCGGATTGTATCAATATCTAATGATTTGTTCTCCTTCAGCATCTGTGAGGTCTTTAACCCAAATTTGCTTAATTTGTTCCATTAGATGCTTGAAATAGTAAGTAGGAAGAGAACATTAAATGCCACATTCAGATGTTGCATTTAAGCACTGTGCCATCCACAGGGGCCCTGTATTATATAGTAGAGGCACCAAAAATAAGCAGAAAGACCTAATGCAGATGGTTCAGGATTCTTTTTTTAAAGAAATCCTTTAAAATGTGTGAAATTATTTTCTACATTTTTTCTTGTCCTCTTTTTCATCACTGAGCAGGACCTCAGGCAGCCACTGAGGACAAGAGCAAGTTGACATATGAGGGCTTGTCACTGGTGACAGAATCCAATGTTCTCATGGCCCATAAGGAAGTCCGTAAGCTGTAAAGCAGTTCTGAAATTTCCATTCTGAACACCCTGAAAATCTGAGTCCCGGTTGGATCATTGGGTTATTTTTATGAGGTCACGTATCCTTCCCCCCCCCCCCCCCCCTCCTTTGTTTAGGATTATCGTTCATCTCAAAGATGGAGGATACATAAATATTCCCATGAGGGGGCATTTCTTCATCATAAGGATAATACAAACACTTTTGCAGTTTCTCTGATTCGGGCAGCTTTACAGTATTTCCACTCATTTTTTTCCAAGTATGCTAAGCACCCAACTTGTTAGTATCAAAATGGAATACAACTTCTTATGTTGACATTTATGCTGGAGCTGCATATAAATACATAAACTATCTCTTTCAAATAATTAATATTAATAAGCTATTTCTTCTTCCTTTTAGTGGCCTTTAGAGTTGGTTCTTGCTTGCTTGTTTGCTTGTTCTTGCAAGTGGATTATTTAGGGTATGGACTTGACAGGCTGACCTGAAGATTTCGTTGCATAATACCATTTAATACTCAGCTTCCATCTATCAAGCCAAAACTACTTCATTAGTATCTGGAAGCCCTGAAATTATTCCTGTGAACTGGAAATTAATCACATAAGAGGTCACATTTTTCTAGAGACTTCAACCTGAGTTCTTCACTCTTGGACCCTCAAGTTGATGTGTTTGTAAACAATAGACTGAGACTAGTGCTCAGACAGGAGATGTCAACATCCTATATTTAGAGCTTTCTGATATAGCAGATTTATGTTTTTCTGTGAATAGAATCAGTTTCTTAATTGCATAGTTTCCTAATTGAACTCCCTGTAGGGATATATCCAGAATCTCCCCTGGACAAGAATGCCCTTATGTTTTTGATGCTTTTACACCTTGAAGTACAGTACAAACAGCAGCTAGGATTTAAAACATCTCATTATATGCAGCAGAGGCTCCCAAGTCCAGCATCATTCAGTGAATCAGTGGTCAATCTTCTAATAGAGTGCAGCAGACCTGGATCCTGGTCATAGAATCATAAAATCATTGAGGTTGGAAAAGACCTCTAAGATCATTGAGTCCAACCGTCGACCCAACACCACCATGCCCGCTAAACCATGTCCCTAAGTGCCTCATCTACTCGTCTTTTAAATACCTCCAGGGATGGGGACTCAACCACTTCCCTGGGCAGCCTGTTCCAATGTTTCACCACTCTTTCAGTAAAGAAATTTTTCCTTACATCCAATCTAAACCTCCCCTGGCACAACTTGAGGCCATTTCCTCTCGTCCTGGTCTTTAGCTTTCTTCCTGCTTGTAAGTGATGAAAGTCATTCACATGGCTGCTTTGCTGGCTATGAGCACAGGTACGGTGCTTGGAGCTGCACAGAGACACCTGATAGGGATTGTGCAAAGGATTTAGGAAAAGCAAGAAAGCCTTACAGAGGTTGCAATAATAAATAAATTAATAATAAAATATTAATTGCACAAGGCTGGTAAATGTGCCCCCTCCCACCACAGAGCAATGTTGAGGAAGGGCTTGACGTAAACCAGAACCTAGCTTTTCTGATAGAGTCCAGAAAAGATGCTGCTAGAGCTTTTCCAAGGAACTTGTGTGGCCTCTCTTGAATTGAAACGTAGCCTTCATTTTTAAAACAGTTTAGTGAGTGAAAGATAAGCAGGAATTTGGTACTACTGATATGTAAATGAGGAAGAATAGTGACCCCAGCCTCGTTTAAAAGTCATTTGATTTCAAATGGAGAGGAGGGGGAAATGAGAGGAGAAAAGAGATGGTTTGTCTCTGTTGAATCTCCCTGTCTGCGTGATCAATGGAAACACAATAAGCCAACTACCCTTAAGGAAGTGAAACATAAAACTAAAGAAACTATTGATCTTATCTAAGGTTTTGTTCAACTAAGGAAGAAGAAAAGAAGGGGAAAAAAATGCAAGTTCTTTTTCATTTTGTCTAGATTGCCCAGCTCAGTTTTAGAGGAGCAGTGTCTCCATTTGAAAGTTGCTAATAACAAAGCAGCCAATTTCTGCAGGGAATTCTCCCTCCTGCTTCTGCCAGTTTACAGGCCTATGGTCAAAACAGAAAACAATTAACAACAACAACAAAAAATACCAAAACACTCCCCCCCCCAAAAAAAAACCCAACAAACCATGCAACTGCTTATCGTTTCTTTTCTCGTGTGAAGGCAGTCTGCATTGTTCCCTTGTTGGAGCTTTTAGCCCTCCAGCTCACCATATGATTTTTATTGCTGCCTCCCTTTTGTGGGTTGTAGAGCCCCTTCTCATCTTTGGTTTTTAAAAGACTGAATGCAAGGCTGTTCCGTAAGACGTTCTACTGAGTACAGGTGCAGTCATGGCCCCAAAAGAGTCAAATCTCCAGTGACACGTATTGACATTTTCCTGAGGTTCTTGTGTGATTAAATTTTAAACTTCCATATCTCTTTGCCGTAACCATGTTCTATCATGTTATTACACTGTTTCACCATTCTTCTTGATTCCTTGTTACCTGGCCTACTAATTAAGAGCCTTCTATAGCGTATTGCACTGTGCTGTTCCATTCATTACTGCATCTATCAACCTACAAGTTAATATCTTTTGTGTCATGGTATACAGCTGAGTTCCAAACCATATGTCTTGGTAATAGAGCGAATCTCAAAAATTAAGCTTCCTGCTCTGTGAGTGCATGCTATGTTGGAAAAGCATTTTCCTTGGCTTGTTGTGCCTGGTGGAGGAGATGTAGTACTAACGGAAATAGATTTTAGCTTCTTGCTTTAAAGGGATTACAAATAACAAGGAGTAACAAATGAGTTTTAAAATTATTGCAGCTATCTTGACAGTGCCCTTTGAAGGAGATTTTACTAGTGATATGGATCCCTCTTTGAAGAAAGCCTTTGGGAGAGCTGAGAAAAAAGATTTTTTTCTTCTGTCCAGTCTAATGCTTCTAAGTCAGAGGAATTGAATACCCCAAATTTTCTCATCGGACTTGATTAGAGGGAAAAACCATCCCTTTGCAGAGACACTGGAAGCAGAGACATCAGCACCAAGCAGCATGGCTATACAGTTCATAAGACTTTCTCGATAGTTGTTCAGAATGTCTTTGAACGAAAGTGGTGAGAGTTACTCTAAGTGGAAGATCTGATATTATCCATCCCCTTTAACCTGGCTAGCATGGGCTGAATTACTTAAAATGAGTGATGAACCACTGATTTACCATGGAAGTGTGGCTGAACTAAAGCGACATGCCAAGATGAAAGCCTTTCCTCTTTCTACTCCTTCAGAGGTGGACTTCTCTGGTTTGACCTGTTTCTGCCCAAATTAGCCTAACTGTTACCAATGTATGATTTGTCCATTGAATTACAGCACTATATAGTTATCTGTAGGCAATGAAATATTTACTTCATCTTCCTTACTATTGAAGATTACTTACCAAATCTCTGAGAGGAATTTTTACGTATGCTTTATTCAAAAGCAGTTTATTACAGTTAATAGTGAGAAATTGAGTTGTTTTGATGGCGTTTGCAGGTCACATGATACTGCTTCTGTTCTCTAGGAAGATGTATATTGTTCTTGTAATTGGAAGTCTGGTGCACAAACTTACAAATAATTTTAATTTGGCCTCTTGCCAGTATTCAGCCACCAACAAAAATGGTTTCAGCAATATTCTTGCCATAAAGCATATTCGATAAGTACTTGCAGAAAGGAAAAGTAAAGAAATAGGACATATTCCATGCTTTCTGGTGTACGTTTCTGGAAAATGCTTATATCATCTTTGCAAGTCTGACAGACTTTCCCTCATTTCTGATTTCTTTTGTCCCCCAGAGCTTACACTTTTCCTAAGAATGGGTAAGTCTCAAAAGCATTCAAAAGTTTCTTTTCAGAAAAATCCCCCCTAAAATGTGTGTGTTTAGCTGACCCTCTGTGCTCTGGGGTTCTCATTCAAAAGCAGATGCTGAGAATAAGAAAGAATGATTTTTCTTTCTGATAGTTCTCCTTCCAGTTCTGGTCCAAAGTGGCTTAAATTGGAAGCAGCTGTAACAGCAGGAGAAGTATAGAAAAAAATATTTATCTAATAGTAATCTAAGGACTGAAGGTTCAAATTAAGGGTTTTGTTTGTTCTGTTTCCTTAAGTTGTTACCCAAGGCAAAATTTTGCATCCTATTTGCTTTATTTTCCTGTTTCTTTTATTTCTGCCAACCCCTTGCACTAATTGATGATTCAGTTTGTAAGATATTTTAATTGTACCTTTTAGGTTTGTGGGCCGTGCATCTTAAAACTATGTAAGGGTTAATGGCATTTAAGACGTGGGGAAAGAGGAGGGAGGATTTCTGAGCAAACAAATCAGGAGAGAGTTGGTGTTTGTCTTCCTTGGAGACTTGTAGATTCTTATATGAACTGCTGCAGGATTTTCCCTCATTAGGTGTTTTTTCGTTCGTTCGTTTTAATTATTTGACAGAATGCCAACTGAGAAAGCACATGCTTAACTGTGCTCAGATCTCTTTGGTTCGTGCCACATTAAACAACAGGTGTTTGAAGGTGTGCTGACTCGGGCGCTCTCAGATTGTTTGGAAAAGCAAACCACAGAACTGGGAGAACTTTGTAGGGATTCTTTGGCCCTTGTATCTCCAGGAATACTGGAGCTTGTCAGTAGGACTATCCTGAGTGGTCTCGTCTTTCTTGATGGATAAGACGACAGTTGTATTAAGGCAAGTGCGACCAAAACCACATGAGATATAAATATCATCTTTGTTCCTAAAAGTCATGGGTGTTATTGCTATTTACTAATTTTTTACTGAAGGTGCTCAATATTGTGAGATGGGAGAGCCATTTATGTACATTTAAAAGTCTGTAAATTTTGCAAGAAGGTAATTCAGGCCTCCATGCTCTGCCTTCCGCTTTCCTGATCCACTCCACAGTCAGTTTAGCCTTGGTGTTTTGGAAGAGATCAATAATTAAGTAGGGTCATTTTTCTTGTCATCGTTTCTGGAGAAGGCTTATTTCTTATTTGTTTGGGGTTGGGGGGGGGGGCAGGGGAACTGGTTTGTTTGGTTTTTTTTTAACCCTATGTAGGATAAGACCTGTTTTCTGGCACTAGTGTGACTGTTCGAAGCTTTTTGCTGAGAACACTCAGCCCCACTTCCAATGTTTGCCAAATGTGGGTGTTCTGTGAATGGCTCTGGAAAAGCAATGGTCTCTTAATCCCATGGACAGTTTGCTGCTGTACAAACAAACAAACATTTCTTTTAGGGTGACTGAAAGAGGTAAGGAATTATTCAAGAAGTTAGTATAGAGGTGTTTGCCTGCCAAATACTGTGCACTAGTCCGTCTGTTGAGGTGTCCCATGAATGCTGCCTTCAAACAGATTTTGGAAGAAGCCCTCCCTGGCACCTCCTGCAGTGGGTTTCGGCTATCACTCAGGCCATCTGCTTTCCTGTTCCTGGGTTGAAAGATTCAAGTGTTAGGGGACTGAGGGATGTTCTATCGTGTTTGAACTCGCACGGTTACTAGAAACAGGGGAGAATGACACTTAATGGAGAAGAATGGACACATAGCTTTCTTTAGCCTCCCTGTCCCCAAAGCACTCAGAAAGCACTAAAACCCAACACAAGAACTGTCAGGGGGGCACTGGGCAACAGTGTTTTAGTCCTTCTCATTATTGATGTGTACCCAAGGAAAGATATATTGGAATTTTTTTATATATATGAGAAAAGGTGGTCACTGATGCTAGCTGGATCATGGATGAAGATACAAATTTAAATTGTTATGTTTTATTTTGATTATTTCTCCTGAGATGTTGAGCCAGCTGTATCCCTGACTTGCTAAGTTCAGTGCTGTGATATCAAGGTAGATTTGGCTAGTTAGCTTTGGAGAGATATTCCAGAGACCTTGACAGTCTTGGAAGGAAGGAAGCATGCATTACCAATGCACTGGGGATAGCTTGTGAATGTGTTCCCTCCCTCTTAGACCCTGTCTGGAAGGAAACAAGAGTGCCTCTGCCAGTTACATTACTGTGATAAAAGCCAGGAGAGGCACCAGTTTTTATCCTGTCATGTACTGGTCGGTAAGTTATTCTAACTGCAGACATTTGGGTAAATAAAATGGGAAAGTCTGTACGGAAGGGCTGTCACAGTGGTGATTTTAACACACCTCAAACTGAGTTTGAGGCATCTCTAGTGGGAATGAGCCACAGGGAAGTCAGATCATAGCCTACTCCCACAGCACTAGTCTTTTAAGCTTGCTGTGTGATTTTGTTCTGAACTTTCCCACCAAGGTTAGTACAGTGTAGGTTAGTACTGATCTCTGGCATTTCCAGATATTTCAGTCCCAGACTTAGCTTTTGACACAGCATTTTCACACAGGAGTGATGCATCTTTCCAGTATGGAAATGGGCAGCCCTATTAACGGTGCCAAAATATGTGATATTTAATTGCCGGAGCAACGTAGTGATTAGGCTGAAATTATGTGTCTTTTGGTTTGTAGCCATATAACCTGTGTTTTCTGGTCCTGTTCGGCTATACTGAGTCAAATTAGTTCATCCTGGATGATAAATCTCCACAGGCATCCCAGGGTGATGTTGCAGGCTGCCACGGAGCAGCCGTAGCAGCTAAGATAACTTAGGGCTCAAGAGTGTTGTCCTCATGCCATTTCATGTGCATGGACATTTCCCTAGAATCATAGAATCATAGAATCATTGAGGTTGGAAAAGACCTCTAAGATCATTGAGTCCAACCGTCAACCCAACACCACCATGTCCACTAAACCATGTCCCTAAGCGCCTCATCTACACGTCTTTTAAATACCTCCAGGGATGGGGACTCAACCACTTCCCTGGGCAGCCTGTTCCAATGTTTAACCACTCTTTCAGTAAAGAAATTTTTCCTCACATCCAATCTAAGCTCCCTAGTTTCCTTCTCCTTCAAAGTAGACACCCCATTATATATCTGCAGAAACAGGAGTGCTGAAGGTAACATTAGCATAAAATGCAATAGACAAAAGGCTGTATATAGAAGAACATGGGATCTTAGGTCTCGTTTTAGGACCTCAGTCATGCAAATCACATTTCTCTGTCTCTCCTACTTAGTCATTCAGGCTAAGAAACAGGATGCAAATCATGGCTTGGCAGAAAACATAGGTGCTGTATCCTAACCCAGATTTTGTTAGTAAAAACATGTTACAAAAGGAGAAAAATATGGTCCTGAACCACAAAGAAGTGAAAAATTTGCTGGCGTCTCTGCCTTTTGGAACCAATTTCAAAGTTGACACTAAGGGGACGTCTGCTTCTCCAGCTCCTAAGCAGACAGCCTGGCCCAATCTGCAGCCCTTTGGCAGAAGGAGTGTCTTAAATCAACTTCTTTGTCTCTCCTGTTGATAGATGATTGGGTGCTGACTGGCTGCGTAACTGGAGAATAGGTCCCATGCCATATGGTTAAATTACAGCACAATAAAAAATGACGACAGGGGTGAGATCATAATAGATCTGACTCTGCAAAGCTGGGAGGTATCCAGTTCTGTTGAGGTTCAGTGGACATGGCTGGCATGCAGAATAACAAAGCAGAGCAATCGTGTATCTCCTTCTTGGCCCACCCTTTTCCACCATCATATAATTGAAACTTGTCTTAGCTCTGCTGTTTACCCCTTCTGTTTGGGACTCAGCCTTGGAGTGCTTGTTCCAACAAATCCCTGCAATCTCCTACATTCCTTTCACTTGCTAATGATGTTAGCATTTCCTAGTTGTTAGTTCACTTTTTATTAAACCAAAGGACGTAGCGAGCTCCTTGGGGCTGAAGAGTGGAAAACAGGCATTATCTTGATTCTTTCCCGTCTTGAATGCTGATATTCATCTAGATTTCTTTTTTTCCCAGTGTATTGGAAACAACTGATGTTTCTGCTTTGTTTATGGGATCTTTCTCCCTCAGCTGCTTTTGCACTTCCCTAGATACTTGGTTGGAACCCAGTCTTTCCATATTCCAATGCTGTACTCAAGAAAGGAGATGATAGGTATAGACTTAGAGGGGTTATCAAACTGTTTCTCTACAAAGGGAATGAGCAACAAGACTACATAGAATCAGAAGTGCAAGTATTCTGTCATACCCATCTTTCAGAATTTGAGAGAGCAGGATTAGGTGGAAGAATCCCAGGTTTTGACATTACAGATCTGGACAACCTAGATGCTTGAAGCAAAAAAGCCATTTACAATCGCATTTGTGGTTGCATGGAGAAGAGATTGCATTTTGTGAGGGAACAAGATATGAATCAATAGCTGACCTCCATATTTTCACCCTGCTGACAAGCTACTGTTATTGTGGCCCCATTTGAAACCGAACAAAACCAGTGTACTCATGTGGAGACATAAAAACAACAAATGCCGTCACCTTGTGACTGAGGGAGTGGGTCCTTCCACGTGCTGCAAGGAGGAACAAACTCTCCTAGTATTAAAATCAATGCTGCCATGCTCGGAAGTCAAATAGTCTTTTGTAGTGCCAGAAGGCTGAAAATGACTAGCAATTTGTGGTCAGGCTAATCTCTGAATTGTATTTATTCAGTTTATGGGTATAGCTGAGGACCTGGTTTGACTTCAGATGTGGATTTGTTAGAACCTTAGCTACGTTCACAGTACAAATTATTAGAGCAAACAGAAAACTACAGAAGTGAAGCAAACTAGATGCTTAAAGATTATTTTTGATTTTCTATTATAAATATTACAGTGGTGTGACAAATCAGACACTTGCAGTCACACACACTTGTATGTGATTTTTCTGGATGAAATGTTACTGTTTTATTTCAAGCCCACTAAGCAATCCTGAATGGTATGACCTTGAATGCCCATGGGATTTCAGTCTGCTAAAGAAAAAACTCTTGGGAAGGATAAGTGATAGAAAAGCAACATTCCTAATGAAAACTAACTGCAGTATTTCGATGGTGTGCCTTTAAAAGTCCAAATATCATTGCACATCATCCTTTCAAGTTTTCTGTGGAATTACAGCAGCTAGCTTTTTGATTTCTGATGTCTCTCTTGCTTGTTAATCTGGCCCCGTGTGGATTTATTGTACAAATCTATTTGGCAGCTGAAAATTGCCCTTTGATGAAGCTCCTAGTCTAATCATGAACTCCTCAGGCATGGAAAATAAGAATGGTGAGGTGGCAAAAGCACAGGCTAAAGGAGCCATGTTTGTCTTTCACTCTGTGTGGATTTTAGAAGCATCTAAATTTCAAAGTCTTTCACACACAGGATTTTCTGCAAAGACTGATTTTGCTCCTCTTAGGATCATAACATTTGTCATGCTGGATCAGACCGTTGGTCCATATAATCAGGTATCCTGCCTCATACAGAGGCTGGTTCCTCACGGCTCAAAAGAGAACAAAACCAGCCTGTAACGCAACTGATTCAATTACACTAAGACATGGAAAGGAAATAATCCTACCAGCCTGACCTGCCTCTCCTCCACTTCATATGCTGCAGCATGAGGCCTGATTATCATTATCACAACCTTGAAATAATGAGTTACATCCTCTGTGAATAATTATGGCACTTTTTCATCCCCTTTCATAATCTTTTCTCAGACAGGGCTTCCTGCAGCAGTGAATTCCACTAGTTGAAGCCTATAATACGTATATGCTGTCCAACATTAAATGTAAGCTATATATTGAAATCTGAGCTCCCTTCTTTCTCTGTTCTGTCCCTTTGCTGGCTTCTGTATAAGCTGCAGTAGTTCCCAGTCCGTTTCGTCTGTCAGCTCACTACCTGTGTTCACTGCCATCCTTATGCCTCTATTATCTGCTCCCAGGTCCCCTGGTCTGGTCTCCTCTAAAATCAAATTACATGGTCTATTCTTTCTCTCCAGTCTCAAAATCAGTAGACACATCCTGGTTCCACCCAGCTCTTGTCTCTTTGGTCGCTTTCTTTGTTTTGTTTCCAATCCAGATTTATTTTTTCACGTGTGCTAAACTCTTGTACTAATTATGTTATTTTTCCTCCTCTTTTTTTCTTTCTACCACAAAACTTGTTTCAAATTACCCAATATACCAGGACTGAGTGTTATTCCTCTGCCTTGAATGTACTAAATGCCTTCCTCACTGACAGAGTACTGATATTTCTTTTTACTTAAATCACAATATGTTCCCTTGCCTGGTACTCTAAACATCATAAATAATACATGGATGTCTGTGGAGTGTGCCATGAGGTGGGTTTTTCCTTGAGTTAGCGTCAGGTCTTCCAGCTGGAGAAGGTGGGTATTGCATGAGCCCGCAACCTGGAGAGGTTGCTTTTATCACAGCTCCTTGAGGACAATAGTAGTGTCCCTTCTAGGTAGCACAGCTCCACAGCCTCTCTCCCTTTCTGTGACTTCAGACACTGGAAGGAGGTGGTAGGGGATCCCAAATCAACAGTAGCAGAGAGGCCAGCATGCTGTGCTGCACGTGTATGAGATATATGCATGTGGTGGCATATGAAGCAGGACTCGGAAGCAGAAGTCTCAAGTCTGGACTGAAAATGGCAAATATTTCAGTGTCATGGTAAGACCAAAGGAGGCTCAGTTCTCCTGCTCATCTGCCATGTCCAGACACAGCCTGGCCTGTAGCGAGGAAGGCTGCAGTTTCTGAGAAAGGTATTAGGCACTGGAAACAGAATCTTAATAACAAATTCATGGAGTTTTAATGGTCAGAAGGGACCCTTAGCTCTTCTGGTTTGACCACTTATACATCATAAGCTTTTGGGCTTCACCCAGCCAACTTTGTACAAAGCCCGATAAGTTATGTTTGTGTAAATAGGTTTTGTAGAAAAACATTCAGACTGGATTTGAGAACATCACATGATCGGAAGTCCATCTGGTCCCCTGTTATTTTATTCCAGGGATCAGTAACTGTTAAATATTATTGCCTTATTCTAATTTGCATTCATCTGCCTGCTGTTTTCAGCTGCATTCTTGTTGTTTTTCTCTGCTAGTTTAGAGAGACCTTTAGTAAGTTATAGTTCCTTCTCTTAAAGGTACTTACACAACGCAACCAAGTCACCTTTCAACTTTTTTGTTAATTAATTAAACAGGCTGAATTCTTTACTAGTTCGTCTATATCAGAATATGCAGGAAAGTGCCTCTGAATTAGCTAAAGGTGCAAGTGGAAAGTCCTGCGCTAAACCACATTAAGCTACATGTCAACACACTGAAGCAGAATTAAGGTGGCCTTAATTAAATTTGGCTTAACTCATTTCTAAAGTAAATTAAGCCTAACTGAATTGAAAACACTTTAGTTCTGAATAACAGAGCAGAAATATGTGCTTCTGTATGTGATAAACTTGTACTCGTGAAGTAAGAGTATGCTTATGCCGGATGAACTCTGAGACAGAAGTTGATATGCCTCGCAGAAGAGTTTTGGATGGAATTTGGAGTTTTCTGGTTTATCTTTAGGTAAGACTACTATACTGCATATGGATGATGAAGAAAAAAACTGCTGTGATCTGCCTTGGGTGTGCTATATTCTAATTTTTGTCCAAGGAAGAAATTTTTGATGTATGCGCTGCCAGATGGTGGGAGATCTACAAGTGAAGATACGTAGTCTAGAAAGAGACATTTCAGCACAGCATACAACCTGCAGAAATGCAGATATCAGAGATAATTCAGAAATCATTTGCATACATGCCATAAGTGGTGAAGGATCAGACACGAGGAAGCTGAAGATAGTAGAAATCAAAAAAGATGTTGGTTACTCATAGCCAAGAGAAGAAAGAGAATTTGGAGATGCTCAGTGCTGATGATGTGTAATATTCTTCTCTCAGATACTCGTTAAGACAGCTACTGCAATATAGAGAATTAGAAGGATATCTCTGATGAATGCCTTTTGGTGTAAAACAAAAAAACATTGAGATATTTTCAACCAAGTAGTTGTCATAAGTGAGCCTCACTTAGGAAAAGTGGAGAGAGGAGTAAACAAAAGTGTAATGTGACAGTGCATTGTCTGCCTAGAGCAAAAGAATAAGATACAAAGGCAAGTTTGGATGATACATGTTGGAAATATGGCAGAGAAACACGTGGAATGGTGTATCATAGGATTCTTCAAGGCTCTTGGTGAAAAGGAAAGACAAAAACCTTGGTGATTTTGTCAGAGAGCTTTTTAATGCTGTAAATAAGAGAAGGAAGGAAAAACAGAAAAATAACTGATGTGAAGCAGAAGACCTTTTTTGGAGAAGTGAGTCATGTTCCAATGGTCATGGGGATCTCATGGATGAGGGACCTTTGCGCTTCAGAGGAGGAGAACTAATCTTTCACAAAGCAAACCAAAGTAATGCTGAAGGGGGGGAGGGAGGGAAGCAAGCTCTATGAAAACAAATGCAGTTCCTACTCAAATAGCTTGTCATAAAGAAATTGAACCAGTGTGGGAAAAACTGCAGAAGGAATATATTTCTGAAATGTCTACGTACTACCGCTAAGCATCTGAGTAATGAGCAATTGAAAGACCTTGCTGATAAAGTACAATGTAATTGGTGGTACTGAAACCTGCTAGGAAAAGTACGCTTTTGGAATTTCAGAATCTGGTCTACTGGGAAGGACAGAAAGGGTAGTAAGCATGTGTGGCTGGGATGGGAGGGAATGGCAGTCTGTTACATTTTCATTTACTGATAATTTAGGTCTACATATTTACAGGTATGCTGACAAAGTCTAGGAAAGGAGCCTGCTTGGCACACTGAATCAAACTACAAAATGGGTTAAGTTGCCTCATAAATACTTGTATTCAGTACACAAAAAGTAAATATGTAGCTGTGGACTTCAGTTTGGGTGAGATATACCTGTGATTTCATGCGGCAGCAGTAAATACTGTTAGATTCCAAATATTACAGATGATTATTTTCTAACGCAAAAGATGTTGTATGCAGTGTAACTCTACTTTGGCCTACATTATAATAGGAAAAGATGAATTAATCTTTGGTGTGGGAGTTTGTGGTTACCTAGACACCAGTGATCATGACCCAATTACATTTAATATGGGGAGAAGACAGTGTTCCTATTAACATGTGTTCATGTATATTTTTTTCCTTAATAAGGGCTGATTTTCCAGGGCCGAGGAAAGATAAGTAAAGCAGACCACGAGAGGAAAAAAATATACAGAAGTATTATGAATAAAAATTGAGTCCTTTTTTAGAAGGAATTTGTTACATATCCAAAAAGGCACAATTCTCTAATCAAGAATTGAGGACGTATTCAGTTAAAACTGATCCCAGTTTAGTAGCAAAGAGAAGGCAATAATTAGAGTGTAGGGGACAGTGAATCATAATATTGATGAAAAATCTACATGATAGATTGATTATAGTAAGACAGATTTCTGTTATTTCAGTCTCAGTTTCTCGTTTGTTACGATTATCACTAATTGTTTACTAGTATTTCTGAATGTAATGAGTAAACAACAGTAGAGGTTATTTTCCTAAATGTGGCTGATGAAAATAATCTTCTGAGGCATAATAACATAGACTTATTGTTTCTGAACAAAGAAAACAGAGAAAATAGATACCAGCCAATGTAATGTAGGAAATGGATATAAGAAGTGAAAAAGTAAAAATTCATGGTAGTCAGTACTAAGAAGAGTAAGAAAGCATTTGGTACCATAACTAGAAAATAAGCTCTAAAACTCTATTATAGGAATTATTGCATTGATAGCATTGTTAAACAGATCTATTTATTAAAGTAGTACCTTTAATTTGTTAGAGGTGTTTCTTTTCCACCCACAATGTTGTTAGTCTTTCCAAAGATTATGATATGTTATGGTCTGGGTATTCTCAATAATGATGATGCTAAACACTGATTATCATTCCCCTTATCGCTTCTTCCTCTGGGATTTATTAGGTCACCGGACCAGGTGCAGAGGGAACACGCTGTTCCTTTTCAGGACCCTTTGTATCTGCCATGGATTGGCATCTGTAAGACATATTTATTCAGTTTGTTCCCTCTGCCCCAGAAATTCCACTCTGTTGACTGCCCACTTAGTCCTAGCAACTTTTTTTGCTTTAGGGATCAGTTTTAAAGAGACCAAAATCTTACCAGACTGGTACTAGCACTTACCCACACCTCCAAAGATGGTTTACCTCATTTTCTGTTTTCATCATCGTCACCATAGTCAACGCTTCCTCAGCATCTTTCACCTCAGGAGAGAAAAATATCAATATGTAGTTGTGGGCAGCAGGTGTTGTCTTTGAAACTTTCTGATATTTCAAGCAATGTTCCCATTTTGCACTAGAATGAAAACAAGCTTTTAAAGTAACTTGTAAAAATGGAAAACAACTGATCTCAGAATAGATCATTACCCCCTTTTGGGCTGAAGAAAGCTCAGATGCCAGTCTGCCTGATTCAAAGCCAGGACTTAGATCACCAGATGGTTCTGTGTTGAACTTGTCCCAGCTTCTCCTGTAAAAGTTGTTACATTTTGTGTAAACAATGAGATATTCCTTGAGCCAGAAAGAGACTAATTCTATAACTCAGTAGCAACAGTACTCGCCTAAGATGGAACAGCCCCAGTCTAAACCACTGCTTCAATTAATATTTAATGGTTCGTAGGGAAGAGGGGAGCTCAACTGGGAAGGATATCTTTCTTGTGGGGTCTGCTCAAAAATGTCACCCAAGAGCTGAGCAGCTCTTCCTGAGAAAAGTCACCTCTAATCTGTTATGCTCCTACAAGGAAGTTTTGGCTTAGATAAAAAAATACAAGTTTTCTCAAGATGTTTCTAACCAAATCTCTCACTGCGTCCCACCTCTTCTTAGCTTTTGGAATAAAGCAGAAAGTTTCCTTTGGGGGTGCTGGAAATAATGACTGAACTCCACAAGAAAATTGAATCAGAGATTCATACAAAGCAACAATGAGAAAGATGATTTTTAATGAGTTTGAGGAAGATATAACAAATGACTTTGAGAGAGAAGTACAGCTATGTGCAACCGGGGCTAAAAAAGCCCAGAAATTTTGTCCATTTTACAGTAGCTTATTCCTGCTAGAGATCACTTATTATTTTATAAAATATAGTTTAAAATAGATATATGGATTTGCTTTTGCCACGGATCAGAAAGGCAGTTTGCATTTTGGTGGAAGGTACTCTTTTTATTTATTTATTTATTTATTTATTTTGGCAGTCATTCCTTTAAAAGCTGTTGGTCAGTAGATTGCAAGTGAAGAGACTTGTTCTGATTTGGAGGGGAAGCTGGTAGTTTATAAAATGATTTTATCTTGCAAGATAATTGAAAGTTGAGTGAGAAGAGTATTTGCTTTGAAATGCTAACTCTGCATGAAAACAGCAGAAGAGGTATTTAGCACTTCTGAAGGTATTTACTTTGCTACTCTCTTTTTCCATTATATTATACCTTCAATTCAATTTTCATTGCCTTCCTCATATTTTTCCTCCTAGCCCTGAGAAGTAATAGGCTTGGATCTGGCTGTTGTCTGAGTTAGGAAGAAGGGCTGTATAACCATGTCATGATGGCCCAGAGCATATATGCCTCACTGGTTGGCAATGATGGGAAGAAGGGAGACAACCCTATAATACAACATAAAAAAAGCCTGAGTAACATGGTACCTTGCTCACAACCTTCAGGTGTCCTGCACCCAGGTGAACAGGCACCTAAAGTCAACACTGTAGCCTATGCTACTGGAAGGAACCTTTCCACCGAAGGTGAATGCAATGAGGGTGCTATGTGATGGGCTCTATGTTCCCTGCAGTCTGATGGCCCATATAGCTTTTGCAGTAGGCAGCTGGACACCAATTTTGCAATGACCTTTTAAGAGCAGCCCTTTTGTCTTTTCCAGTGAGGGAGAATGAAATAAATGGGATCTGAAAGCAGAGCTCAGGCTGGCTCCAAAAGAGTGACAGAAAGGTCACTTTTCTGATCAAGCCAGTATGTTTAGTGATTGGAAGGGCTTCCATGGATCAAAGCATTGAAGCTTTTTCTGGGTCAAGCACAACCCCACTAACCCCCACATACACTGAAATGACTTGAATTTCTTATCTGATTGATCAGCTCTAGGTAAATGTGTTGCATAGACTGGATACCTGCAGCAAGCCACCAAAATTGCTTCTATGGTTTCACACATTCAGTCCTCACAGATACTCACCAAATCCTTTGATTTGTGTACCCTGAAGTATGATTTGTACTGGGCCTCGTATTAAAGGTCAGCTTTGAAAATGGGCCTTGTCATGACTAATGCAAAATTCACTCCCGTGGTTAATTTAACGAGATAGATCGGCAGACATCATACATTTATTAAACAACCATAATTATATTTATATTAATGCCGGTCTCTGCCCAGGAGAGATTCAGCCCTGGCATAATAGGGTCTGTTTGTAATGCAGAAGTGCGATCTCTGAATATAGGTACAGTGAGAAACTCAGGATTGTGAGAATGGGGCCATGTTGTGGGCTGAGATTGAGTAGCTCTGGGATGTTCAGATGCTGGTTGTGCAGGTGAAGCTGTGGGCTGTGACAAAGATACACGATTAGAGCTCATGTCAGACTTTGGGAACACCGGGCAGCTTTTTGGTTATTCTGGATGCTGCAAAGTTGGTTGAAATTCATTGGCAAAGGTATTGACTACTCTCAGGTGCGCTGCATTTGCATGCTCATTCACTTTAAAAGGTCAGCAAAGCACCCTGACAAATTTAAAGGTGGCCTGCTGTGCCTGAAGTGTGTTTAGTTTCATGCCGTCTCCTCTGCAGGATATGGCATCAAGTTGTTTTGGTGTGATACTGATCACGTAGCACATCTTTATGTGGACAAGATCATTGCTCAGGCTTCGGAAACAGATAAGAATTAAATTATTTCTGAATCTTCCTATGTACAACTATGTTATTTCAGGAAAATCGCCCGTGTTTATTGCCCTGTTCTGTCTGGTTGCACTGATGTCCTGGGAATAAAGCAGAAGGTTTCTGGGACAGTGGCAGCTCTGCTCGGTTGCAGGAGGCAAGAACAGCCTCTGCTGGATTCAGCAGCATCTGCCTGCTTCTTATGCTAACACAGTGCCCACCTCTCCTCCTCTGCATACTGATGTCCTATATCTTTAGTCTGCTTGTCTGTCATTGTAAACAGGGGAGAACAAAGTTGACAGTGTTGGATTGAAGGGCTGTAAGTGGTTATTGATTCCCAGGCTTCTTGCGTTCCTAGAGGTGGGGGCCAGGAAGTGTGTGCGTTTGAGTACAGACATGAGCGTGCAAGTTTGTAATGGTGTGTTAGCACCGGTGAGTAATTGGATGTACATGATTATGCTTTTCAAGTGGATTTGTATATGCTGTAGCTAGCTGTGTGCTTGTATGCACACTAGAGGATGCGTTTGTACATTATGCTTGGAAAAAGTTGTGCGCAAGGGTGTGTGTGTGTCAGCGTGCATTTATCTCTGCTTCTAGGCAGAACACGAAACGTATGTAATTGGCATCAGTATTTACTGCTTGAAATATATGAGCGTATCTATCCTGTGTTTATATGTGTAATAGCACATGGGGCTACTTGTGGGTCTATATTGGGGTAGGTGCAGCTAAAATGATGATGGGCTGTGCGGCTTTCTGCTGTTGTGTGACACCATCACAGTTGCTAGCGCTGGTAGGGCAGGGAGAAGGCAGAGATGCATAACCCTTCCTGCTAAATCTTTCTTGCATAGCACATGTGGGAGTCTGTGGTAGCCTGTGAAGGGGAATGGGAGCTCATTTCGAAATGAAGACTGAAAAGAAAATGCACACAGCAATGATAGAGTTCAGATTTCATTAGCTTGTGATATCTCTGTTCACAGGAAAAATTCACACTTCCTTGGTGACCTTTTAGTAAATGCAAAGCTAGGGGGGAAATCTGTCTTTCAGTTCCTTTACATTTGTAACTAATTAGAGTGGAGTTGTGGAGTGCGGTGTATAGGATTGCAGTGAAGCCTGCTGAAGGACAGCACTTTCTCAACACTGGCATTGTGCATGTGTTGCTTGCTGACCTGTGGTGCCTTCTGAGGCCCCGTCCCATCCCTTCTTCCAGCTGAGATTGGAGCAGAAGGGGAGAGTAGCCTCCTCAAACTGTGCAGTCCAGTTCAATGACACCTTATTGACGTGAGGGGTGCCAAGGAAAGCAAAACAGCACAGGCAATGCCTGTCAGTACTGTTTCTTTAAGCTGATGTTACTTGCTGCATTGTAGAAAAAGGTTGAAAGGAACACACCGTATGTTCCTTGGCTTTTCTTGTCTTTCTTTAGGGTCTTCTACAGCTCTTTAGAAATGTCTTTCTCAGCATAGGCATTCTGGGAATTAAAACAACATGGATGGATTTTGTGGCAGAGGAGGACAGGACAAAGCAAGACCATGTCAACTGGAGATGTGGAGTCAGATCCCACTTCGGTACCCTCAACCTGTTGATTCAGAGGTTCTCAGTACCCCATAGATGTGTAAATGGTGACTTGTTATTCATGCCTTTGATACTAATTACAAGGGCAGACACCTGATATCAGGGTATTCAGCTAACATTTTAGTGTCTGCTGTTGACTGGTGTAGCATGAATGATATCTTCCGTGAGTTCATTGCTAGAAAGGAGTAGAAATCTTATCAGTATTTTCTATGTCTCTTTGGAATAATCTTTTGTGACGCTCTCTGGGAGAGAAAAAGCTCAGGTAGATTTATGAATTCATGTGAAAAGGTTCTTAAAAGAGGGACAGCCTGAGGAGAGATCAAATTCATTGTGGTACAGATTTGGCTTATTATCTGCTCATACATCCCAAGAACTAGAAGCACGTGGCTCTTCTAGGCCTGCTGAGAATAAATAAGTACAGTCCAGACGGCATCTAAGGTCAGGCTGGCATTGCTGGAGATCCTGACTTGTTGAAATAAGGGAGGGTAAAATTTTGAAGAGAGGCTTATTTCATGAACATTGAATAACAGATATTTCAATCCCCAAGGTGCTTCATTTAGTATCCCGCTCTTTCCAATCAGTTCCACTGATTTCACTTGAGAATGTACAGCTATGATAAACTGAAATAAATGTGAGTTCTCATAACTCCTCATCCAAAATCTAAACCTTAAAGAGCTTCCAAAAAGGCGGAATCAGTAATTGAAGGCCTTCTCTTTGGGACAGCCAGAATGCTTCCAAGACAACCAGATGTGTTTTACCCATAAATTTCTGTGTCAATGCTACAGAGGCTTGACATAACCCCAAAATACATCTCATTTATGTGTATGTGCTTTCATTTAAAAGGAAAGCGGAAAAAATAAAAAGAAAAAACCCAAAGCCTTAATATCTTTCTGTCCTCCATGGCACATGGCACTTTTGTGTGCAACAGCACAAAATTACTTGTTATATATAGAACTCAGTCTATAAGACTGTATAGAATTGGCTTTCTATTTGGAGGAAAAATCAGCAGTAGTGTACATGGAGAGGATAATTCCACATAGAACTCGTGTAACCTGCCTCTGTAAGCTTACTATTTGCCTTTGAGTGAATGTTTTGCCCCTGTGAATGGATGTGCCCACAGCTCTTACACACCTGGTAAGAGAACCTGTAGGAACCGAATTAAGACTTTGTCTTTACTGATTGCACATAATCCTTAGTGGGTTTTGGATGCAGAAGAGAGGCTGAAGAGTTGGACAGAACAAAAGAGGAGGAGATGTGCAATCACAGGTGGATTTGAATGTTTTCAGTAGCTGAATATTTGTATTTCCATTCCTTGGCTTAAGACTGACACCAGACTAAGGGGCTTTGAAGTGGCTTTAGGGGAACTGCAGGGGGAAATTCATAAGTGGTGGAGCTGGGCCTGCTGAAGGTGGGATCTGTTGCATTTTCCAGTCTGAAACTAGAATGGCAGAGACTGCAGGGTGGAGGAGCATGAGCAGGGCACAGTTAGCGTCGCTGGGTCACAGAAAGCATAACACAGGTTTGTGGTTATGCATGACTATAGCCTGCGTAATCTATCGCTTGCTGACAAGTGTACGATGTTCACATACAAAGAAGTGAAAAAGAACAGGGTATATTTTTCCCAAATTATTTGCCAATCATTTTTGATTTTCATTAGGAATGTGGAAGACGGGGTAATAGTACTGCTTAGCTTGGCTCTGTGTAAAAGGGCTTAAATTTTATGTTTCCATTTAGTCATTTTTATTGTGTTGTTTCCTAGCTCATTGATGAATAAACCCCTGTTACACTGAAGCAAATGCTTGGGAAATAGAAAAAAACAATTCTGTGCTATTCCTTTGTATTTAATGGGGTTGACAGGTATTGCTGGGTGTAATTAATTCACTTACAAAGGACCAAGATCTACATTCTTGTGTTTTCCTATTATAACACTAATTACTAGAAATTATTAGCACAGTATTAATAAATGCATGAAGACAGTATGCACAATTTACAAGAGAAACAGATATGAATCTCTGTGTGTTTCCATTTAGCTACCTGCCTGTACTTTCCTGAATCACACATTAGGTGACTCTTTGTACCGGTGGGGTGTTTATGTGCAGTGAATATTTGCGAGTGCAAACTTGGAAGTGTGTTGGTGGAAGACTACAATTGAATGTGGGTACATGCATGTGAGTGTGGGAACTAGTTCAAAACATGTTCTCTCAGACCTTCAAGTGTGCAAATGCTCACTGGTGTGTCTGATGAACATATTATTTTAATTGTGTACTTATGAATGGGTGCTGTTATGGTACCTGTGTCTTAGAAGCGTGTCCCTGTGCATACACGTAGATGTATGAGCGTGTCTGAGTGCACATCAGCTCAAGCAGGAGAAAACATGATGCACAAAAATCTGCTAGAAACTCCACCTCAATCATGTTTAGCAGTCATTTTGTACTACGAAGCAGGAGATTTTCCTCTGTGAATGAAGACACACAAATGAAATGAGTATAAAAGGGCATCTATGGCAGTGACCATGCATGCAGTTGATTGTCAGTCTGAGACAGAGAACTTCCCATACGTGCCTTTTTCTCTCACTGATCCTCGCAGATGTGACCTCTACTAGTAGCAGTTAATGAAGCCTTTGGGTTGGGTTTTCTTTTTTTGCCCCAGAGAAATGTGTATAAGAGCTTGGCAGAAACTGGCATTTCTTGAAAGTCATGTCTAATGTTTTTTCCACTGTCAGCCAGTTCCTTTCTTTAGTCTCTGAACATAGGGCTTGCCAATAAAAGTCAAGAAATAGCTTCTCTCACTAGAACTAATGTTTGCCAACAATAGCTAGGGAAGAGGAAAAGAAATCTATTTTGTAGCTGGATTTTAACATGAGGTAACCCTGTTGGCTTTAACAAAAATTAATTTGGCACCTAAAGTTAAAAGGTTTATTTGTTTTGGAAAGCTTTTTGACTGTCATGGTTTAACCCAGCAGGCAGCCAAATGATGCACAATGCAGTTGCTCACCACCTGCTGACCGATGCCCAGCCAGCTCCCGAGCAGCGGCCCCCCCGGCCAGCTTTCCCCAGTTTATGTACTGAGCATGACGTCCCATGGTATGGAATAACCCTCTGGCCAGTTTGGGTCAGCTGTCCTGGCTGTGCCCCCTCCCAGCTTCTTGTGCACCTCCAGCCTTCTCAGTCAGTAGAACATGGGAAGCTGAAAAGTCCTTGACTTAGTGTAAGCACTACTTATCCACAACTAAAACATCGGTGTGTTATCACGTTATTCTCATCCTAAATTCAAAACACAGCACTGTATTAGCTACTACGAAGAAAATTAACTCTATCCCAGCTGAAACCAGGACATTAACCAAATTCAGATGTGGTGGTTGAGAGGTGACGTGTTAGTTACTTATGGACAGAAAGGTGTCAGACCAGTGAGTGTAATGTAATACAGTGAAGTTGGTCTTAATCAAGCTGTGGTTTATGATGATGTAACCTCTACATTGAGGAGTGTGGGAGAAAGCAGAGTATGTGCCAGTCCAGCCTCCATCAACATCATGGCCCTTCTCGTATGAGATTTCCCCAACAGCAGGACTGAATGTGAAGGACTGTAGAGCTGAAGTGGAAGGGAAAGGCAGGTTCAGCTCAGCTAGTGATAGACAGACAGGTTGAGGGACCAATTTCTCTTGTCCGAACTACAACTTCTGCACTATTGCTCATCTGCGGTTGAGATGGACAGTTTGGAGCACCTGTTCTGAGGAAAGGATTAAGGCCAGTGATAGCAATGGGAGAAATGGAGTTAACACCAGATGTCTCTCCTTGCCAGCCAAGGCCCTGTCCCACTGCTGCTGAGCAAGGTGAGCAGGCCAGGCCCGTGAAGGATAGTCAGATTCAACTAAGAGCCCAGGTCACAAGGCAAGTCCATGGTGATGAAGCAGGTCGCAGGTCAAGCCAGGAACACAAGTCAGTGAATCGGGATTAGGTCCAGTGATGGTGACCAGGGTCAGACACAGCCTTAGCAATCACCTGGTAGGTCTGTAGTGACAAGGCAGGTCCAAGGTGAAGCCAGGAAGTCAGTCCATGGGTCAGAGTCCAGACTGGTGGGGCCTGTGGGCAAGATTGATGGGCAGATATGTTTGTTGCGTCTGCTTGGGAGGCAAAAACAGATTCAGGTTCTCAGTTGCTGTAATACCAGCTATTCTGATAAAAGCGGAGATGTTCCGATGTTGCTTCCATCTGCTGCAACCCTTGAGCATCACTACTCTTTCCTGAACTCGTATGGCTTTTTAGTCCTCCTATTGCCTGAAAGTTTGTGGTTGTATGTCATCATCCTGAGCCTGTCCAGATTCCACCCCTGTCTGTCCCTGCTGATGGGGACAGCAGGAGCCTCCCTATCCACCTTGTATTGCACCTACAGAGATTTGAGATTCTTTGTTAGAGTGACAGTGGTGTTCAGAGGCTTGCTGGACCTGTCTGTCCTCGGGCTGGTACTCAGGAAGCTGAAAGTGAACCTGCTGTTTGACGGACATTGAGTACAGGATCCAGGCTCCCTAGAGTATGGGGATGGGCAGCTCACCTGCCTGAGGGAAGGACTTACTCCCAGGAGAAAGGGGAGAAGCAGGGGGTAACTGAAGATCTGACTACTGTTCTGCTCTCAGCAGCTATCTGTCATTTTGTCTGAGTGAGTTTCATGTATTGCTGTTGTTTTATTGTAAAAAGACATAAGTTCTTTTTAAAACAGGTTCTTTCTTTGGTTTTGGGGTGAGGTTTTTTTGAAATCTAATCTTTATTTCTTGTTTGTCTCTGATTTAAAAAAAAAAAAAAAAGGAATATTCCCTCCAATATGGCAGAATTCCAGATTAATAGCTTTGAACAATTTTGGTCCTAGCAATGAAAGGTGAAGTGTGAGGGGTAAAGAGAATTGTGGGCTCTGTCCCTAGCTCTGCCAACGCCCTTGATGAGGTGCCTTTGACTAGGTCACTCGTCCTCTGATTCAGCATCCCTGCTTGCAGTACTGCTCTCCTATCTCCCAGAGGGTGTCCTGAGATTAATTGAGGGATGTATCTAAATGGCTTTAGCATGCAAGCCGAAAGTCACCAGGGAAAAACGCTGTTACTAGGGCAGGAATAAAGGTCAGGCCCTTGCTGACATTGTTGTCTTGATTAATTAATTCACTAATCTCTATAACTCCTCTTCAGCAAATATAATTTGGCCTCATCCCTTTTGTGCATTTTTCTGTGACTTAGCTTTGAGAGAACTAATGAAAAGACCTAGGTGGAAAATAGTGCTGCTCACCATATCCCCTCCCCTCGACCAGCCCTATGCCTTGTCCCCCCCTTGGCATCCTTTGCCCTTGCTTGTCTGAGGGCTTTGCAGAAAAGTCCCTTGGCCAGTCAGAAGACTCTTCACTGGATACCAAAACAAACTTACCCCTCAATTAGGGATTTGAGGAGTGATATCTGATTAATTGAATTACTAGGAAAACAGTGTGTGGAACTGACTGAAGGGGAGAGTTACATTTGATACTGTTTTCCTGTGTTTTTTCTTACATTTCCCCTTCTGCCGTGGATAAAAGTGTGAGGCCAATGCTAGAACATGTTACAGAGTCTTTGTTCCCTTGATGAACCCCACTGAAGGGCTGAGTAACCATCCATGACTGCAGGAAGGAGATGCTGGTAGTTTGGATTCTGTGACTCATATAGCCCTGGCACTCAGTGTTTTGGGACTGTTGCTTTTGAACACAGAGACTGTCCAGGATCTATGAGGGATCACTACCAGCATCAGAAGAAGATGCAGCAGGGTGTGGAGAGGAGCAGAAGGCAGCGTGAGCGAATGTGTGTGGTGAAGCACAGTGAACTGAACCATCCTTGGATGAGCAAGAGGGAATATTCCCTCCAAGTTGCTACCCGGTGGGAAATCAAAGAAATGAAGAAAATCTCTCCTTGTCTCCTATTCAGCTCTTAGTTCTCGTTTGTTGTACTTTCCATTCCTTCGCAATTACATCTGTGTCTCAGTCAGGTATTGTTTTCTGCTTGAGTTGGGAACATTCCCTAAAGCTGTTCTGAGTGCACAATACTCTTGTTCTCTTTCCCAGGCCAATTTTAGACTGAATTTTGGCAGATTACACAAGTGCAGAATGTTTACTGTCCTGTCTTACATCATCATTTTCCTGTATCATCTATTTTTCCTTTGACAGATTTTTAACACTGTCAGTCTAATATGCATCAGAGGTTGAAATGTATTACCATAATGCAGTGCATTGTGGGTAATCCCATGCAAATTGTTCTGTGGAAAGTCATGCTAAATTATGTTCTTGGGGAAAAAAAAAAGCAAAACAAAGGGGGGGGTGGGTTGGTTTTTTTTTTAACTGTTTGTTCTTTGGATTTCAGAGCAGCTGCCAGAGGCACAATTTTAAGCCAGTTGTTTGACATTCAGCACCATGTGCAGTGATGTTCCTCCTCACAGGACACTGCTAAAAGCATGGACTTGTGCACTGCAGTGGGTTTTCTATATACGTGTGTCTGATGTTTAGTTTTAAAACATTGTTAGCTTGTCAAAGGAAAAATCTGAGTGAATGTTGGGGTGGTACAAAAGAGAAATCTCTCTTGCCGCTTTTCCCAACTCTGTTGTACAAATATCTACAGGAAACATCAGTTTTTTATGAACTCAAAGGGCATCCGATGCCTCTTGGAAGTGGCAGATCTGATCATATAAAGTGTTGTGTTTATATCTTTCTCTTCTTTTGTTCTCTATTACCAAAGTCATTTGCTTGGAAACTGACTGCTTTGTTCCTCTGAAAGTCCTTATACTTCCCCAAACTGAAGCAGTAATCCTCCTTTTGGACAAAACACTTGATTGTAGTAGAAATGATTGCAATGTCACAAACAGAGGATCATAATTTTCAGTGAAAATCATAAAAGCAGCTTGAAAGGGACTCCTAAGAAAAAGGCAGCTTGTTCTTATGCAAATTTTCTCAGGTAGTATGGCTGCAAGATGAGAAATCCTGAAAGCCTGTAATCTGGAGTCAACATCTTCTCTGCTGATGAAGGTTTGCCTGCTTTGCTGTTGAATGGTCAGTAGGTTTTCAAAGACTCGGAGACTTGTAGTTTATTTTTACAAGACCTATATGCTTCTCACCTCATGCTCTAGGAGGTGAAGCATTTATCAGCTGCTATGCATTTGCTTCCTGCTGGTCTCCATCTCTGAAAAAGCCAGCGTGGAAATATCCACGGCGGGGGAAATGTAAGCTGCTTTTGTGTAAGTCACATCAGTTATCCCACTTGCTAGAGATAGCTGCCTCCCCCTCACCCCAGCTCTGTCTCTCTGATCTTGTCTCCCTTTCTTCAGTCTGTTCCTAACAGTCTTCAAAGACCTGATTTCTTTTTTTCTTTCTCTCCAAAAGCACAGTAACTGGAGATGTTAAACTGGGCCTGTGCTGGTGGGATTATATATATATATATATATATATATCATATAGTCCAAGGTCACCTGCATGTGCTGCTGGTCAGTTCCTCATGGACAAGCACCACGGGTTCATCTCTCCTCTAATAAAGTAGAAGTTTCAGTTTTGATCTCCATTTTTGTTTTCCTTTTAATAATAATTTTGCCAGTCAAAATTAAGGTGAAAGTACCTATCAGCCATCTTAGTGGCTGTGAGTTTACTTTGTACCACTGGACATGTGGGCTGGTGATAAAAGGAGCCTTTGGACTCTGCAGACCTGTAACCCCTGGTTAGCAGTTGATGGCAGCTGTTTCACCTGAAAGAACTTTTCTGATGTTTGATTTCTGACTGTGGAGTCCACATTCCCGGGACTCGTCTCAGGATGTCCCTCCTAACCCAGCCTCTTAATGAAATGATCAGTGACTTGCCCTTGGGCCAGCTGGTAAAATCTGCCTTTGACCCAGCTTTCTCATGTATTCTCTAACTCTTTATATGGTATTATTGTATTACACGTTCATTACATTAACCTGTATTAAATCAGAGCAGACATCAAAGAGGGACCTGCAGTGCCCGAATTACCCTCGGTGTTATCAGCCATTCTCTCGAGATGGCTAGTACAGAGTATTCAAAAGAAAGAAAGAGAAGAAAGAAATGGTCAGATTTTCACTGTTATTGCTCATTTTCCTGTTAAATGTGACAAGCAGCAGGAAGGGTCCTGTGTCAGAATGATTATGCTGACACCTGCAAGAAAACAGCCAACAAGCTCCTCACTTGTACTCCCATCCTTCAGCTTCAAAGGGAGCGGTTACCAGGCTGGGAGAAGCCCTCTCCTGTGCAGTGTCTCTTTCCTCTCTGATCTGAGCTGGGCATAGATGCTTTTTGTGCTTTTCCATGTGCCTTTGGCTTGGAAAATCAATGACTCCTTTGTTGTTTCAGAAGTGCTAATACAATAAATGGTAGAATCCTAGTTGCTTCCTGTCACTGATCCTGAGGTTGTAGGGAGCGGTAGGTGGGGAGGCCAGCTTTGATGGTGTTTGCTGAAGATGACCAAAGAGAATTTGTGATATGAAAAAGAGAAATTAGCCTGGGGGGGAGTCACTTATAATTTAGGAAAAAAGTCTCAGGTAGCTCTCGAGTTGTATCAGCATAAGGGGATGGACATGCAGTGCATGAAAGGTTAGAGTAATGAAAGTTGAAATGGGAGAGGAAGGTGCAGAGCTGTAGATGGCTCTGTATCCTTACCTCTCACCTGCAGATCTCTGTATGAGGACCTATTTAAAGTAAGTTTTTAAGGAGACTGACACACAGAGGGTCTCAGGATAATTTCTTCTGAACATGTGCACATAATTATTCCACCATGGAAGCTGGCATGTGGCATGTGATGTGGTCCGGGCAGGAAAACCACCACCAGGTGGAAGCTCTGCTCTGAGGCCATTGGCAGAAGGTCTTTGAGGAAATGAGTGATTTTGTGGAAAGCAGGCTTAGACCTGGAAAAAAGAAGTATGCTTCAAGGCATGATCAAAAGGTTCTGGAAGAAAATATGGGACCCTCAGGACTGGAATACTAAGAGATTGTGTAGGCTGAGATTTGGATGCATTCTGGAGCTATTTGTGCTGCCTCGGAGCCACAAGTACATTGACAGAGCTGGTAGGCAGCCAGGACGGGAACAGAGCGGGATGCTGTGGGACCATGCTGGCTGGTTTATACACAAAGACAATGCTCGTATGTTGTCTGTTGTGTTATTTTACATTTGGCTAAGGTTATAACTCACAGAATCAGATGAAGCCCAGGTTTTGCTCCTGTAGGAGTTGTAAGGAAACTAAGGAACAGAGGATTTGAACTACTAAAAAGAAATCATTAAAAATGGCCAGCAGACTAGATAGCAGACTGTCTAAAACACGTTTAACAAGGTGCTAATTATGATTCCTCATGTTTAAATCTTACTCCATGGGATGAGAGAACCATCAATAACAGAACCATAAGCACTGGAGTAACACAGGGATGAGGAAACACAATGACTGAGAGTGTTAATAGTGCCTTGATAATATGGTGGATTTTTTTTGAAAGAGGTATGGGGATTGGAGGATGAAGGAGAAATGGTATATAAGGTTTCGCCCATGGCTTTCAAGGGTGAACCAAGACTAGTTTTCGTGCAGATTGGATTGCTGGGCATTCCAGATGAGTCAGAGCTGATAAAAAGAGAGCTCCCTGCAAAAAAAGGCTTCAAGAAATTTTGGGAGTTACTGAGTGAGACATAAAAGGACTGTTTGCATAGTCATAACCTAGTTAAAAGGCTGGAAAAAATTGGTAGGATACATAAGGCATCCTTGGGATGGAAAGAAATTGATAGTAAGCTGACTCCAGCTACCATTCTGTGAATTGGTGCTGGTCTATATTTATAATTTTAATGACTGGAAGGAAAGAAAAACAGTAAGGTAATAAGATTTACTGTTTGCAGCTGATACCAATTATACAGTAGGAAGGAGGACTGAAAGATTATGGGTACTAGAATGGAAGATGAAACATAGGCATGTTTCATAGGCAGGGTAAAGCATGTTTGAAGGAATAGTTTAAAGCATTTAGACACATGATTGGGCTCTGAATTAGCTCTAACCATTCAGGAAAACATAAGTAGCTATTAAAAAGGCAGCTTGATAAAGATGACTGTGCCATGTGCAGCAGCAGCAGCAATAAAGAAAAAAGTGAATAAGATGCCTGCATGTGTGAAGAAAGAGGTAGACTTGGAAGATGTTATAATATCCCTATAGACGTGAATGGTAATACCTCCTGTGGAGTATTGTGTTTGTTATGGGTCATTTCTTTTGTAAGAGACAAAGCCGTGATAAAGAGGGGCTAGAGGGAGCAGATGAAAGTGTTTAGTGGCCTGGAAGGCAGCTTCAATACGGGGGAAGCATTAGGGATACTAGAGCTATTGAGTTATAAAGGGAAGGAATAAAGCGTTACCGTGCAGAGAGCGCAGCGGTGTGCAGGAGTAACACTGAGCACTGTGTTGGGGAGAGGCTTTGCAGCGGTGTGGGTGTTTGGCGGCGGCGCAGCGGGAAGCGGGCTCGCCATCCCGTTGGATTCTCCTCTATGTAACATTGCTGCCAGGCCAAGACACCATTTCACTGGTCTGCTAGTCTCCGTAATGCGCTGGCATGGGAGCAGAGCGACGGAGATAATGTGGGGCAGAGTGTTATCGGGCTGGAGCAACTGGGGCGATGTTTGGGTCATGCTGTGTTGGCTTCTCACTAAATGTACTCTAGTGCCTCAATCTCTGCGTTGGTGCAACAGTGAGAGGCACCGTGATCCTGGGGGCTCATTTTGGATGGGAAATAAAAGCACACTAGCCTTGATGTGTCATTTTGGTCAATACATATTTTCATCACCTCTGTGATGAGAAGAACAGCATGTATTAGGGTGAGAGGGAAAGGCTGTAAGGTTTCCTCCATTGCAGTTTATAGCACGGTGGGTTTCAAGATACAAGCTACTTTGGAAGTTCCCAGTATTGTTACTTTAAATACTTTAAAGCTACACAGAAAAATAACAAGGTGTTGTGTAGTATAATACAAGGATATGAGGACATTTCATGAAATTAAGATGCAACAACTGATTCTTTATATAATACACAATTAACCTGGGGAATCCCCATAGTGGATGGCATTATGAAGACAAATACCTTATTAGGAATTTTTAAAGCAGGTTAGACACTTGATGAATAGCATCTGCATTTACATTAGCCAGAATAAAATTATAAGTATCATAAATCCTTTTGTTCCAAGGCATGTGGTGATCACCAGCCAAGATTAGAAAATTATTTTACTCTCGTGGTGAAATATGGCCAACCTGGGTAAATTCATAGCTGAAAATAAGACTTGGGTGGGCCAAGAGTCTGGTCACTTTTCTGTACACTGGAGTTATTTATACAGGCAAACTTTTAAGTGGAAGTAGAAAGGGAGGAAAAGTGATCCAGGGATTAGGCTGCCAATTTAGGACTTGCAAAATTTCAGCTTCTTGCTTTCCCAGACTGCTTTTAAGAGCTAATTCATTTGACACAGATTCTCAGACATACTTAGAGCTCCACCTCATACTTAATCTTCAGATACCTCAGGCTGTAGCCTGTCTGTGACTTGTTCCAGGTTCCACAGTGTTCAGATAGCAGGAAAAAGGATGTATGTGAGAGAGAGTCACGGATAGACTACTGATGAATTTTCAAGGCACCGTCAGATGGAGCGATACCAGTTAACCTGTTGCAAATACTGGGAGCACGGAGAAGCAAGGTGCTTTCCTGAATAAAGCACTCGACTGTCACTAACATAAGGTAGCTTGCTTTCCTCACACTGGCCCAGAATCCCTATGTGACTTTGAACGGTTCTCTGGTTCTGTTCCTTGTCTGCCAGGTAGGAAGCTTAAGTGTCCTGGAGCAGCATTTATTTTCCTTTAGAAATTAGCGTGTTGGGGTTTTTTTTGTTTTGTTTTTAATTTAAAAAAGCGCATTGCCCATTGTTATTGTTAGCTCTACTATCAAAAGCTTGCCCTCTGGACTTTCACTTCCAAGAGCGCTCTTCTTCATCGGATGGTGCAGGCAGGCTTCTCCTCCGCAGTCCTTAGAACAGAACTTGAGACACTCCTGACCCTGTCACTGTGAAACAATGCAGACTCCTCCAAAGTGCTCAGTTCTGGCCTGGCATATCATTCACTCAGTCTCTTCAGTTCTGTTTGAAAAGACACTGTGGGACGAGGTGAAATATTGCTCAGTGTCTGCAAAGAGAGGGATAATCTATTGATGCTAGTCCAGGTCTATCCAGAGCCTAAAAATAGGTCCCTAGTGTGTCACACGGTAATGAATGAGACAGAAAACCAATGTAGTACTCAACTTTATTGGAAAGCAAGAACTCTGCAAAGAATAGCACCTTCCTATACGGTTTGTCTGCATAGGGGGAAAATATCCTCATTTCTCTTTCTCTTTTTGTTCATCTCTTGTTCCCAACATGACCACCCTTCACAATTATGGCCCACATTAAAAAAAACCTGTATAGTCTGTCCCTGTGCTATTCAAGAAGCAGTCTGGCAAAGCTGAGCTTTCTGTACCACCTTCAATCTTGTACAGCAATGCAGAACAGGTATAACAGCATCCCATGGACACGGAATCATTCCCTATCCCACTAGTACCTCTCTGTATGCGTGCAGTCTTCGGGGAGGTGGGAAGTTAAATCCACCCCATCCCCATCCTGGATAGCTTGCAATTTGTTGACATAAAACATGAGGTAGCAGTGTGTGCGATAGAGCGGCCAAGCAAAGTAGCTAGCTGAGGTTGGCAAATGCAACACTAATATAATTTCTTTGGCTCTTCCAACGCGTGATGAGCTTGCCACGTATTGAGGATGGAGTCATTCATGGGAGCTGATTAAGGAAGGGAGAAAGGACACTGAGGGTGGAGCAGAGAGGGAAAAGAAGTTGGGGAGGGAGAGAAGGGTGGAGGGAAAGGACAGGGACACAGCTGTGGAAATACCTTGAGGGAAAGGTATAGAGGTGGGAATGTCGGACAAATACCTAGTCAGCACAGTGGAAAGAAGGAGGAAACGCTTCACACAGTAGACCTGGAGAATTCATAATCTAAATAATTGTTTTGCTGGAGAACTTGGCCACAATTTTTGTTTGCTAAACCCCCAGTTCTCCTATGAGCAGGTTGTTCAGGATTCTTTCTCTAGCAGATCGGAGGGAGAAGGTATTTCAACTTCTCATTCGCTCCATTCCTTGAACAGTGTTACCTGTAACATAGGTATCTTTAACCAGGGAAAGAGTCCATTTGAATTATTAAAACAATAACCACTTCTTTGCTTCTGTACTCAAGAAGTTTGCTCAGCCAAAACACCAACTGAGTTCAGCAAAAGTTTTGTGAGGAGATTCAAAGCAAGCTAGGCCTTGTTTCCTCGCCATGTGGCCAAAGTACCAGATGTAATGAGGACAGACATTCACAGCAAGGCACATCTCTCCAAGGGTGAGAAGGGGGTAGAGGTTTCCATTAGCTTTCTTCTTATTATCATTCCTCTATATCAGCACCCATTGACCTCAACAACTCCTTCTTCTTTCTCATCCTTTTATCTCTCCCGTCCTTTTATCTTCTGTCTCTAACTCTAGTCTCTCTCATCTTTCTTTCTAGAAATTCCTGCTAGTCTATTTTTTTCTTGCATCTTCAACCTTTTCTGCGTGCTTAATCCTCTTGAAATCTTTTGGCCCAAATCCATCCACTTTTGGCCCCATCCACTCCACTTCATCTGTTTTGCATGCCATACCTGCTGCTTAGGGATCTCTGGGGCATGAGAAAACCTGGCTTATTCCCTGCTGTCCTAGTTGTCTAAATAGACAGTTCCCCAGCATGCGTCTGCATACTTTCATTCACAGCGGTTGAAAGGACAGTATCCTTTAGGACTGGCCCAAGCTAAAATTAAGGCTGCAGACACCAGGCACCAAATGTTTCATTCAGCTCCCTGGTTTATCCTGTAGAGCCTCCAAATGGTTTCTATTAGTATTCTGCGGGAGAGCTCACCCATGGAATTAGTGAGAAACCAGACTGTCAATTTATTTATACCCAGCCTTAGGGCATAACCGCTGTGCATGTGTAAAGCTATTGAGATGCAGAGAATATTCTTTAAGTGTATATATATATATGTATTGACTGGAAGTGAGTTTGCAGGGAAAAACTGTTGCCCCAAGGATTGAACAGTGACCAAAAGTGGGAGAGGCCGCTGAAGTGGCTGTGCTGCATGCCAAAGATCCCTTTTCTCTGAGTACAGGAAAGAATTGAGCCCTCTGAAATCTTTTGTCTACTTGTGTTTATTGTTAACTTCTAACTCTAGTTTTACTATAGCTCTAGTTACCCTTGTGAAGAAATTTCTAATTTAACTTCTGGAGTCCTTCCACCTTCTTCAACAATATCTGCGTTATGAAACTGTTGCTGCCTTTGGCTGCAGGAGTGTTTCAAGCATATGAGTAATGAACGACAAAGGTTTTTTCTATTGCATTGTCATTTAGCCTGTGAAGCATTTTGAGGGCAAGTTGAGAGAGATGGGAAACATTTAGTTGTGGATATTTATTTGACGCATCAGTGCTGAGTATGAATGAACTGTTTTTCCGGTATGATTTGATCAATTTTGGCTAGGAAAATTTGTATTGACAATGTCCTGGCCAAATGATAACTCAAGGGATAGGTTGTTTTTTTTTTTCCTGCTCCCCAGTTTCCTATTACTATGATAGTGTCAATTAAGAGATGCAGGTGAGCATCCTACTGCCCCAGCTGTTATGCTAGCAACAGTTTTGGCAGAAAAGGCAAAAAATTAATTGGTCTAACTAGATCAAGAGTTAATAGACTAAGTGTCTGTTTCATTCATCTCATTGGCCGTGTCGCCTACCTCTGGAATTTGTTTCTTCCCATGAAAAATAAATATATCTACAACTTGGACTGTTATTAGGCGTCATCTCCTTCCATGCTGTCTGTTGCAGTATGAAAATGTGAAAAGGGATTAGGAAAAGTTGTTTAGCTCTATTATTCTCTATAATAGCCAGGAAACAATTAACCTGTTATCCCTTAACATGATGCCTGCAAAAGACTGCATGACAGGGTCCACGGGACCGATGGACATATTTGTATTGCACAGTGGAGTGTGATGCAGCAAGCTGATGCTGGTCCAGACTGGTACTTTCATGTAACAGAGAGCAGAAACTATGCCGTGTGAGCTGATCATCGAAGTAGGATAGCTTTGTTAGCATGTTTCGGAGGCTGGACTAATTAGGACTGATGTGCTTGTCTGCAGCGTTCTGGTGCAGAGATACTGTTTCCTGCTTCAGAATTTGCTTAGATTCTCCTGCCTTGGAAGGCTTTGCACCATGCTCCACTGCTCACATAGACGCGTCCAAAGGAGGACAGAGCCATAAAGCATTGTGCTAGAGAGAAAGATGGGGTCACTGAGAATCCAGACTGGCAGGACACTGCAGGGGAGGTGCTGTCAGGCAGAGCAGCTTCCTCCTGTGTGGCTGTGGCAAACGGACTGTATATTGTCACTACATGTAGAGGCAACCCAGCTTCGCTGCCATGGAGGTGTGCTTCCTACCAGCATATTAACCAAACCAAGGTGCACCACTTCTACTGTTCTTTTCTTCTTTCTTGCATTTCTTGCAGCATATTTTCACAACTCTGAGTTGTAAGCACAATCTCAAAAATTTTTACAACTGTGTGTGCTGCACAGCTACAAGGGAAATGCCTGGAGACCAGGCTTCCCTTTCAGCAGTACAAGAGGGACCGATTATTAACCACTACACCAGCTCCTGGCATTGCTGGTAGATGCCATCAATAACATTAGTCTGATATGTCAGTTCTGTCAACAGCTTCAGCTTAATGGTAGTCATGCTACGCACCTCCAGCTCCACCCTCTGCTGAGAGCTGAGGAGGAAGGAAGGAGAGGGAGGGAATCATCTGAGTTAAAAAATAAAAGTCTGTCTGTGTTTGAAGTGAATAAAGTATATTAACAAGTAATGCTCTAGCTGAGGTTTCCAGCTGTTACTCCTGAGGTGTCTGGTATCAAAGCAATATGGGTCCATCGTACAGCAGCTAACTTCAGTGCGTGAGCAATTACTGTCTGAGGCTTCTGAGGTATATTATAGTTTTATTATTATTATTTCCCTGCTCGTAGTTTCTTAAGGCCTCTTCATATCCTGAATAATGCTCCAGGGAATCATAAAGCCACAGGCTGAGTTTTAGCATAGTCACTATTCGCATCTCCTGGATTGATAGGTATTTAGTATGTTGCCTTGATCTTGGAAGTAAGACCCTGAGATGCACCCCAGGGAAAGCCGCGAGATGTTCTTTGTATTTTTTGCCCCTGACAAAATAACTCCTTTGCTGTGGAAATGACATATTTTTGCTCAGAAATGTCACCAATTCTGCCTGCTGATTGTAACTCTGCCACACTAAAATATCTTAAGTCTTTTAAAGTAAAACAGTAAAACATTTAGGAATCTGTGCAGAGCTGCTAAGCACTCTCATTGTTTTGCGTTAATGACCCTTGGTTCCCATAAGCCTCTCCCTCTGTTTTCTTACTATTATTAATTATTGCTGTAGTTCATTGTACCTGGGTCTTGCTTGGCAAAGCTTGCAGTGGAGGTGAATAGGATGTAGAGAAGAAATGGTGTCAGAGATTTGCCCACTGTGATAAAAATACTTAAGAAACTGTTCCGAGAGCAGAAATCAGTTCTCCAGAGACCCTAGACCCTGCCTAGTACTGGGGCTATGTTTTCTCAGATTGTTTGTGTGCTCTTCTGGGCAGGTCCTGTGCTTATCTAGTTGTCCGGCCACTCAGTATACGTTTGAGATGTCTATTATTTTCTGTTGTTCATGTTCATCATCATAATTACAGATTCATGCTTCGCTCACAGGATCTCGGAAAGGAAGCAGAATTACAACTTCTTTGTTATAAGAATATGCATTTTTTCATCAGATAGGGCATTTGTAATGCCAGATGATATTTGCATATGTTGGATCTGCTAGAGATGAAGTGGTGATTTTCACCCTGTCCAAGTAGTTCATGTCCTCTAACAAAAGTGCACAAAAAAAAGCTTTCCAAGAGAGCTGCAGAAGTTTGCGAGAAATCTCTTCTTTCTTCCATCCACCTGCATGTTTTTGGCTCAGAAATAATCTCTTTCAGTTCTACAGAGCTGTTCAGACCCAAGGATCCCAAAGCACTTTACAAATGCAACAACTTTATACAGGGAAAAAAAAAAAACCACAACGTGAGATCAGAGCTCAGCCTCCTGTCATGGATTAGTGGAACACGTACGGGCTTCGTTACCCGTAAGATGTCCACTAACAACTATCTAGTAGAAAGTCAAGTATAGGCCATACTGACATGGAGTTCACGCCGTGTATATGGCTACTGCCAGGACGGTGAGCGTGGACTCCTGGGAGTTGTAAGGAAACAGCCTTGGAAATGGAGCTGGAGCTCTTGGCCGCGGAGATGTTTTGTGCTGCAAAAGCGCATAGGGCTGATATTGGCAGAGGCAGCAATCGTTCAGCAATTGATTCAACCCCTGATGGGAAAGCATTAAGGAGTACGTGTGATGCGGTCACTAAATGCCAAAGATGAGGGATTTTGCCGTTTCTTAGTTTCTTTTTAGTATATCTGAGCTTTGTTTGTCTCCTGCCCTCTCACCACTTGCATGAAACTGCCATTGATTACATTGACTTACTCCTATGCAGGCCCTTGGTGTGTTTCTTCTTTGCTAGACCTTTGTTTTATTTTTTTAATTAGTGAAAAAACAAACACAGGCTATTCATAATCAGGGTTCTTCCAAGCGAGGATCCACAACTTGGAGGAGTCCTCCCTTGAAAGATGATGTTGATAATCCAAACCCTGTTTGTGCTTCTCTGTCTCTGATTGTCTCTGCTGGAGACGCATCAGCTTTAAATAGACTGAGAAATTCCTTAGAGGTGTTTGTTATTTTGCAATTACTTTGCAATTGATTTTCTTAAAAACCAATTCATAACATGTTAAATATCTCTTCCCCCTTTCTCTCCCCGCCCCCCCTCTCCCCCCAGTTTCCTTTTTTATCTTTGCCACTGCCCAACGTTTATAACCATAGGACCTATTTTTTTCCCATGGCTTAGGGAGACGACTTGTCTACAGAGAGAAAGAAAAAATGAGTCCTAATGATTTGTAAAAGTGGATTTACAGTCAGATCCTCCTGGAGTCTGAGCCTAATTCTTACAATGCCTTCTTCTGCAAATGTAGTCGAGGCAGTTAAACTGTTTTCCTCTGTTTCCCCATTTGTAAAATAGAGGCTATTTTAGAATAGCTTCTGTAGACCAAGTGCTATCAGTTAATTGACAAATGATTCTGTAGGGGAAATTTTCCATATGTAGCAAACGTGAATGAACCCCTAATTCAGAACGGAAGGATGGACGCTAAGAGTTGTCCTCCTTCTGCAAAACAAGCCTGACCCTTTCCATGTACCTGTGAAATGCACACTCAGCAGTGAAACGTTCTGCTTCTCTCCATCAGGGCCTGCAGCTGGGAACTCAAGAGCTGGAGGAGATGGGAAGCAAGTTTTGCCTTGGTTTGCTCATTCTGCACCTCAAATCCCTGCCCTGCAGCAGGAAGGTGATGGCTCAGGCAGCACTCCTGTTAGATCTGGAGGAGGAGGTAACAGACCGGGTACAAAGGTCAGTGACAGTAGTATTCAGAGGGTTCTCCTGTGGGAATCAAGTTAGGGGGGATATGTTTTGGGGTTAAATCTGCAGAAAAGGACTCTCCTTATGGCTGAGATTTGCATCTTGGGAACTGGAGTGTATTGAGAGTGACTGGAAATGAAGATACAATTGACTCCCAAAGAAACTACTAAAACAGTGGTTCCATGCCCTGCAGCCATCCATGTGGGTAAAAAAGTGAAATAAAAGAACCTGATTTCTATTTTTTGGTGAATATCCATTTTCCTATCAAAACTGATTACTGGAGTATAGGCATGGTACTGCCCCAGAAAAATGCATCAGCAGGAAACATTTTGCTGCTCACTGGAGTGTCAGGTGGTGTTCTGTCCACCTCAAATCCTCCATGGAGAGGACGTCTTGCAAGGAAGACATTCTGTAAGAGCTGCAGGGTAGGGAAGAAATATTGCAGATTAGAAAAGGACTTTGATAGCATGATTTAGAAACTGTAAGCCTGATTCTGCAACGATACTCCCAGAAATTCCTCTTTTCCTCACTGAATTGAGTCCTGCAGACATTTAGAGAATAGATTTGTGACTTTTTGGTGCATAGGAAGAAATCATGATCCCACTGATTATTTAGGAGGTGTTTTTTCTAAATTGCAAAATTAATTTATTTGCTTCCTACATTCAGTGGGATGTATTTAAGTGAGGTTGCCCCATTATAAATATATGGGGAATTTGACCTGGATAAGTGTCAGAGTATGGGACTCTTCAGCTTGAATTTGTGGTGAAGCAGAAATAGAATAGATATTCTTTCTAGGCCACCGTCACTTGTTAGTGCTATGTACAAGCACATATGCTTGCAATAATGTTTTTCCAAGACAAATGGAGAAAGAAAACTTAGTGATGTGATATGATTTGAAACTCCCCAATGGCTTTGTCATCAAAGAGCTCTCTCAGCTTCATCAATGAAAAGCAAGTTTTTCACTTGCAGAAATGCCCCCATAATTTATAGCAGGCTTCCAGTCTTCCCCCTGCAGGAATACTTAACCGACATTACCACCACCTGTTCCTCATGCCAAAAACCATTCTTACAAGCTTGTTCGCAGTTTTAAATGTTTATGAGGGACAATGAAAAAAGAGGGCTAAAACATACAGACATTCCTTTGGATTAGCTGTGCTCACTTGTACATGTGAACATATAAATGAAGCAATTAAGGCATATACTGAACACCCATACACCCATGTTGTGGACAGCCATCCGACAAATCATTGGTATATCATTAGAGAGAACTACTGAAGCCTGGCTACGTGGATGGTTTTGAGATATAAATCAAACTCTCACTTTTGAACTGGAGCTAGAAGGGCCTTTGCATGAAAATAACTTCTCTTATGGGAAGAAAAACATCAAACCCTGACTAGCCTCAGACACTGAAAAAAAGCCATCTGGTCACAGTAACTCAGTGAGCATTTTCCCTGATCTTTGTAGTCTGCTGTTACTTTTTCCTTTAGCTGGTTTTATATTAATAGGAATTCATTCCATTTTCCCAATATTGTGTGGTAGTTGATCAGTACCAAAATAATAGTAAGAAGCTCTCTAACTACAAATATTTTTAAAGAAGTTAACAAAAAAAAAAAGTTCCCTTACTTTGTGAAACTCGGATATTGTTCCAAATGTGTCCATGACAGCTGAAAGCAAAGCCTTATACCCCTTCAAGTTTGCCCGGCATTAGTGAGTCCCTCCATGGCATCCCGGGATGTAAAGTCACTGCTAAAAGCCAGTGTGACAGTCACTTGTTCCTCTTCACTCCGCTGGGTATAATTGCAGGTTTGTGGAATTTTAGTAGCTTAGGTGCAATTTGTTACCATTTGCAGACCAGGTAAACAGCTGAATTGTTTAATCCCACCTAGATATGTCATATTGCAGGAGCTTGTTGCAGAAGGCTGCGGGAAGGGAGGTGCAGGGACCAAAGGGTTTGCTAGCATATTCTTTTTTAAAAACAAATAAATAATGGAAAATGTTTGTGCAGTATATTCATTCTGATTCAGAAAATTAATACTTTGCTCCTGGATTTCTGTGAATCTAGTCAAGAGAATTGCACGATTTGATTTTAGTGGGAATAGGAGCCCTACTGGAACCAATGGAAGAATGCAGAATATAGAGAGCACAGTGATACAGGCAGGAGGGCAGCTATTTCCACACCGCGCTCTCAACTCACAGACTTTGAAAAAAAAATTATTCTCCATCAAAACATTTCTCTGGAGGAAGCTGAGGGGTACCACTCAGTCTAGTCTTACTCCGTAAAGATTAAGTTTAATCTAGCTCTTTTAGGTAACACAAGGATGTCACCAGTGCCTTGCAGCTTACTGGTGGTATATCATTACATCAATGGAAATGATAGTTTGCTGCTTCCTCGACTAGGCTCATCTTTATGGGTTTAAGGAGAATGAAATGTTTGTAGTTTAAAACTAGCTCTGTTGTCTTCTGTGGCTACCACAAAAATGCACAGCATCCTTGAATGCTTTCTATACCCTCTGCTTCCGAAAGTGTGAGTAGATGTGAATGAAAATACCCAATTTTTTCTGTGCCTTTGCCAAAGCAGAGTCAGACTTGGGTATCCTTCAGGTGCGACACAGGAAAAGTCTGGGCGGTTACCTTTTGTGATTTTTTTCTTATATGCTTTACATCATGAATAGTGGTGGCTTTAAACAGCTTGCAGGCTATCCCTATTCCAGAAGTCTGCACTGTCCTGGTCCCGGGAAATGATACGCATGATAGATATTTAAGTGGGAAGCAATGGCTCTGGCTGTAGCTAATGTTTTCTGGCAAAGGAAAGTGTGTCCCAAAGACTGTCCTGCTGACACATCTAGAAAAAGGTACAAATATAGGTGATTCTTATCAGAGCAGTATTCACCAATATCAAAAGAAAAGAATTAGTATTGTTCAACCTTGACGAAAAAGGAAGCTTTATTTAGTTGTTAGGGTTTTGTTTTGTGGAAAGCAAGCTGCAATTATGCTGTGAGCAGTGTGATGCATTGCACAGCGCTTACGTTAAATACGTCTCTCTCAATCTAATGTGTTTCCTTAATATGTGTTTCTGAGTGCCCATCTCTGTAGTACTCTGGGTGACAGGTCAAGCTGTGGAACAAGAAGTTAATCCAGCACTGGATATAGCTGACTCCCAAATGAAATGTCTCATTGCAAAGGTACATAGATCAAAAGCTGTGGAGCCAGAGGTCTCTTCTGTTGTGAAATCCCTGCAGTTCATGTCCTGCATTTGTCTCTCTTTGCCCTGGTGTCTGGTGTGCGTGGCATTGACTTGGCGTCTCGGCATCTCCCTCCGACAGCAAACACTTTCCCCTGTCAAGGTTTATAACTGTATGTGTCTTTTAATTTTCCTCTTCAGGCTGTCTCTGCTCTGGATATTTTGCAGCCTTATTCATTCCCACTGCTGTGAAGGGGATGAAGGAGCAGGCTGGACCCTGCCTGCTTCCCTGGAATAAATTATTTGCTGTGCACCTTATATAGCTCTGTCAGAATTAGTGGTCAGTAAATGGGAGCAAGGTAATAGCTGTCAGGGAAGTGACTGGTCTAACGGAGGCATCCTGTGTGAATGGGGGATTTCCCACACCAGACCAGGTCCATTGTGTTCAGTGTACTGTCTCTGATGAGCCAAAGAAAGGTGGAAAAAACCTTTGGCAGACCTAACTAAATAGAGTTTGGTACACAGGCAAGAATTTCTTCCTGTCCCCAGTTTACAGTCTGTCTTTCCCCTAAAGTCTGAACTGTAAACAGAATCATTTACAAGCATGAGTGGGATAACTGTTGGCATAAGTTTGCAGCAGAGGCAGAATAGCAAAGTAGCTGCATCTGAGAGTAAGTAAAGGGGACTGAACTTCCATCAGTGGGGCTGTACTGCTAATAGGAGAGTAGAGTTTTCCCCTAAAACCAGGAAATCCTTGGACATCATGAAGTTGGCCTAACAGCTCTGTGTTACTGGTCCTCAACATGTCTATATGGCAGCTGTCTCACGAACATGCCAAAAGGTGGAGAAAGTGTAAGATGCAGTACACACATAAGACACATTAGAGCTACAACGCGTGATGGTGAGGAAGAGGGGTTAAATTGCTTCAGGTATTAGCTGGTCTCTTAATTAGCACCCTGTGCTCCTGGGACACTTCATATTCACTCTTCTCACACTTATTCAGGCATTACCACCCTCACGTTCACCAGACCTACTTAGGGACCCAGTTGTTTGTGGCTTTTCTTTTCACAAGTGATGTTTAGGTGTTTTTCTGCATCAGCTAGCCCTTTTTCCACCACCATTCAATAGGGTTGGTCTTACGGACCACCCTGACAAGGTCAAAGGCCAATAATGTAGAGAATTTTCTGGGCTTTGCAGCCACCTTCAAAAAACCAAAGCAATGTGTCAGGTGCTCATACAGGCACTTTATTCTGCCCTTTCCTAAACTTGACCTCACAAGCATGCTATTGCCGTGCCCCAGGAAGAATCACTAATTTTGCGTTTCCAGCCTCCCGCCGTGCCTTGCAGTCAGTTCTGGCATTCAGAAGCTCTCTGCTAGGGAAATGAAATGCCAGCTTGTACTTCGGACATTGTGGGTTTTGATAATAGGTTTCATGCCTCATTTGCTGTAAAAGCAATAAGGTTTTAAGTCAGTGCTGTCCAGGTAACTTCACATTTGTCATGACCACAAAAAAGGATGGGAAGTGACTGTTTATTCACTTAAGGCAGGTTTAAGAGAGAGAGAAAGCAAGAGCAACCCCCCACTATAGGTATCCTCCCCTTCTTCCTCATGGTTTCAACTGATGGCACATTCCTTCATTTTCTTTTTCTCTGTCCTCCAGGTTGTGCTAGGGAATCTTTTGCATACGCTGCAGCAATTGTAGCCATTTGTTCATGAGACACATCTTATATGTTGAGACAGGCTTTTGCAAAGTTAATATGCATTTTCTGCTGACTCAGATATTATTCATCTCATAGAATCATATAATCATTAAAGTTGGAAAAGACCTCTAAGATGATCGAGTCCAACCGTCGACCCAACACCACCATGCCCACTAAACCATGTCCCTAAGCGCCTCATCTACACGTCTTTTAAATACCTCCAGGGACGGTGACTCCACCACTTCCCTGGGCAGCCTCTTCCAATGTTTAACCACTCTTTCAGTAAAGAAATTTTTCTCCTGTGTTTCTTCATTGTTCCTTACCTTTCTTGAGCAGAGCCAAATCTCTCTCCACCCCAGATGGTAAATATGTCTAGCTCTGCTATTAATCGAAAGCAGAAGGCTTAATCACTGCTCCGGTCCTTTGTCCAGATGTAATCTTTTCATCTTCCATACACTGAGCAGTGTTAGATTGGTCAGAGTATGGATGGCAAATCCAGGAATTGACAAGAAGGATCTGCAGATCATTTGGAACTGTGCTTGCTCTTCTATACCCCGTTGATGCTCCATCGTGATCCTGGATAGTATTGAGCTGTTGGATTTCCCATCTTTCTGCCATAATGCACCTTCCCCTGATTATGGCTGTGCAAGCAATTCCACTCACCTTTTAAGCTATGTGGCCAGAATGTGATTCAGATCAAACTAAAGTGAATTTGAGGAGATGAAGCAGACAAGAAAGAGGAAAGTTCAAGCAACAAAATAGTGTAGATGGAGCAAAGTATGCTCGCTTCATCTGGGATATCTTTAGTGCCTCTTTGAATAGCAGAAAGGTAGCATTACACTTGTGTGCAGTGATGGGAAATGGCTCCCTTGCCTGGGGGTTTGGGTCTTCCTGTAGTTACGGGTGAATGTGGGTGTCATTCCTTGACGTTATATTTGTTTTGATTTTACAAACTGGAACAAATTTCAACTTGAAGGGTTTGAGTGCAAGACAGTGCTTCACCCTGCAAAATACCCCATCACCTCACAGTCAGGGTGTACCAGCAGTTGTGGCGTCCAGTCCCCTGAGGCAGACTGGACAGTTGGCCTCTGGGCAGTCCTCTGACACGTGGATGAAGATGAAAGTGCTTTTTCACCATTTAGTGAATCTAAACCCATGGGGAAAAAATCAGCAGGAATTTGACCGTTTTGATTCAGATTTCTATTTGATTGAAGCATCATTTCTCTTTAAGCAAAGATCTGGTGCATTTTTAACCTTGATCATCTGTAGACTTTTAATACCTTATGGCAGCTTTCAGAAGAGGAGGTTGTTTATTGATTCTATTTTTTAGCTTAGTCACAGATTTTATTGCTGGTAAAGGAATTTGATATTTCTACTGCATTATGAGCAGTGGGTATTTCTGTATTTGGATGCTAGAGAGAAAAGTGCTGTTGAAATGCATTTACCTAAGTAAGCCAAACTACCACGTTGCTTTGGTGGTGCAGAACATGGGGTAAAAGGTGTTTCTAATGTATTTCGTGTAACACCTGTGAGAGCACAGTCTGACATTAACTCAATGTGACCGGTCTGAGAGTAGCTGAAGCTGGGCTTCGGAGCTGTCTCATGTTGGTGGAACCATTTAGGATCAGTTCAGGAAATGCCTTAACTCCTGACTGTCTTACAACACTCCCCAGTGATCTTTCACACTGATGTTGCAAAAGAGTGGTATCTTCTTGCCCCTCCCAGGATCTGACCTAAAGAATTGCTGCCTCTGTTATCAAGAGGAAAAAACCTCAGATTTCAAGTTTGGATCTATTACAGGCTTTAGATTTTATTGTCATTATGTGCCTTGATAATCATGTTTTCTAAATAAGACTGTGAATCTTCTTCCATCCACCCCTTCATCCTTCTTATCCTGCACTCTTCAGCGTCTCTCCTTTGTTATTGTGAGAATACAAGCCCAGTGAATTCTTTGGAGGTTCAGCCAAGCAATGCAACCTATAATGAATATATTTGGTATTCAGAAGGCTTTCATGTAACTGTTCACAGGTGAGCCACTGTAATTCAGCAACTTTTCATTAACACTTTCTGGAGCTGTCCCTATTTTCCTCCTATTGATTTTTATTATTATTAATATTATGAAATACCTTGGGAGCTGCACAGCTTCTGTTGATTGTTATCAAATGCTAGCCCCAGCTACGCCAGGCTGGGTACAATTATTCACACTTATTTCTGAGGTAATTAATTTATCATTTAATAGCTAATAATAGCAATTTAAATAGCAGCAGAAAGGTAGGAGAGTAAAGGAGCAAATGGAAGAGAAAGAGATCATAGAAGGAACTTCAAACATGCACAAAAGCACTGCTTGCTATCATATCTCTCTGAGGTTATTCAAATCACTGTACACGTACAGATCTGACTGGACTACAGATAATGAACTTGTATATATCCAGCAGAACAAATGAGCTCTGCATTGCCCTTTCTGTGAGGCATATTGCTATAGTACTGTCTGGTATTAGACATTTTTGTATTGATTAGGAGCATCTGTATTTCTGCGGTGCAGTCCTTTTCCCTTAAGATCTAACTTGAAATATGAAAGCCACCGGGGCCCTTCACATGCTGGGATAGAAAAATAAAGCTGATTTGCTATCAAGGGTTCAGAAGTGATTCCCATTTATGAAGTGTACCCCAAAGAAATGCATTGGAGGGATGTACACTTTCCTCTGAGGTGGCCTTTATATAGACCAAGATAGTGCTGACACTGGGACAGAATAGATGTTTTTTTTTTTTCTAAGAGGGTACAAGAGATGATGGGAGGATCAGTCTGTTTAGACTATTGGTCATCTTCAATGCAGGCAGAGGTGGGATTTCAGACTGAATCATCCTGTCACAGGTCTAGTGCTGAAGACACAGGTTCAGAGGACAATATAGAGCCTTATACAGACCATATGTATACTGCAGCAGTAGCTGAAACACCAGCTGCATTAGATATGGGGCTCTGGCACAATAGCAGGAGGAGACAACTTTGTCAGTGCAACTCTACTGGTGATCTCTGTTCTTTGCTTTCAGCTGTTTGAGTGTATGAAGAGGATATGGATGAACAAGGCATTACTGTGGTAGGAATCCTTGTGCCTTTGGGCTGGCGGGAAACATAGATAAATGATAAGGCTGTTTCAAGGATCTTGGTGATTTAGTGTTTCCTTGTGGAACTTTTCCAAATGGTGTTCCAGGAGCCCCAAAAGAACTTGAGACTTGTGAAAACCAGAGAACAGACAAATCTTTCATACCTATACATGCTATAGTACCTTCTTTCAGGCAGGAGAAGCAATGGAATGAGTTGAGTAGGATGGTAGTTAGGCAAAATGCACTTCCAACCCTTTAGAAGAAAGCACATTTTTGTGGAAGTCATGTATTTTGCCTCTGATGAGTTGTTCTCTTTATTGCAATTGTTACTTGAGGTGACCTCTAATTACTCTGTCCACAGCTCCCAACAGAGCTTCTTGAGGAACACACTCATGTAGGGGAAAATTAGACTGGTTGAGGGTCAAAACAGGCTTTGCTCTCCTGTGTGTTGGAGAGTTAATCATGGGGCGTAGATCACAGGAACAAGAGACTTTTTGATATGGATTATCTCGATCGAACACTTCACCATGTGGGGTTCTTACCCCTTGGACCCAACATAGGGGCCCAGACATCCAAGCATCATAGAATTTAGAAGCAAATTGAAATGAATGCCGGGGTCTGTGAGACTGTATAGAGCAGAATGTCTCCCCATCCATCAGTAACAGCAGAGCCTCTCAGTCCTGCACAGCAGTGGTGGTGACAGTAGTGCATGCATTGCCACTGTCTAAAGTAGATTTCCTGTCGTGGGCAAAATATAGGGATAGAAGGATCTGAATCTCCTGTAAAACCACCAGTGCGATCCAGTTTTTCACCAGGTCAGAAGTTTGTACCTGTGTAAGTTATTCAGACAATAAGAGCTAAGGAGAGCCAAATTTTTTTGATATAACAATGCTCCTAGGCACATTGTGTCCCCATCACTGCCTCCTTTCTCTGCAAAGGGAACATAAAAGGAGAGATTTCTGCTTTTGAGGCAAATAGCTTATTGCAAGTCCTTTTGGTCTGGTGCCCAGCCTGCAAATGAGAGTCTGACCAGGCCTCTTGCACTGTGGTGACAGTGTACAACTGCTATCTCGGAGCATATCAAAAAACATAGCAAGACAAATGAGAGACTAAATGGTTAAAGGGATAGAAAAGGCAGAGAAATTCATAATTAAGGCTGTCGAGTTGCAGTAAAAGGAGCACATAGCCTGGAAGGAAAGCAGGTGGGCGAGCAAGGTGTCATATTTGGAGGTGAAAGTTGGCACTTGAACAGCATTTTAAAGTATTCCAAAGCCACCTCCACTGACATCTCAGCTGTATTGTATACTCTGTCAGAGGCTTCGGCTGCTCAGTGTATTGTGGCTGTGACTCACACACAGACCCTGCCGCTTGCTGCCATGCTAGATATTGTAAAGAGAGACATGGCAGAGGTATTGTGTGAGACGAGATAAATATGTGCAGGTGGTTGTTTCAGGGCCCAGCACACACATGCACCAGTGTGGATGAGTACTTATGCATAGAGATACAAATGTGAAAGCCAGTCTCTGTGGCCTCTGACAATTCATTGTATTCTCTCAGAAACTGTATGGATTTATTAGGATGTATAGGTTAAATGTGATGTTGGCAAAAAGAACTTGTAAGAATTAGGCTGGAGCCGAGACTAGAAGGATGTGAGGGGGAAGATCCACATGAATTTAATAGTTAGCCTTTTATTTTTTGTCTGCAGAGCAGAAATGTAGTCAAGCTTAAAATCCCAGATCCAATTCCCATGAATGTGGGGAAAGTTTGCTTTCAAGTACAAGATGAAGACCCATCCTTTTTTGGCCCTGGCCAGTCTGTAGCACTCAGTAATGCAGCCCAGATAAGTGATCTACTCTAGGAGAAGTCCAGGGCAGAGCACTGCCACTTTCTCATCACTGTCACAGTGCAACGTGAGAGGTGTGGGACTGATTCCGTCCTGGAACAGCACAGATGGACCTGTGATGTGCTGGAAGGACTCAGCGTGCACATGGAGGTGTGGGTAGAGAAGTGGGAAAGGATGCCGAGATGTATTGGCAGAACTCTATGGAAAATTGTAACTCTGAAAGAATTGGACTGGGATACAATGGCCAAAACAAACAAAACCCAACCCCTGTTTGTTGTGAACTTTCCTTTCCCAAGGAAAGGTTATGGCTTCCTTCCGCTCTCGTGTCTGTGGGTAGATGCTGAGGGTTCAGGCAGCTGCTGTCCAGACCATGAGCGCTGAGCGAAGCCAGCGTGCCAGGGCTGCTGCCGCAGCAGGAAGGAGAGGCAGACTCAGAACACTGTAAGAGGAAAGAAGAACAAACATTCCCCTTGCATCTATTTGGGGATGTTCCCTCTATATTCCCCCCTGCTCCATCTCCCATTCCTACTTCCATTTGTTCCTGTTAAAATGTGTGGTTTTTAAATGGACAAAGAGTTAATTTCTGGAAAGTCGAATTTCATTTTTAAAGTAACAGTAGCATGCTTTATGGTTAGATCTTCAAATATATCCCTAACCATTTAAAAGTACATAATCAGCAGCTTTATCTATGGCACATTATTCACCATTTAAACTATAATGTCTTCCTTCTAAGCGTTAACAGTTACTTACTACCTTAAATTCCTATTTCAACATGAGTTGGAGTTTGAGGATTTGGACTTGGAAGGCAGAATAAGCAATAGAAGCAGCTGAACACCAGAAAAAGATTCTGCTATCAGGCTAGTATCATCAGAAATTAAGAATAAGGGGAAGAATAGAAAGCATCTGTTCTCTATCTATTTCTCTGTCTAATCCGTTTGTTCTGTCTAGTCTACTCAACAAGTTTTTACATCACACTCTGTACTTCAGAATTGTTTCTGAAGATGCCATTTTATAGCATCCTCCAAAAAGCACCAGCATCTCATTAAAGGGTAAAAGTCCAACGCAATTCAAAGAGAAAGAAATCAGCCATTTCAAATAATAAAGCAGTGTTTCATCTTCCATTGAGCTGCAGGGGGCAGCCAAGAATTTGGGTAAAGTATTGCTACCTGCATTTATCTTGTCAGGCTTTCCCTAGTATTAATACTTATTTTTTGTTCTAGCACACAACTTGTGTTTTCATCTATTGTCCTGGTTTCAGCTGGGATAGAGTTAATTTTCTTCCTAGTAGCTGGTACAGTGCTGTGTTTTGGATTTAGGATGAGAATAAGGTGATAACACACCGATGTTTTAGTTGTTGCTGAGCAGTGCTTACACTAGCCAAGGACTTTTCAGCTTCCCATGCTCTACTGACTGAGCAGGCTGGAGGTGCACAAGAAGCCGGGAGGGGGCACAGCCAGGACAGCTGACCCCAACTGGCCAAAGGGACATTCCATACCATGGGACGTCATGCTCAGTACATAAACTGGGGAAAGCTGGCCGGGGGGGGCCGCTGCTCGGGGACTGGCTGGGCATCGGTCGGCGGGTGGTGAGCAATTGCATTGTGCATCACTTGCTTTGTATAGTCTTTTATTATTATTATTATTATTAATTATTTTATTTCCATAATTAAACTGTTTTTATCTCAACCCACGAGTTTTCTCACTTTTACTCTTCTGATTCTCTCCCCCATCCCACCGGGGGGGGTGGGGGGAGAGTGGGTGAGCGGCTGTGTGGTGCTCAGTTGCCGGCTGAGGTTAAACCACAACAGTCCTTTTTACTCAAATCCCTTCATATGCTGCCAATATCTCTTTTTCAGTTGGAGTATAGCGGGCCTCAGATCCTCTGTATCCCAACTCCAAAACCCTAGGGGTCGATCTTGAGTCTCCCCTGGTGCTTTCTGCCAGAGGCTCCAGGTAGGGCCGTTCTCCCCGTCTGCAGTATAGAGCACATTTTTTACATCTTGCCCTGCCCAGACTGGCCCCAGGGCTACTGCATGAACTGACTCCTGTTTAGTTTGTTCAAAGGCTTGCTGTTGCTCAGGGCTCCATTTGAAATCATTCTTCTTCCAGGTCACTTGATAGAGACGGTTTATGATCAGACTCTAATTTGGAATATGCATTCTCCAAAAACCCACAACATCTATGAAAATGTGAATCTTAAGAAGAAAGGATCCGCTGAACTACATTAGTAGAGTCAAGTGTCCTTTCTGACAGTGCTCAGCATTGGAGATTTCAAAGAGGGATGCAAGAAATTGCCACAGTGGACAATTACAGAACACCCCCACCCGCTGGGGGAATGCCTTTCTATCTTCAGACAGTGATTTATTTATACCTGGAAACATGAGAATTTGTAGCCTTTCCAAATAATTATAATAACAATAATCCTACCTAATGAAATGTTCCAGTGCTCTCATTTCCTATATAAGTGCCTAATGCTTTTTGAATCTTACAATTGCTCCTGGCTGCACCCTGCTATCTCATGAGTTTTATAGATTAGCTGTGTGTTGTGCAGAAAGAGAAAATATTTCCTTTCATCAGCTGGTCTTTCACCTTTGCAAATGCACCTTTGTCCTCTGCTGTAAGAGAGAATAATTGGAGTGCCAAATTGCCAGTTATTTTGTAAACAACTATCACCTCCCTTCTTGTGCATCTGGTCATGAAAGATACTCAATTTTTTTAGTCTTCCTATGCCTCTAGCCACTTTTACCACCTGCTTTGGAACCCTGCTTATTTATGTGGTACCTTTCAAGATATAGGAAGACAAGAATTCAAGATGGTTTTGCTAGGGAAAGTGTAGTTTTGTAATGTTTCGGTGTTGTCCATGTGCCTTGCCATTGAGGTTTAGTATTTTCAAGAAGGATAGTAGGTTCCTGGATTAATCAGCTCTATCCTCACCTTGTTTGATGAACTGTATTGGAGAAACCATTTTATCTTTAAGCAATTATCTTGGAAGATTACTGGCCACAAATGGGGTTGGTGAAGGAAACCAGAGCCTCTCATGTGAAAGTGCATGCCCATAAGAAATCATGTCATTTTTTTTAGACCTTTTAGATTTCAGTGTTCTGTGTCTGGCCTTAAGACAGTGCTTATTCTTACCAAAATAGCCCAGAAAGGACCATGTAGAAAAGAGACAAATAGATGAGGATGTGATGCTGGCAGTTTGTCTGTGATACAGAACAGGGAGCAAAAGGTGGAGGGTCCCTGTAAGAGGTGGGTATGGAAGGGTAAGGGCAGGCCAAGACTTAGGCCCTCTCCCTGCCTTCCCCTGCAGCTCATGGAGGTGATTCTCAATACCACAAAGAATCTGATGCCTTAGTTTCAGGAGCTCAGGATTAAAAAAAGGGTTGGGTGGAAATATAAATAATGGATTAGGCTGAAAGATTGGTTTAGGCAGTTTGACAGTGTCTCTGAGGTGTCTTTACCCCTTTCAAGGATGAGCAGATTGGAGACGTGAGATGCAGAAACATGGTTTTTGTTCACTTTTCTTTCTTGCTTTTTAAAATCATACCCAAACTCTTATTATGCAAATGTACTGTTCAGGATCAAAGCCTCATCTCCGAGCAGAGAAGGTCCCTGGAGAGCAAGGCCTGAAGGCTAAGCCCACAGTGCTGCTGCTGCTGGCTGTGTACTAGTCTATTTGGGAAATCTAGTCATGCATGACCCAGCACCTGGTGATACAGTGAAGTCGGGAGCAGTGTACTCGGCATCCTTGCATAACTTTTGATCTTTGTTCTCTTTGCCAGCTCAGGTCCCTCTGGTGGCCATGGTCCATCAGGAGTTTATCCTCACCAGTGTCAGATGTCTGTAAGGCTCTTCTGTGACGCAGCATCTACCAATTCCTTAAATTTCTTGGAAATTGAATACTCTGGCATAGGGGCTGGAATTTATCTGAGAAAGGATAATGGATAGGATCACTTGAGGTCTCTACCCTTTTCAGAGTATTTTTCCTCATGTCCCATTTCCGGCATTTCCGTCCACTTACAGAGTGACTCTAGGTAACCAGCTATTGGGAAAGAAGCAATAGAAAGATGTTTAGTGAAACTTCAGAGATTATTTCCCTGCAGGTATGACAAGAACAGGCATGAAAACAGCATACCTGTTTGCATAGAGATCTCTTCTGCCTTGTGGTGCTTTCCTGCTTTTACTGCATCCTTTGTGGGATGCTGGATTTGCATGCTAAGAAGGCTGCTGTTAACACAGCTTAAACGTGACACGCCCTTGATCCGTCATTAAAAATGTCCTTGACACATTGTGGCATCATAAGGAAGGTTTGTGACGCTGACTGCTGGCAGTACTGTTCTACCATGGACGTTACAGAGAAAGCCCCAATACATTTTGTTTTAATTTTTGGGGAGGGGGCTGGTTTGGTTTTGCTTCTTTTTTTCTTTTTTCTTTTTTTTTTTTTTAAAATGTTTCCCTGAAGTGCGTATGAGAGCTGTGAGGGTAGGTCAGCGATCCCAGGAAGGTAACCTTTCCCATCCCTGCAGTTTTGTTTCTCTCCTCTCTCCTCTCTCCTTTAATTTGAACAGCAAATAATATTTTGGGTTTGGTGGGGTTTTTTTTATGGTGGGGACTCCATTCTAAGATTTTTTTAAATGCTGAAAGAGTAATTATTACCTCAATAGGTAGAAGGGGAACATGCCAAATTTCCTTTCTTTTCACTAGAGTGTTGAAGGTGGAGGGAAACAGAGAAGTCTGTCTACGCTCCAAACAGGACCGTCCCTTCCACACCAGGAAAATAATATTGGAAGTATATCAGGGAGCCTCAAAAGCTTCAGGAGTAGTGAAACCCAGATCCCTGCTGTGTCTCTCTCAACAGAGATTTATGTTCCCAGAGTTTGGGCCTGGGCTTTTCTCTGATCCTTTGCCCCACTGAGTGACATTCCTGTGCAGTTTGCAGTCTTGCTGGATTGTCCTCTCAGCTAGATCTGTGGCTGATGTAATCGTGCAGAGTTTTCAACTACTCTACAGCCTTTACACCTCCTGGGTGTCCAGCCTACCTCCTTCTCCCCTATAGTAGTGGCACAAGTATGCCTGGAGAATTTCCCTACTTGTCCCCACCTTGCTTTTCAAGAAATTGCCTGTGCTCTGTAATGGCTCAGAAAATAAAGGCATGGAGGCATATGCCCTTGTTTAGTCCCCACTAATGGGTCAGAAGTGGAGATTAATAGGATAAGAAATGTGTTTCTACTCTGCAGTCAGTAAAGGAAATTCACTGGAACTAAATTAATCATGAAACAGACACAAAGAGAACAGATTAGCAGGGAATTAACTCATTAATTAGATTCATACCAAAGTTCAGAAGAGGGTTTCCTTCAAGATAGCAACCAAGTTCAAAGATCAGCAAGGGTTGGTCTTGGGGGGCACGTTATTTTATTTCTGAACTCTGTCAGGTTTTATTTTAGCCCAACTTTTGCCTGGTTATAATAGTATATCAGAAAAGCTGCTGGAAGGAATTCAGCAGCTGGCAACGTCTAACCATGAAGTGCCCATCGATGGAAGCTATTGTCAGCCCATTCACATCGCTAAGCTCTGGTTCCTGGTGTTAACATAAATGCGGGAGCCCTCTCTATTGTGCCACCTTGCTATATTTAGAGGTGGATTGCAAGTCCTCGTGTGAATAGCAGCCGCTTGTTGGAGGGTGTTTTTTTCCAGCATTAGTGTGAGCAGAATCCACATGCAGATTTAAGCAAGGTAAAGTGCTAAAACACTGTCCTCCATGCTGCACTGTTCAGGACCCCCAGCTCGCCCTTTTGTTCAAATTCACAGTGGCAGGGTGGGATGGGGGTAAGTTACTGCATGTTTCTAAGGAGATGGGGTTTGGCTGCAGTCTCTTTGCCATTCTAATGGGACGCTTTTCTATGTGATCCCCTCTTAGGCTGGGTTGCAGTTTGGACTCAGGGTTAATTTAGGATCCACGTAGCATTGTTCTTGTTAAAGCAAGATTTACACTGCCTGTCTTGTTCATTGCACTTTAGCACAAGCTTGCTTGCTGTGCAACTGAAATGTCTCCCTTCATGTTGCCAAGTACAGATGCTCTGGTGAAGGGAACATAGGAGGAAAGAGAAGACCTCACTTAGCAGTTACCTGTTGCTCTGTGCTGCAAAAAGACCCTGCCAGCTCCTTTCAGGCTCTGCATAGCCTTTGGAGTGAGACCTGCTGCTGCCCAGATGCCAGAAGGTCCCTGTTGCCGCGCTGTATGTTGTAACACATGGCACGCTGCTGCACAATGGAGCTGGTGATCAGTGTGTTGAGAGTGGTTTTTGTTACACGTTCTTAATGAACTAACAAACCAGAGCTAAACACTAGTTGAAATGAGAATGAATCCACGTGAGAAAGGCCCCCTGCTTTCTGACTTACCCTTTCCCGTCTTTTGCTTTTGCTACCTCTCAGCACGAATGCAATCAAACCGTACTCAGGAACATCTGAGCTGCCTATTTACCACTTAGGACTTTGTGGGTAGTGAAGTTTCCACATTGTTTGTTTAGAGTTAAGTGTTCTGCTGGATCTCTTAGCGCTTTCTGTAAATAACAACTGTCCTCAAAATTCTTCAGGCTGATTACCGAGACTGACAATCTGTGTGTTTTGAGTTGCTGAGCTGTATTAATCCCTAATATACTCTGGTCTGTGGATGGAAAAGCTAATGTACTGAGGATGTCACAAGAGGTAAAAGCCAAAGGACTTACTCTTCTTGGACACGTGAAGTACTTTGGTTGTGACATGAATAAAACTCCCAGCGGCAACAGTGCATATTTCTGCTGTGCATAAAGTGTTAGAGGAGTCTGCCTTTGAATCCAGCATGATAGAGATTTTATAGCACCAGAGCTAATTCTTTTCTAGAAACGACAAGGCACAATTTATTTTTACCTACCTGTAGCTTGTCATGGTAAAGTTTATTCAACTTAATGTTGGAGTTGATGGGGGAGGGGGGAACACACATACACACAAAGAAAAACTATACCAAAGTCTTTCAGGCCCACCAAATGGGATTCATCAGCTTTATTAACCATCTAAAAGTTAAGTATCTGGCCATGTCAGTTATCAAAAGCTTTCTTTACAGTCGTTGAGAACATTTCATCCCATCTATCTTATACACCTTTCATAGGTTCCACTTCAATTTAGTAGCAGAATAACTAACTAGGGAAAGCTATCTCATCAGAGGGCAGGGAAAAAAGAAAAAACAAAAAAAAGAGAAGGCATAGTCTATGGCTATAATCTGTTCTCCTTTTTATTTTAGAGTCTAAGCCTCTTCCTATCAGAATGTGAAAGCTGGAAATGCATCTCCTCAAACCCTATTGAAAGACATGTACTAGCAGCCCTCGCTAAAATGCAGGTGGGAAAATGAAGGGAGATATCAGGTCCATAGATTATATAAAATCCAATCCAGAGTTTATGCTGTGATAATTCAGTCCTGTATAATCCACACCAGACTGATGAAATATCAGCTTGTACTGTGGATGTGGCCCAAGGCAATTGAAGACTTTACTGTGCTTTGGATCAGGACAGTTAAGAATGCAGAGTACACATTCAGTGAGAAAAACATTTGTTCTTTGTGCTTTTAATACAGCAAAATGCTTTGCCGCTTCTTTTGTTTCCTTCCTTCAGTCACAACAAAGGAATGTTGCAAGTGGCTCCAGAGAAAGAAAGCCTAAAATGAAAAGGGATTTAGAGAGAAGAGATTAGATGAAATTGGTAAGAAAAAGAATTCCCAGTACCGTATTCCCAGCTAAGCCTTCTGAAGGGAAGCCCTCTGCTCCTGATCCGTTATGATTCACTTCGCAACTCTGCCCAGAGTGGCCTCTCTCCTTCATCTGTACTGCTATAAACTAATACCCAGTGATAACAGCCCTGCCAAGCCTGGTCGCTGCTGATGCATTGTACACAGCTTTCATTAATCTATTTGTGCCTAAGAGTTCATCAGTGAAAGCTCATTCTAATGTCCTTCCTTCTGATCTTCTGTGGACTTTTTGTGAGGAGGAGTGAGTTTGCAAGAAAGGAGTGACCCATAATACTCCCTAGGTTTAGCTGTAGCATGAGCGAGTTTTATTCGAGCTTTCCTTTTACACTGCGCAGTTCAAGCAGTGCATGTTGATACCGACTCGCACTTCCTCATCTTCCTGTCTTTTGACCTTACAGTGATTTGCTTTTAAATACTGTTGTGTCCAGTACTGATTGATTTTCCTGGTGTGGATGCGAGGTGCAATCTTAGCAACGCATCCTATTCCTGATATGCAACTATTCCTGCTATGGTTGGTGGAAACAGTCCTGCTGCTCCTTTGCCTCTGCTCTGCCAGTTAGCGCTGAAATTATTCCCCCAATATTATCATTGTGGGGAACGAGCTTTTAGCTTTGTGTTTGCATAAAATCAGAGAAGTTAACATGTGGCAGGGATCTCCGCAGGTCATCTGTTTTCCCCAGCAAAGATCAGCTTTACCTGTATCATTCTTGATAAGTTAGTCTAATCTTTTCTTAAAGAGCTCTAATAATGGAATTACCAGACTCCAAATAATCTATTTCAGCTCCAGCTACCCTTATGTTTATGTTTTCCAGGTATCTAGCTTGAGTTCTGTCTTGCTACAGGAAGTCCTTGACAATTATTTTTTGCCTTATCTAGCCTAGACGTAGAGAACTGATTATTTGCTTTCCAATATGTCCTCTGGACCCTTTTCAGTTGGGCCAAGTCGTCCTCCTTGAATTGCTTTGCCCAAACTGGAATCAGAACTCTAGCGGAGCTCTTAATAGTGCTGGATCAAGAAAGAACAGATTAATTCATGTCTTGCCAGGTTACATTCTTTATACCCACCCAGTACTGTATTTGCATTTTTGTAACAGAAAGGAATGGGTGGCTCATGTTCAGCTTGTAATCTTCAATAATGCAAATTGCTTTTTTCCAGTAGAAATGCTACCTTGTCATTGCTCCTCATTTGTGTGTTTGTACCATTGATTATTCCTGTCTAATTGTAGTAACTTGTACTTGACCCTATTGAATTGCAACTGTTTTCTTCAGGCTACATCTCCAGTTTGTCAAAATGATTTTGAATTTTAATACAATCTTTGTCTTACTTTGGTTTCATCTGCAAATCAAATAAACATACTTCCTATTTCATCTAAATCTTTAATGAAAATATTGAATTGTACTAAATCCGTGACTGAGTCCTGCAGAAGCTCATTCAACACATCTATCCATTTTGACAGTGAAACCCTAAGAACTGCTTTCTGAGTACAATTTTCTAAACGGTTTATGTATTCACTCTGCTGTAGTTCATCTAGAGCATGCTGCTTATTTGCTCCGAGACTTTGAAATCGTTTCAAAAACTTGGCTATGTGACATCTTGTCCGCTGGGTATTCCCCTGATACCTTCTCAGAGAAGCAAATTAGAATGGGTCATCATAATCTGTTCCTGACAAAGCTGTGTTGACTGACACCCACTTCTTCTTTTCTCCTAGGTACTTCCAAATTGTTTCTTTGTTCTGAGGAACTGGAGTTAAGCTGACAGGTCTATCGTTTGCTGTCTTCTCCTTTCTTCTATCTTCAAAGATAGTTACTACATTGTGTCAGTTATCTAGTTCATCACCAAGCCTTCCTAAGTTCTAAAAAAATAACTGTTAACAGCTTTGAGATTGATTGAGTCATTTCCTTAGAGCTGCAGAAGGACTATAGTAGATTTGGCTTATTTGGAAAGATCTAAGCTATGTAACATCTCTAACCTATTCCTTTTGTATTCTGGGGCTCCTTTACGCCTTTGTTAGTTCTTAACAATGTTAATTCATCACAGTTGACCTTTATATGAAAACTGATGCAAAATCTTTCTTCTCAGCTTTATTGTCAATAGGTTTTCCTTCTCTGGAAAGTGGACTAACAATTCATGCTGCCTTTACTACTAATAAACTTAAAGGATGATATTTTTGCCAGTCTCATTTCACTTTGTGCATTCATTTTTCAAACTTTATTCCTAGCTGTTCTTTCTGTACTTTTGCAATCATTAGTATTAACCAATCTATTTTAATCCTTTTTTCAAATTCCTTTGTACTTTTGCCATACATTTGAAGGCAATTAAGACTTTGCTGTATGACCAGGTTGGTCTCTTAACACTTTGGCTACCTTTCCTTGTAATAACATAGTTTGCGTTTATGTCATTTTTCTCAGGAATGTACAGTTCTTCTTAAGTCTCTTATAGAAAGAAAATTCTTAAGGATCCCCACCCATCCACCCATCTTCACTGAGTTCTCTGCTGTGGAAGATTTACATAAAGCCTTGTCCGCTTGATCTTACTCTTTCGCTAGGCTTTGGTGGAGCTCTTCCATGGAAGCACCTTTCGTAGTTCTGGAATTTATGTTCTTTCTCTTCTGACGCTGCTTGCAAGGAAAATGCGAATTTGTGCTTTAATTCTAGAGAACTGCATGTCTTGTGCTTGGTTGACAAGGTCTTTAAAAGTGAGAAAATCTGCTAGATATCAGGGCTCATTGCCTCTGAAGGAAACGGAGTTCCTATTCAGAGTCAGCTTTGCCTGGAAATCATACTCACAGTCAGGCAAGGTTACAAGATGAATAAAACCACATTATTCTGTTAAAGCGTAGCTCAAACACAGATTGCAAATTTCATCACACGCTTGTCATTACAAAACAACAACAAAACCTTTGCTCATTTTCTCTAAAGACCTTGGCTTTATCTCTCATTCTGCAAGTTCTGTTTCCCAAATTCTCTTCATTCTTTGAAGGTATTGACAGGAGGCTTTGGTCGATTGGAGGTATGTTCCAGTGTATTGACGCTCCTTTAGTCTGGCTGATGCTCTATAATAACCCGGACCTGGCCTACTGAATCATCTGATTATACTAGCTGGATGCCTGATGACTGCAAACCTATGAAGATATGCTTTCAGATCTCTTGCTGGGTACCCTTGGTTTACCTTGTAGAATCTGGGGGAATCCAGTAAGTTCAAAAACCTTGACCCTGGTCAGTGTCAGCAAATAATATTTTTTTTTTTCCCTTCTGACTGAAGTGTAGGTAATTCTTTTTCTTATTCGTTACTGGCCATTCCCTACTTTGTGTTGGAGTGAGGTTTGTCAGCTACCCTGCTTACCTTTCGATTATAATATCCTATTAGTTCCATGATGTAAACATTTAAAGTTTTCCTCATATGATTTTATTGATATTCTGCACTGCTCAGAGCCTAAACATGACACATTCAAATGCAAGCAGCTTTATTGGCAGGCCCTCATGACTGATCCCACTGGTGATATAGGATACCAGTATTGTCACAGTACTCATTTGCTTACTGTCCTTAATCATCATGCAAGCACTGTCAGCAAATCTATTTTTCACTCTAATTAGTATTTCAGAGGAAGTGCATGAATGACTTAACATGCAAGTCTCTAATTCCCTTGCCTGTCCATTCTGAAAAAGCTGTACACCTTCATGTTCATATGCTACTCGTGAATTACCGTCTTGCCTGCTTCCAAAGACCTTTAGCCAACTTCTTTCCTATCCAGTAGTTGGTTTGTCCTCAGCAGGCTTCTTTCTTCTAGGAATGGTACATAAATGTTATGCTGAAGACATCATTACTGATGCCCCTCTCCACCACTTCTGGTGGAAATGGGGCTCAAGTCTAGAGCAGGACATTGAGTGTTTGGTCACTCTCTGAACACTCTGAGAACAGCTGTAGCAAGAAGACTTGACAACAGTGATGGGTCAGGGAGTATGCCATGTCCACAAAGCCTGTTTGCTCTCTCCAGTGAAGGCTTCTTAGCCTTCACTGTAAGAATTCTCTGTTTTAGCACACACTTCAACCAAGAAGTTTAAACTTTCAAAATTTCTTTTGCAAAGAAATTTTTGCTTACTGGGATAGAGCAGACAGCATCTCTATGTGTACATATGGAGGTGGGTGTGTTTAGGTGTGGGAGTGTGCATGCCTCAGTGTTTTGGAGCGTATTATCCATTTTCCCTAGTGTTTATTATCTGAAGATTGGAATCTGTAGCTGCACTCTATTGGGTCTGTGTCTCCTCTAATTACAGCAACTTTAGCTCATACTGATTTATAGCTTGCTGAAAAGTGCATATCCCGTAGGATAAAAAGCATGATGTGTGTCCTGGTTTCCGCTGGGATAGAGTTAATTTCTTTCCTAGTAGCTGGTACAGTGCTGCGTTTTGGATTTAGCATGAGAATAATGTTGATAAGACACCGATGTTTTAGTTGCTGCTGAGCAGTGCTGACACTAGTCAAGGACTTTTCAGCTTCTCCTGCCCTGCCAGCGAGAAGCTGGGAGGGGGCACAGCCAGGACAGCTGACCCAAACTGGCCAAAGGGCTATTCCATACCATATGGCATCATGCTCAGTACATAAACTGGGGGGAATTGGCCGGGGGGTGGTGACCGCTGCTCGGGAACTGGCTGGGCATCGGCTGGCAGGTGGTGAGCAACTGCATTGTGCATCACTTGCTTTGTATATTCTTTTATCATTATTAGTATTATTTTCCCTTCCTTTCCTGTCCTATTAAACTGTCTTTATCTCAACCCCTGAATTTTACTTGTTTTTTTTCCCGATTCTCTCCCCCATCCCACTGGGTGGGGGGGAGTGAGTGAACGGCTGTGTGGTGTTTAGCTGCCTGCCATGTTAAATCACAACAATGTGCAATTTTATTTGTCAGGATAGACACCAATGAAAAATAAAGACCAACCTTATCTGGGCTGGTGAAAGTATAAAGGAAGACAGAAGGAAGGTATGAGCTTAAATAAATAAATAAATAAACAAAAGGGAGAAATTGAAAGGAAAAGGAAATATGGCAGTATATGGTGGCCGTACCTGCATTCACTTTATTCCAGAGTCTTTTGGTCTTCTGGACCAGAACTGTTCATAAGAGGGCTTAAAGGACAAACTGCTTGCTAAATATCATTCATTCATGGGTTTACATACTAGATTCCAAATTCCTTAATAAGAACTCTTAATTAAAATCTCAAGTTTAATCTTGCAGAGCCCTGAGCAATTCATTGTGCTTTTGTATTTCTTAGTTATCATCAAAGTCTTGGGAGCTAAGGCACTCAATATCTTGGATCCTTGGTATTTAGCAGTATTCACCAACCGTATTTTTGATACCGCAGAGCAGCTGAGTGGCAGCCAAATCCTGAGAGGTCTGCAGGATCAGCTGAGCACCTCTAGTTCTCCCAGACTGCCCACACACAGACTTGCCTTGTTTTCGCTCAAGGTGTGAACTTAAACACAAGAATGTGCCGCGTTAGGTAAGCACAGCTTTATATGGGGCTCAGTTTGGCTTACATCAGTTTATGTCTTTAGTTAAAGTGGCTGTATTTAAAACCATGCAGCTAATTTCCGACATAAACCCCAAAGCTTTTGGCTGCTTCACTTCCAGAATAAAAGGACGACAAGTGTATTTAATTCATGCCATGTGGGGTGATGTTAACTTAGGTGGAGTTTTGTGACCCAGGGAGTTGTTCTTTCCAGTTGTGTTTAGCACTCGTTCAGTGGAACTGCACCTCACCGGTGTTGGTAGAAAGAAGAACAACAGGAGCTTCCACCATGTCTAAATGCCATTGTCTGCCTGGAGAGATGAAAACTGTTCTGTGAATACAGACTTAGCCTGAGGTGGACACGAGGTGAAAGGGGCTGATCCAGAGCCCACTGAATATAATGTGAGTCTTTCTATTGAATTCATTGAGCTTTGGATCAGACCCCCAAGTGCACAGTGTGTGAGAGAATGCAGTCTTGAGCAAGGAAATTTCAGTGCTTTCATATTTTTTTTTCATCACATTTGTATCTAATCATGTTCTGTATCTTTTTTTGAGCAAAAGGCGCTCTGATGTCCTGCCTGCAATCTGGAGAATAATAATTGTTTCTGAGATGCAGCCTTTTAGCTGAATGTTAAGAGGGAGCAGATGATAACTGGAAAAAATGACAAATAATTTTCTTGGGATCTTATTCTTTAGACCTTCAGGGAAGTAGTAGATATGTTTGTAAGTTCAGTGCTTTAAAGCAAAGAATAACCTTAGGAAAGACAGAGAAGAGAGAAGAGTGGAAAAGAAGAAAGGAAAAATAAAAGAACAAGATTTTTTGTATGGATTTCTGTTTTCTCTCCCCCATTGCTCCTCCTCTGCTCACAATAAATTTCCTAAGCTCTAGTCATTCACTAAGGGACAAGGTTAGATGTGAAGTATAATACAAACGTAGAAGTACTCTTCTTAAATTGCAAGGTCCATCAGATACTCTGGGAAGAGAGTTTGTTTCATTTCACAACAGATGAATGATGTCCTCCGCATTGCATATACTCCAAACTAATTTCAAGGCTGAACTTTTACGTGAATCGCAGAGATCTGCACTGGGGCTTGGGACTGAGTGCAGGGATAGGAGAGGACTGCAGCTGGCAAGTGAGGCAGGACTGGAAAAAGCAGGAGATAATGCAGCTGAAGACCGAGTGCATTAGCAGAGCTATCTGACAGACCTAGACTAGAATTACAGTATGCGCTCCAGGTTCACACTGGCACACGTTGATTATGTTTAGGCATCATCCTGTCCCTGAAAGCACAAACAGGGACTCTCATTCATTCTGAACCCTATGCTATTGTTAGGGCTGTGTTCCTAGTGAGGGAACAAAGAATAGATCCAATAGTGCTGAGAAACAAGGGCTTGATTGCTGTATTGAATTACTGTGTATGTGAGAACCTGCCTTCTTTGCCCAGCGCATGTATTTTTGGAAGATCTGTATGAGAACTTAGATAAACTCTGAAGCAAATGTTTTTGGAAAACCCTGGAGAATGTGACTTGGAAGTTCCTGGAGCATTCATTTCCATTTTCTCTTGCTTTCTTTATCCCATGTCAACAGCTTCCTATTTCTAACGGTTTCTTCTTCTTCTATGGTTTTGGCCTCTTCTTTTCCCTCTGTTCCAGCCACATTATATGAAGCCAAGGCTTTCTAATCTGCATTTGTAATACATACCAAAGAGGAGATTAGTTTTAAAATGAGAATCGAAAATAGTACCTGGCTCCCTCAGATAAGCCTGAAACAAAGCCAGAACAGTGCTGATCTCTATAAAGTCCTGGTTATTGTATCGACTTCTGCCTGCCTTTTACCCCTGCATTAAAATATAGTTATAGTTCAGAAAAGTAGCAGTAAAGATTACCTTGTGGGATGTTATATTCAATCTCTGTCAATGACACCCAAATCCAGTTTGCTCACTTCACAAATCAAAGGATGATTTTTTTCCCCTCATGTAGGTACCTCTGGCACCAGGAGTACTACCTTAGATCTTACGGTCAAACTGGCTACTTTCTCAGCTGCTATACCAATAGAGAACATGGAAACAAAAACCTCTAAGCAGAATCTTCTGTTCTTGTGAAGTAACTGTTTTACTCATGTAAGAGTATCATGGCAGCTCCAGCAAAATTTAGTGGCTTTAATTTGCTCTTTCCCTCTTCGGTACAATACGATACAAAGGAAACAGTATATGCCTTTGAGCTTTTGGTGTAAAGAGCTACAACCGAGGAATATATTTCCACTATTTTGATGCTGTTAATGTCATCATGTCTAGTATTTATCTGCCCAGTGTCCAGGGCTTTGTGTCATGACGAGGAAGGGAAAAGATTGCTAAATACTGCAAAACATTTCCAACAAATGCGAGTTTGAATTTTTGTGTTTGGTTCGATCGTGTTTGCATTCCTTCTGTCTTTCTTTCTGCCGGCATCCTGGCTAGGGTGATCTGGGACAGAGGGAGGTGGAAGAACAGATTACAGAACACTCATGGGAAGGACATGCAGATCTTGTGATTGTGTGTGTTGTTGATTTTGAAAGCTGAGCTTTTTCAGCAACGAAACAGAAATATCCTCCATGACTTAAATGCATATGACAAAACGCCGAAGAAAAATCATAGTCTTACATCCAGATTTTCGCAAACAGAAAAGAGGTAAAGGTTGCAGAATGAACTATTACTCATTGTAATTTTTCTGGGTGTAGAAAGAGTCATTTCAGAAGGAATGGTTTAAATGTGGAGTGGTGATGGTGAGTGGCACTTGATAACAGCCTGTGTCCAATATCCTGAAAAGTGGTATATTAATGCATTGTCCCTATTTCTGAGTCACAAATGAAGCTACAACATTCTTCCTTTCCTCAGGTTCTGAGGTTTAGAAAGTGCTATTTAGTGACCTAAAATTATTTCCTCTATCTTAACTGGTCATAAATTTTTGTTTCAGCTTTATAGAAGTATGTCCGTGCCCTAACTCTAATAGAAGTTTAAAAAAAGCAAAACAAAACACGGGTTATAGCTCATTTGGGGATTTTGGCACAATTCAGATTCTTGAATAACAGTGATCCAAATTAAACTAGCTGAAATTGATCTGTTTCCCAATTTAGCTAAATCACCTTTTAATCCAGTAGAGTGTTTGCATACGTGATAGCACTAAAATAACTCGGCAGTTCTTAGGCAACAGATTCAGTTATGTGTTCATGACTGGACTCAACATCTCTCTTGGTGAATGTCAGGGAAGGATGTCATCTCCGATGCAGATGGTCTGGGTAGAATGAGGATCGGGAATGTTTCTTGCATGATCTTCAAAGGTGAAAGATTAGTGCAATTGAGAAAAGCAGACTAATGAGAAGGAATTTTCCCTTACATCCTTCTGCCATCATATTTGTTGATGTCTCTTCTTTCAGCAAAGAGTTTGATCAAGAAACATTAAGAATGTGTATTATTCTAGGAAAAGACTGTGTGAAGGGAAACAATTTGTTAAAGATACTCTGAATACCTCTCTGAATATGAAGTGGCAAGCACTTGACATCTCTTAGAGTCAGCCATCCTAGAGCTTTCTTGTTCCCACCACATGGAACTTCACTGAAGAATAATCAAAGTACAGCAAAAAGCCTTTTTTCATCTTACTGCCATTCTTTTCCACTCAAGGTGGAGGGGGAAGGGATTTGGTGCCCTGAGATAACAAAACTGTGAAAACAGAAGCAAAGGTATAGAAACTGCCTGCCTTCATCCTGCACAGCATTGCCCTACTCTGACGGAGTGCTTCTCTAGCTTTGCATTTTGCTCATACTCTGGGCATACTGATGCTGAACTTTCTGTGAAATGAGGCTACAGTACTTTGGCTTCGAATTAGATTAAAGCTGCAATGCAAAACACCTTCTTTGGAGTCCTTTTAGGAGAAGCAAATAAGGAAAACATCACAGCAGTGGAGGGAAGAGAGAAATAGGGAGAGAGATAAGGATGCCTGCAAAAAAGTAGGGGTGAAGTCCTGCCCTTCCAGGAATATACTCTGCTTCCTGCAGTGTGTCTCCAAGTCCTGGTTCTTGCAGGCTGCCAAGTGAGAAAGGACAACTATCAATTTTCAGGGACATATCAAAATCTGATGAATCCTGTATTTTATCACCTTTGAGGGCAATTTTCCAATCATGCTGCTGCTATATTTACTCATGATGGCTGAATCCAGAGAGCAGAAAAATAGTGCAGCACTCATCCACCATTTGAACCAAGCTCAATTCAGTGCCTGGGAACCTTATTTTATGGAGGCAGTTGATATTTATTACTTCAGTGTCAAAGGTAATGAATTGGCCAAATATGTAAGTAGAATATTGCCTTTTGTGGAATTAGAATTTGCTCCTGTTTATATTCCACTCTGTATGGATATGTCTAAATTTCAGGACCCTGGCAACGTACCAGTTCAGTGTTTGCATATACCACCCCCTTTTGTTTCCGTAAATCCATGAGTGAGAGCTAGAAAGAAGCCATGTCCCTGAAGAGTGGCTGATCCAGGAGGCTGATGGACTACAGGCAATGGACCTATCATGCAGTTTCCCTACAGTTTATGCTGTTAAGAGCTAAGGGAGAGTCTCAATAAACTGAAATGGTTTTTAGTTTTGCTTTTGGGATAGCTGCTTTATGATGGATGGCAAAGACATGAATGAATATGGAAAGTCATCCTTCCAGGTGCCAGGGAACTCTTTTGTCACGTAGCCTGTAAAAACGAATGATTTGGCTAACAAGAATCTGACTTATACAAGATTTAGGGAGACAGAAAATTAACACTAAAAAAACCCCAAATCTTTTCCTTTCTACTTGAAAGTGTCATGGCTGTAACCTCTGCTTCTTTGGCCCTTCTGCAACAAGAAACAAACACAGCCAGCCACAGGGCAAAGTTGAGACGCTCCTTTTTGCAGTAACACAGAGCTCCTGACTGGGGCCATGGAAGTTCTCACTGGTTTAACACTACAGGTACCCCATCCTAGATCTTGTGCACCAGAAAGACTGATAGAAAAATTCCACTTGTCAGAGGAAAGAAGTTGACACACTTGTGACTTTTAGTGCAGTTGCACCGGAGTGAGAGTAGGGATGGTGGAAATAGCCTTGACAAAGAAGGAGTATCAGGCAAAGTGCAGGTGACAGTGCAATTTGTCACATGGCTGTGAAATGTATTAGCTGCCTATCACCTTCAGTTATGTAAAACAAAGAGAGAGAAAATTGATTAAACTATGACCTCTTCCATCTACTGGCTGTCATTTTAGTTGTTGTGAGAGAGGCTAGTGTCTAGTCATTAAATGCACAGACTTCTCAGTTTCAGATTTGAGCACTAGAGTTCATGCTGTGTGATTCCTTTTCCTTCTGCTTGGCTCAGTGTGTATGGTGGAAGCTCCCATCTGTGTACATCACCGCTCTGGAGTCAGCTGTCCACCCATCACAGAGTCATGGTGGATCCCTGTATAATGGCTCACTCCTCTTTCTCTTTTGGCCCAGAGCCTTGTACTCTTGTAGTTGGCTCTGGATCTGCCCCTGGTAGCACAAAGGCCTGATTTTTTCTGAACAGCTTGACATCAAATCCCATAGGGAGGAAGGACGTGTTGGCCTCTTCTAACTTCCCAGTCCTAGGGGAAGATAGGAAACTATCCTCAAAAGTTTAGTTATACAAAGAATTATGGTTGCCTCTATGACAAAAGAACTTGAAGTAGCAAATAATTTAGCACCACACTTAAGGGGAAGCTTTACAGGTTTCTGTTATAGTCTCTGTTTCCATCTGGTTTGTCCAGATAAGGCTTTAAAAGAAGCCCTTTTCCATCGAAGCTTGATACTTCCACCTCCTATTTGCTGTTTAGGGAGATGGATAGCTGTAAAGGTAAAACAAACTTTAAAAAGGTAGCTGCTAATTATGAAAATTAATTAGTGAAGTTGCACGGGCTCTTTAATCAACATAGGTAACTACCTGACCTGAGTCACTAACTGAGCTGCAGGTAGGCTCTGTAGAGTAAGCATTGTAATATTCTGTGGCAAGGATTTATGAGAGACACTATAAACCTTTATAGTGCAAGGGTCCACCAGACCTTTGAGAATCATTCTAGCATTTCAGTAGTCCAAGTGTTTTCAGAATGAATACAAAAGTGTTGCCCTTTAGGTGTCTATGTATATCTTTATTCATGCCCATGCCAGGTTATCTGAGCATGTAATGTAGAAGGGCAAGTCATCCATGGATTATTAATATGGATTTGCTTGGGACCCCTGGATTATCAAAAGGTGCTAGAATGAGTCCAGGCTCAGTTAGAAAGGCTTGTCCTTCAAGGGTTAGGAATGAATGTAATGAATGATCATCAGGTAGTAGAAAAATTATTTTCCTTAGAGGTTCGTCTTGTGATTCTGCAGTAAATAACCTGATCTGAAAGCATCTCTCTTGCGCAGTTGCTCTTAGTATCCTTTCTCATTGGGTAGAATAGACTTCTTGTCTGAAAGAGTGATATTACCCTGCTATAGTAGTCAGCTGCATCCTGCAAACTTTCATACAGTGAAAGGAGCACTTCTGGGCTAGGCATGAAATAGCTGGGAAAGGATGACTACCCACGGTCTGGCAGAAGGCCGATGTTGAATCTCTGGTAATCTGATCCCACTGTAAAAAACCTTATTGCTCTGGTTTTGGAACGTTCCTGCTGTTGACTTTGCTGGGACAAGGTGTGAGAAGTAGTGTGAACGTGATCCTTCCCTGGCTTGTGCTCTCAGCTCTTTTCCTGAAGTATTAAGTAGAAGGAGCGTGTTCATTTGCCTCTGGATGGTCTCAAAGATCAAAACTTCTACAGCTAGACCTGGGCTATCTGTGGTTACGTTTTCTACTGGCTTGCATTTGAGAACTGAAGCCAGGGAGAAGAGGAGTGAGGAGTAAGTCCAGTGAAATGTAAATAAAACGCCAGCAGGGTGAAGAATGGATCCAGCAGGCTCCCAGTGCAAAGAAAAGCAGTGTCAAGCTGCTCATATTTGTGCCAGCTATCAGTAGCCACGTAGGGCCTTTCTGGTAGCTAAGCAACAGAGGCCATAAAGACATCCTGGCCGCACAAGCTGTTTCTTTAGACTTTTTTCCTTATGGGGAAGCTGTAAGAGTGGGCAGCCAGGTATGAAGAAGCCAGCAGTGGATTTCTGCCTGTATTTCAAAGCAGCCAAAGCGGGGACTAGGATATAGCCATGTGAACGTGAGTTACAGAGGAAGAAAAGTTCTGTGAATTCAAACGAGTCCTGGGAACCTTACAAAAGCCCAGGATGCAATTTGGAAAGTTCACAGAACCTTTGTGTCCCTGGGAGTCCCCAGTCACTACCTAATAAATACAAGTTTCCTTATGTTGATTATAGAGTTCTGCCTGCTTTAGTTGCCTGGGTCTATTAGTCACCAAATTAAATTTTGTATAAGTAATAGTGAAGCACTTTCAGGTAGTTTTGTTCAGCAAATAATGAAGAGCAGCCTGAAAATCAACTTACCTATCCATTTATTCTGTGGATAAATGCTGGAGAAAGTCATAATAGCAATAACTGAGATTTATTTAGCTCCTTTCATTCGAAAGAATCCCAGAGGGCTTTTCTCACAGCATACAAAGAGATTGCTCACTCCCTGCTGAAATGCAACACTTCTGGGGTGGAACACAGCAACTGCTCTACTCCATCAAGAACTACATCAAATTTGTTAACAGGTGAAGAGAGAAACAACAGTAGTATTTTATGTAGACAGAGTGTAATCTTCTTAACTGAAATTTGGCCAGAATCTTGGATTTTAAAAGTTTTGTGCTTGCAAGAAAGGACAGAGTTATCAAGACGTTAATTTTATATCTTATCCAAAAGACAGCTACACATTGGGCACTGGTTCAGTACAGACTATAACAAGCAAGACCATCCTGTATTAATTATTAGTTCTTTACAACATCTGCATTTTCCTTAGAGGCCTTTCTGTCATCCAGGTTCAGACTTGCCTGGTTTATAAGAAATCATGAGATCATACTCTTAAGGAGTTGCAAGTACTGGTTTACTACTCTTAATCAAAACTGGATTTCCTTTGCCTATATTCACTTGCCAAAAACTAAATTAGGTGTATGGTGCTCAGAAGATCTCTTTGGGAGCTTGAGAAGAGACACTGTATTTTATTATTTGACATGAACACAACACAGCTGATTACAACACAGCCACTGCTCTATGATGACAACAGTGGTGTGTTAGTGCAGGTGAGATCATATGAAATAACCTGCTGTTTAGTCAAAGAGGGAGAGAGTACCTTGCGTGTACCATCAAGTGGTAATCACGCGTACATAGGCAGAGCACAGGAGCGTGTTTCCCCACAGAACGTTGCTCTTGTGTCAAACTCTCCATGTCTGTACGTTATCTACCTTAATGGTTTGTTATTGCTTTCTCAGGCTGCTAAGCTCTACTGCAAAATAATATTAAGAAAAATACCATTCTACGTATATATGCATGTCTCTACCTAGTAATTATCAGAGACAAGTAGCTGAAGTTTAGGCTGGCTTTCTCTTTGAGCACTAGGAGAACTCAAAGCTGATACATAGTGGAAGCTGGCAGAAAAATTTCCTTTCTAAGTGACCTTCCTAACTAATGAGCAATTGTGGGTCACAACTACAGAACAGATAAATCGGGACAGTTTGAGAAAAACTAAGCAGTAGATTATGGTAGAGCACAAGAACATCAATCATTCTGCTTTGGCTTTAATATCGCAACCTGTAGAGCCAGGCTAGATAGAGACAAGAAAACCCAAGTGCCACATCTAAAAGCAGTAAGGCCAACCCTTGGGCTGGCTGTGTGATGGTAAGTAGAAAGCTGTAAGCATCAGGTTGTCCTCCTCATTCCACTGCACTCCTTGTTTCTTAACGCATTATTCTCAGGATCTCTTTTTCCTGCCGTATTTTAGCAGACATATTCTAGCTACATAAATGAAGCAGTGCTTTGGAGTTCTGTATGTTTCTGTAAATTAAGGGAAATGTTGATGAATCTACTGTTAATGGTTAAATGAAATGGTTGAATGTTAATGAAAGTAGAGGCTGAAGATACCACAGGCTAAATTCCTGGTACATAAAAGAGTTAAATCAGGGCAGCACCACCTTCTTTGTTTTCAGACAAGATTCTTATTAACCAGCTTCAGAAATCAGAATACAACTGGCCTTTTGTTGTACGCTGACTCTTCACCTTATCTAGCCAGCAGGGCTACTGGTGAATGTCAGCAGTACTGCTGATCATTTGGTTTCCTTAAAAAAATCTTAGTGACAATGCTGTTTGTCTTCCCCGATAACATTTGAATGCATTATCCAGTTGCAACCAAACGTGGAAAAGGGGGTAAGAGCCTAAAAGTGTATTGAAAACAGGTGTTGAAATAGAGCAGAGAGACCCCTGGTCACGTCCCCACTGGTGAGGGCAGGCAGAACTTGCCTGGTAAGTGTCCTGCTTGCAGCAGCGGGCTGACTGGCCGGTTGGCATATCGATATTAGTCAACCTACAGATTGTTGTGGACTTGCTCCAGTGCTTTGGTGTTCATGGAGGACTTTGCTGGGGAACTGAGGCTGCTGCAGAGCGACAAAGTGGCTTAGATGAATCGATAGGAACTTGGGCTTTGCTAGTCCTGCTCCTTGTGAAACTTTTTTTTAAGCTTATTCATTTACAAAATGCTACTAAAACCATTCAACAACAATCATTTATGAAACTAATGGGCTGTTCTAGGCTGAGCTCTCCCCCACATCCAGTGGCTGAGAGCCAGCAACTCTTGCATTTTTCATAAAGTGCCTAAAGTACCGGCTCTTACATCTTTGTGCTTTGGTTTTGCTTTCTGTAGAAATAGAAATAATAAATCCTGGCCTCCACAGTGAGGTCTTTTAAGACTTTTTTATTTTCTCTCATATATGTCAATATCTTGAACTGATCGGTATAATTTATGATTATTTTTAGTTACTGCTAACCCAAGCTTTATGAAAGCCAGTTATCTCAAAGTGAGGAGCTGTGTATACCTGTTGTGTAGTCCTTGAAGAGAGTTTTCTTGGACAGAGAGAGATACGGCAAGCAGAGGAAGGGGCTGGTTAACCAGGTAGTCGAAGGAACAGATTGTTTGCACGTGGCACAGCAAAGAGAAAGATGCTGGATTAATATTCTTCTTCCTCTTTATACCTGAAACTGATGTGGACTTCCTCTCCCTTACCCACTACATCTAATCCTCCTAAATCTGAGATGCTATGGATAGTGAATGTGTTTAGTCTTTCAACATGTGTGAGAGTTTAACACTAGGAAAAATAACCCAGCTAAAGCCTTGCACATGGTTTTGCTAAATCTGCCCTTTTGTTGAATATGCTGCCAGCCAAAAGCGTCCCTTCTCCCTCCAAAGAGATAACAGCAGAGTGCACAGTTCGTATCTGCTCAGCTCCGGCCACCTGACTCTGCTCCATGCTGTACCAATTTGGTCCGAAACTTTCCCAGGAGCGACGTGATTAAGGACTGCTGCACTGAGATAAAGGAAGAGAAAGGGGAGAAGGAAGATCTGTTCCACAGGTAACGCTTATAAGAGAAATGGAAACACACGTAGTGTTTCTGGTGGATAGCCTGACTCAGCTGTCAGTGCATCTCAAACCAGGCCAGCAGAAACTTGCTGACTGCAACGAAGACCTTTAATACCCTTGTAAGGCACATATGAACGGAAGGGCAGCAGTCATTTCTGAACACGGTGTTTTCTGAAACCTCAGTAAGTAATTAGCATTATCATAGTGCTTCATGGAAATTTTACTCAAGGAAGAATCTGTAATCTGGATGTCTTACAGACTTTTCTCTGTATAACCCAAGACTGCAAGAACACTTGGTACGGGATCTTGGAGGACAGGGGAAGGCAACTCTGCACCTTCTGTAAATTGACATAGATGTACGATTTATGAAAGCAATAACATAATCTTTTTATTAAACCACGTGAAGGATATATGATGATCAAAATACTTTCCAAGGACGTGTTGGAAATCTAGGCCAGGGTTTACATAAAGCCTGTTGCATTGGTTTTTGATACAATCGATATTTGTCATCTCTGTCACGGGAGATTCTCTGGTTTACAGATTAGCACTGTGGTTTTAATGATTACTGGCAACCCTGTGCGGCGTGCAGGTCTGAGGAAGCAATGCAGCCAGGTGGTTGAAAAGCATCCTAGCAAGATGCGAGGTGTAAGTACAGACTAGCTCCGATTTGCCAGCTGTCTAGGCCCCATTGCGCTCTATCTAAAGAATGAAGTCAAAATATTTCTCACCATAATGGAGTAGCTATAAATGATGCCATAAATATCTAAGCAAACATGGGAATCACTAGCGCTCAGCTGTAGCTTGCATATGGGATATGACATATTGCTGTTCAGGAAAACTTAATTGAAACCATTTTCCATGAGAAAACACAGCTTTAGTAAAATGGATCTTTTTCAGGGAATCAAAGAAGTTTCCAAGAATCTGCTTAGAACAGAAATTTTCTTGACACAAATCCTTTTTGAAATTCCTTTTTCTTTTTAGGAAAAAAGTTGACTTAATTTCATTTTCTATTACTTTTATTATTTTTCTCCATTCTTCATATGATTTCAGTATTAGTAATGCAGAATATGTCATTTGTTATGAAATATCTATTTCGGAGGGAAAAAAAATCACAGTAGTTGTATGTTCTAATTTGGTGAAATTCTAGAAATTTGGAGTTTTGACTAGCTGTCTTAAATCTTCACACAATTATATATGCCAGAGTAAGGCTTTCTTACCTTAATTGGCCCATGAAATTCTGCTGGTGCAAATCATTCCCCTGTCATTTGGCCTGTCACTTGTAAATAACCTGGATTGTGGGCTTGTGCCTTTCTGTGTCAGAACTGTTTCACCTGTCTTGTACAGACTGTAAATCCAAGAATTGCATTTTCTGGGCAACAGAGTAAAAGGCATAGAAGAGAATACAAAGCTTTTATTTATGGCGTTGCCCAAAGACTGAACTGTCAACAGGGAAATAATACTTCTTTCTTATAAACACTATTATGTTGTAAGCGAAGTCAACAAGAGTTCTGCTGTTGGCCTCAGTGGGAGCAGGACTGGATCCAGGAAAGTATATCGTGCATTTCTCCATTTTACCTTTGCACACGCAGCCTGTTGATATAGAGCTGAGAAGGCTTTTGATTGACTTACGTTAATGTATGTTATTTGCAGTGACTTAAATAGCTGCTTTTATTATTATTGTGATAGGTCCCGCAGACCCCAATTAAGGTTTGGGGACATCATAGTTTGACATTGTATAAATGTAAAAAGAAACATGGCTTTCTGAATTCACGATTCCCTGAAGCTGTGTGCATACTGTGCATGAAACACGAGTCCTTTGTTGTAGAACAGTTTTGCACCTTTTATTTCAATGCATAATTATTAATGGAATTAATATCTTCACAGTTTCTTTGTTCCCTTCCTTCTAGAACTTTTCAGTTTTCCTTCAATGCCAAGATGACCTTTTGGTCAACGTGAATATTTGAACTCTAGGGAAATCTGACTGTGCCCTTTCTGTTGTTTAAATCATTCTCTCTCCTCCACACATACACGTTCTTTTCTCTCTTTGATTTCATTCTGCTGTAGCATATTCTCAGTGTACAAGTCAGGGAGAATGAGAGGGGCAAACGCCTTTGCAATTTGAGATTTATCAAAAGCTTTTCATTCTGAAATGATGGCAAGGGAAATTGCATTATCCGCATATCTGTCTGGGGAAGAGAAAGCAGAACGGGAAATATTTCTGCAGAATGATGGACTCTGGTGTCAGTGTCTGTTCCAAGGAAAGAAAAAATATGTGTGTGGAGAGTCAGAAGAATTAAAAAATATATGTGGGTATAGGTGACTCCTTTTTGGCATCCATAATTGAGGAGATAGGACAACTTTGTTTCTCTTGCTTTTGAAAATTCAGATAGATATGTTCACTTGATCTCAAGAGGGAAATCAGAAGAAAAGTCTACCTCTCTTCTTACTGAATTGGTCTTCAGTTACACCTCGATATTGATCTTACAAAATTATTAGTCTCATGTCTGGTTTAAATAGATGCAGCTCCGTGGGTTTTCATGGAATTCCCTGATTTCTCCCTGTTGAGGATCTGGCTCGTTGTAGCCATGGCAGCTAAAGCCCTGGCCAAGACGAAGTCATCATACTGGGTGTAATCCAGATACAAAGGCTTTCTCCAAGAAACTGGAGCTTAGAAAAAAAGTCCTCAGTTGGCACAGTGGTCACTGTTGTTGGGCTTCTAGTCAAATCTAAATGAGACTCAGTTTGATCCTGGAGATTTGCTTGTATGTGAATGTTGATTATTTTTTATTAAACTCAAATGCAACAAAAAGGTTGATTGGTTTCCGATGATCTTATGTTTTCAGATGCTACATAGTCAAAAATTCATCTCTTTAAATGAATTTCAGGTAATCGGAGACCAGCTCTAGGCATAGGCAGCACAGCAGTTGCTTGGGACAGGAGGTTACTGGGAAAAGCTAGCCTGGCTTCCTTGCTTGTTTTCTTTGTGTCAGCACAGGGGAAAGCTAGGCTTTCTGCAGCCGAGGAAGGGGTTGGGATGTGCCATACCCTCACACAAGCCAGTAAAAGAAGCTGCTTGTCCCCTCAGTCTTCACAGAACCAGTGAGAAAAGCCAGCCTGGCTTTCCAGCCTGTGTTTTCACCAGCTCGCTCTCCCTGCTCTGCCTCTTCTCCCTCCCTTCTGTGACACCTCGTTAGGTTTGAATTTACATGAATTTCTGAGAAACCTTCCATCAGCTCTTGTCAGAAGTCCGTCATACCAGTAATATAATATGGAGCTTGAATTCAAACCAACTTGATTGACATTTACTCCATTGCAGTAGCTATACAGTGACTTAGGCAAACTGCATCTTTCACTTTGGTTCTGTAAGTGGCCATCGCTGCAGTGTCTCTAAAATATTCACATAGTGAAGAGTAAGATTTTCACAAAAGAAATAGTAAGATTTTACATAGAACTTTTATAATATATATGAAATTTGCAGCCATTTAGGAAGGAGCTTAAATAATCCCTTTTTTTTTTTTTTTTCCTTTTTCTCAGTGCAGATCCAGGCTGCCATTAATGGTGTTAAAGGGAAAAAAAAATCAGCAGGACAGATCAAATCATCTTTTATTAAAGGAGATATCTTGCATTTCCCTCTAAAATGCCTGGCACTGGTTGATGTCAGAGATAGGCTATGTAGGGATTTGATCTTGTATGTCATTTCCTACATTCCCGAGAGACATTATAACTCATACCTAGATGGTTTCCAGTCTAACTGCTGCCCAACCCTGGCTGCACATCTCTGCCTCTCCTCCTTCACTGCCTCTGGCTTTTGTCTCACTCTCACAACCACTTCAGCATGTCAGGCCAGCAGAAAGCCCACCCAACCAAAAGAAAGTGAATAGTTATCTGCCAGCTGAATGCACTGAAATGTCTGAGCGCTGGATCCACTGAGATCAGCAGGAGGACCCAGTCTGAGATGGGATCAATCTGTCTGTTTAAAATAGAGGATGCCTAACTGACCAGCTTAGATTAAGCGTCTGGCTTTAAGGTGCCTAATGGTCGGCCAAACAAATATCATCTGAACTGCTGTAAACTCCTTGCTAATGCGCTCCTAGCTCCTCCCAGAGGGTAGAAACCTGTGGCAACAACAGGCAACAAACTCCTTTTCTACGGAGTCTCACTACTAAAATCTCCTCTTCCAGCCTGGAATCACTGGGAGGTCACAGTAGTGGTTGACTGCAGCTTTTCCCCAATACCGTATGAACTCATGGAATTACACAGCACGTGTTGTGCAAAGGATGTCCCACGTCTGTACTCCTGCTCCTCTTGGGAGTGCAGCTAACCGAAGCAGGGCTTTCTGTAGATGCAGTGTACTGCCTTTACGCTTCTCTTTCTAGAACTGGGCTTGATGTTGAAAAAGACAAACTTAAAAATCATAAAAAGAAATAAGGCAGATTTCCCCTGTCCTCTCCCCTTAATGTTTTTAAGAAATGTCGTGAATCTTTTACTGGAAAGGGCCTAGCAGCAGGCACTGCTGTATTAGGGAAAATGAGGTGTAGAGCTATTTTTAAACCCACTGAAATAGCACCAGACAGATTCCATTTATAGGAACTTGTACTTGTCTTCTTCTGTGCCTTGAAAAGGATAATGATTTCTGTGAAGTAATGATCCTCTCATCACAAACAGGATCCCAAGTGCTGAACCTGGTGCCCTCCTTGATATTTCTATTAGGTTTTTTGGACTAACTTCCCTCGCTTCCTTTCCCCCCACCCTTTAAGCAAAGACATTGCTATGATTCCCTCCCCCCCCTCTCTTTTTTTTTCTTAATTATAAGAAAACTAGAAGCTGGGAAAAAGCCTCTTGTGGTGCTAAATTGTTACCAGCTAATATAACTGCAGGAGCCATACATGGTGGGGTTTTTTCCATAAATCAGCAGTGGAGGGAATTAGGTGGCAAGAGATGGAAGGGCAATGTTTAATCAGCTCGTGTAGGAAATCATTAGCTACACACCCTCATTCCATCGCTGGCTCATTCTTCATTCCCAATGGCTGCTTTGCCACCAGACCATTAACATTTTTCAATGACTTTCTAAATGCAGTGAAAAACCACAGAAGTAGTGAAATATCAGTGGATGTTATGGAAACAAAAGGCTGAAGGATGCCTCTGTCTTTTGTTTGTTTTCTTTTTTTCTTTTCCTTTCTTTATACTTCTATGCTCTCTCTCTTGATTAGAAATGTACCAAGTAAAAAGACAAGTGACCTATAGCCTGGAAGGCTGTCTATCCCCTCCACCAAATAAAAAGAGACAGAAGATTTAGTAGTAACATGAACAAGAATAAATTTTTTTATTAGATTTACTGTATGTTCTCATTTATGATTTTGTCGATTTCATGGCCTTTTGCACAATCTACCATTGCAATCCAATTTCTGCAAAACTGATCAGAGATTAAGTTTTTCACTTAAGTGGCACCGAAAAAAAAATTGGGTCACAATTTATTTGCTAAAAATTCAGGTCAAACGACACTAGTGCTACTCAGCCAGAGTATCATAGCTCATAAGGATCCCATAACTCAACTGTGTGTCTTACTTGCAAAGCCTAAAACAAAATGTCATCTTCCACTGCCAGTTCTTCATTTGATCTGAAAGAAACTAGCTCACAGACTCGAGTGAGATGAAAACCTCACCCTAAGGAGTCACTGTGATTTTGCTCCGGGACTGCAGTGGAGCTAGGCTTTCTCCTCTGGGTTGTTAATCTGCTATCTTTTACCAGCCTCCCTTTGATTAACTGATATATTTAGTGTGGTAGTTTCCTAGACACTCATACACATAGCCATGGAGTGTGTGTACATCTGTGGATGTGTGCTATCCGTGGGATAACTTGCAGAGCTCTGTGATGAACCTCCCTGTATTTCTCACCTCGTCACCTGTCTCTTGCCCACCAGTCCACACAGGCTCTGCGTAATTCAAGCCTCTGTACAGATTCCCACAGTTGCCATGGCTTGAAAAACAAGAGATAGCTTTAAAAATAAGTTCCAGTGCATTTCCCAGAGCTATATTTAATGCTTCTTGAATTATTTTTGCTTTTTATTATTTTTCTGTAGCTTCTGGGGTGACTGTAGAACAAGTTATGGTTCAGTAGAGTACTTTTTTATTTCTTTTATATTCACATGAGATGATCTGCTCACATGCGTATTTGCAGCTTGTAAGAAATGTTCCCATGCCAAACTCCTGTTGCTTTATAGACACAACATCTGTCACTTTCTGCCTGTAGAGTTAATCACATTAACTGGTGGTCAGCATGGCTGCCTCTGGCATGGAATTTCCTATAGCAACCTGTAACAGAGGAAAGAAGTGTCTGCAAAAGTGTGAGCTATATACTGATCAAGCTGGAAGTACTGTGAGTTTCTGTGAAATCATATAGCTTTAGCTGAGGATAAAATCTTATGATCTTGAAAGACATCGGGTCCACAGTTCTGTGTCTTACTGGAAATGTCCTTGACCAGTCTGTCCCCGTGCAGAGGGACCCGTTTAACCCCTTCTCTCTGCTTCTCAAAAACTGGTAGCATCGTTAATTCAAACTGCTGGATAACTGGATCAGCCCACATTTGACGAGAAGAGTGTGTCCAGCTCCTTATCATGCATCCCTGTGAGTTTTCTTTGCCACTTTCCCATCCTAGTCTGGACATATCAACAGGGAACGGTTTAAGGGTACCTCTGCATGGAGAAGGCAGGATGCAGTAAGCTATGTGTGAATTTGCACTGCAATGTTCTGGTGTCCCTGTGGGAGGTTATGGACTAAGTCTACCGAACATGAAGCCCACATGAAGCCCGTGACAGGGCCGTGTAGGAAAATGCATTGCTTCCTTAGCGGGCTGTCCAGTCAATGGGGGGAGAAAGGGGCTTCCAGTGGACAATTTGAATCTCCGGTGGGATTAATTGCATTCAGAGAGGATGTCGATATCAAAGTAATATAGGGTGAATAGTTCCGGAAATAGGCTTCTAAAGCAGGGGGTGGGGGATAAATTCAAGTCCTACTTTACAAATACTTCAAGAAAGCTTATTATGCTTTGAAAATAGAGTAACCTACCTTACACAAGGTGCTCCTTTAAGAAAGGTACGTGGAGAGCTGATTCAAAGTACCAAGTGATATAAATTTCCCTTGCTTCCCTATATGTGACCTAATGCCTGTAGAGAAAAGCTGGAGTAGCAACCCCTTCCTCTTGTGAGCAGCACAGATTGAAGATTCTTTCAAATGGATTTTAAGCGCTTCCCAGAAGGAAGTACACCACTTTGAGGATAAAGTTTGACATATCTGTACAAGACACATTTTTTTCTTTTTCTCCATTTCATCTTTAGAATTCAGAGACTGTTTTATTCAAGTATTAGCCGGCACTCCATCATACTCTGACTCTTTAAAGTATAGTGTCTGCAAAACCCAATGTGAAACAAGAAACCAGGCTGATAAGTAGAGAATACACTTGAAGAAGTAACATCTCATTTACCAGACAGTGAAAGATTTATAGAACAGAATGATCAAAATGTGTCTGTGTGTTAGCCCTGATGGCATTTTGCTTTGGTGAAGTGAAAAGGGTTCTTTGAGCAAGAGAAGGTAATGACAGCCTACACCTGACTTTTATCAGCTGTTGCAAGAAGAGTGCTTCTGTCCTCAGGAACCTCTTGCCTAATTCTCATCATCTTGGCCCTGTGCTAGAGTTAGAAGTGTGGGATTTTGGAGTAAAAGTGGCCATAAATCACTGTTGCACTTTTTGTTCTTCAGCAGATACAGTCTAGCTTTAGATTTGCCCTGACTTTTTTTTTTTTCCCTGTCTTGAGCTGTGGGAAGCAAAACATAGCTCTTGTGCATCATGATCTGTATTATACTCCTAGCCTTCTCCCTCTCTCTCAGGACGCCTTTATCAGATTTCTGAAGGCTTGTCTTATGGAGCAGGAAATCGAGGCCATGCTAGGAGAAGCAAAAACTCTTCTTGACAAGTTCAGAACTGCTGGGGCCACCTTTGGAGGAAGATGCCAGAATCTGAAGCAAAGGCAGAAAGAGCCTTGAGGAAGTGTGCATGAGGCTCTGCGCTCTACAGGTGTAAATCTGGCTTGTGGTTTGCACAGGAATTTGACAGAGAGATTGTCCACATGCTCTATTTTAGAGAGAAGAAGAAATCTGCTTAGAATCATAGGGATGGACAACATCAGGGCATTTGTCAATCTTCCATTCACACTATAAATGGGAAGAGAAAATAGCATTTTAGCTCATTGCTTTTGGTTTGGCTGGAGCTCAGTTGTGTTTGACTCTCAATGAGCAGCATTCTCTTTGTGTTATTGTATATTCACCTAGAGAGATTGTCACCTTTCCTGCTGTGACTGGCCTGGCATCATCATGTGCACGATGAGACAGTTGTAAATCCGATCTGAGTGATGAGACTGGTGCTGGAGAAGGGTTGCACAAGCAATTGTGCATAACCCTACAGGGAAACTGGTCAGCAGTGACACAGCAGACATTGCTCTATTGGTTCTTTTTTGTTCCAACCCTTTATGGGTTCTCACCAGCCCTGTGAACAAAAGGTTCATGGCCCCTCACTACAAGAAGGACGTTGAGGTGCTGGAGCATGTCCAGAGAAGGGCAACGAGGCTGGTGAGGGGTCTGGAGAACAAGTCTGATGAGGAGCGGCTGAGGGAACTGGGGTTGTTTAGCCTGGAGAAAAGGAGGCTGAGGGGAGACCTCATTGCTCTCTACAACTACCTGAAAGGAGGTTGTAGCGAGGTGGGGGTCGGTCTCTTCTCCCAAGTAACCAGCGATAAGACAAGAGGAAATGGCCTCAAGTTGCGCCAGGGGAGGTTTAGATTGGACGTGAGGAAAAATGTCTTTACTGAAAGAGTGGTCAAACATTGGAAAAGGCTGCCCAGGGAAGTGGTTGAGTCCCCATTCCTGGAGGTATTTAAAAGACGTGTAGATGAGGCGCTTAGGGACGTGGTTTAGTGGACATGGTGGTGTTGGGTTGACGGTTGGACTTGATGATCTTAGAGGTCTTTTCCAACCTTAATGATTCTATGCTTCTATGTGTTGGAAGAATGAGAGGTGATGTTAACTTTAAGTATAGTACAAAAAAATATTTTATAGAATTTTATTTCTTTAGCTGAAACTCTAGCACATGTCAATAGTCATGTTCTTCAAACTGTGCTGGATGGATGGGGAACTATGAAAAGCGCAGAAGAGCCACTGTTTATAAAATTAAAGTAACAGTGTAATCTGTAGAGAGATGGCAGGAGAAAGAAAGTGTCTCTAGTTAGACATTATTTGCAATGCTAGTCCTGGTGGATACCTGGGGTCATGTAGCACAATTCTTCTGTTGCAATTTACAGATCACAAACAACAGGCAGACAAACCCCATGGTGTGGATTTTAATGTTGGTACATTGAGCAAAATACAAAGGAAGAAAACGTTCATGTGTCGTGGATTAAAAAGCTGGTGGTAATAAAGGCTCAGAGGGTTCCATTCTATAGCACTTACCTTAAATGAGAAAACCATAAATGTGAAAGTGACAAGTCATACTAAAACAAGAAGAAAGATTGAAGTGGTTTTGTAAGGAGATATGGCTTTGCCAACCCGAATCTGGTTGGGAGAACTTGAGATGCATCTGCAAAGATCCAAATTCAGAGCTATTAATTGAGACAGAACATTAAATACTGCTAAATTTTGCTTAGCAACAGTAATCCAGACAATCAGTTTATTTGGGGAGTCAGAAGAAAGTTAAAGCAGCAATGTTCTTAATAATTGATGAAAACTAAGTGGGGTTTCATACTCTGCAATGTATAGGTCTGTATGCATTTGAAAGAGGAAAGTTTATCTGCCGATGTCAAGGTCTGTGCTGCCACAAGTGAGAGTCACAGTGCTGTGCACGGAAATGTGGCTTGATAAAAACAGAGAGGCTAAAACACTTAATTCTGAAGGCAGATTGACACAGGAGTTTAGGCATGTGTGATAATGATTTCCTCTTTTAGGCCACTGCTTTTAAATTCAGCCCCTGTCATCTGTGACTAGAATGTGTTAGCTTGCAATAGCTCTTTGACCTACTTGAGGTTAATTGGTGGTTTCAATCCGTCCCTCCTTACATGACTGTTCATATCCAACTGCCCTATTTCTAGTCGGTCCCAGAGAATCTCTTTGTTTTTAACCTGACTTGTTTCAGCACCCTTATTTTACAGAGACATAAGAGTTGCCAGCTGGCATCAGACCAGTGGCACATCTGCTCTTCAACTGGTGAAGAGCAGCCAGGGTCTGCTGCCATGGGGAAATGGGCAGGGAAAAGAGAGATCTCATCTCTGCAGATGAGAGATGACTCTTGCCCCTAGGTTTCCTGCAAAATGAGATTTAGACAAACACGCCAGCTACATGCTGACACTCAGTCCAGATGCAAGTGAGCAGGAGCAGAAATGGGTTGTGTTTGCTGTTGTTAGTAGTTTTATTTGCAGCATCTTAAGAGTTTCAGAGTTGTGAACTGGGACCCTGCTGTGTTAGGCAACGTGCAAACTTGTAACAGAAGGGCTGTTCCTTCCCCAAGGAGCTCACAGCTTATGGGTAAGGCAAGAGAGCACAGATGGGTGGGTCCAAAAAGAGGAGAGAGGAAATGATTTGCCAATACTAATCAGCAAAATAGTCGGAAATTATAGCCTGTCATTTCCATATTTTTGCAGGCATCACAGCAAATGGGAGTGTTAATGAGGGATTTGATGGATGTCTGTAATATCCTTGTAAATCTGAGGTGAGTCTGAGAGATGCTTGCTTGAAAATCCAGCAAGCCTGCGATGGAGCTGGTGGTGTGTGGTGTTTGGAGAAAATAACTGACCTCTTACCCCTAAATAAGAAGTGTCTGACAGTATAAAGGTGGAAGGTAGAGTGCCCTGGTATAAATGGAAAGGACTGGAAGCCATGAAGAGACGATGCCTTTGCCACCTAAAGCACAATTACTCGGTCTCACAAGGATGTTGGATCCTGTGTTGTTGGCCTGTGAACCTATAGCAGCATGTTGAGAGATGGTAGCTAGGTATTGTTACCATTTCTTTTAGATTTAAAGATGGCTGTTCTGATGATTTATTATTTGGTTGGGTTTTGTTCCCTTTAGTGAGAACTTGCTGCAGGGCACCCCCTGGGCCATCAATATGCGATCAGAAAGTATAATCAACATTGGTGCAGAGGGTATCCCTTTCCATGGCAGCCTGCATCATGTGTGCTCCAGGACCCAAGCTGCCTGCCTGTTAATATTCAAATTCAGTTGAAAGGTTGCCTCTCACTTGAAGTCTTAAGTTGTTTGAAATGTTCTACTTGTGAAAAGAGAGAGGCACTCTTTTTTCTTTATTACCTGAGCTCTGCTCAGTGGAGGCATTTGAGCTTCTGTGAAAAGCCTTCTTTACGAAGGGCCCTTGGCAGTGGAAGAAATCCCCATTCTTGGTCCAGAAGAGCTGGGATTATGACTTGCTGGCAGAGTGCAAGGCACACAGCGCATCTGCTTGTGCGGACGGGAGGGAATTGCTCATATGACGACTTCTATGTTTTACTTGGGAGGACATATACCCTTTTGGCTCTTGGGATATGCTGCTGTTCTATTTTTGTTTTGATAACTGGAGTCAAGGGCAACCAGGGTTTGGGGTTTTTTTTATTGGAGAAATCCAAATAAAACTCAATAAATGAACACCAGCTGTGGGCTACATTCTAGAAGGTCTAAAGAAGGGGAAGAGGCCATGTAGAGGATGGAGGTGGTTTCTGTGAACTCTATACATTACTCAGGGCCATGGATCAGAACACTTGAGATTTGTAAGGCAGAAATCTGATATTCAACCATTTGAAATTACTGTAACTGAAAAGATTTTTCACCTTTGCTTTGGTGAGCCAAAAGTCTTTTTTTAACCCAGATTTGCCTGGGCTGGCCTTGTCTTGGAGGTCATTGCAGCTTATAGGAGCCGGATACTCCTGCTGCCCTAAAAAAAATAAAAGGATTTAAACTCACAAAAATCCCATTTGTTCAGGCTGAGGGAGCGATGACCATGGAGCAGATTGTAATAAGTACTGAGATCTGTTGAAACTGCACTCAACAGCATTAAAGGAAATGGTCTCCTCCCACTGGAGGTCAGCAGTGAAATATTTTATCAGTTAAAGACAGCGGGGACATCTCTGCTGAATGTGACAATCAGCAGGGCTTACCATTTTTCTGGCAGCTTCTGATTAAAGGGAAATTAGTTCAAACTTGGATTAACAAAATCATTTTGTCTTCCCTCTCCCTATCTCTTTTTCACTTTAAATTTTGTTTTTTATTTTATTCAAAACCCCATTATATCTCTTCACTAGCATGCATAATTAATTAGGAGTCTCAGGAAAGCAACCAACTCCCAAGGGAATTGCTGTGGAACTGCCTGGTGTTTCTTCTGTGGCTCCCAGCCTTTCTGGAATTTTAAAGGAAGATGTTACCCCATATGAAATTATTTTTGTTTTATTTTATTTTTCCTTCCTCCCCTTCATGTAATCTCTTTAGATGCATGTTCCACTTGATCTCAGCAGGACTCGCATGATTCCAGTCACAGTGTATTTTTAGAATTTTTTTTTTAATGGCACCCTTAAAATACCTGCTCACTCCTTCTTTCTCTCACCACATTAGTCAGCTGCCTCCAGCAGCCAAGAAGTCTAGAGTTTGAAAAAAATAAAGGAAATCCAGTGTTTCATGGGAAAAAAAAAAAAACCCTAGAAGTAAACCCTTACTCTAAATCCGATAGTCTTTTTTGCCCCCTTTTGTAACTGCTAGAGAATATCCCACTTCTGAAGGGCAGGGGCTTGCTAGGCAAGGAGGCTGAAGACTTTGTGTATTCCCAAGGTTGCCACTATAGGACCAGCTTTGCAGCATGGACAACAGGTAGGGCCAGCACCTCTGCTGTGGCCCAGGCCACTGCATGCTCCTGGTCACCTCTGAGGACCAGCTCCTGCTGCAAAGTAAAATTCATATTACCTGGCCTAGCAGTCAAGATATCACTGTCCTGACTGTGAAATTGCCTTGCTTTCTGGTGGGAAGGAAGTAAGTCTGACTTTGCATTGTGCTGGTGGGGAAGAGGGCAAACGCTTCCAGATTCCTGGGGTGGATTTTGAATCGGAGAAAGACAAAGTGAGCTGGGGCAGGATGCAAAGAGCTTTGTCAGTGTCCCGTGGATACTCATTGCCCCAAAAAGGGTTCCAAGTGCTCACTGAATTTACAAATGATCACAAAGGTTGGGGCTTTTTCTGCTTTGCTCATGCAAACACAGATTTTCTCTAACAAATGTATGTTACTGTGTGTCTGCATGTGAAATACACTGACTCAGGGTAATCAGTGCATCTTTTTAATTGATGGCTATGGGACTCAGCCTACTCCTTGTGGCTGAAAACAGTTTTCTTTTATTTGGTGCAGTAGTTTTCCTGATGACCAGACTGTGGATATGTTTAAGACTTGAGCTCCTTTCAGGAGGTCTGCAGCTTCCCACTCAAGGTGTCTGACAGGAGTGAATGAAAAAAGGGACTCAGGGATTAAAAAGACAAGAATGTGAACAGCAACATGACAAAGGCTGGCAGGTAGATCCTGGTAGGAAAAAAAGAAAGAGATGCTGTCAGAATGGGTGTTGTTTGGCACTGGGATGTGGAAGCTAGTCAGAATAAAAGTTGTCTCTCTCTTTAACAAGAGCTCCACCACTAAAAACACAAAGCACACACCTCGAAACCACCCCAAGCCCTCATCACAACTTGGTAAGGAATTGCATTTTCAAAGCAACCCCCAAATCTTTCCCTGTCTCATGATATATTGCTAAACTAAAGAGCCTGCTAGCCCACACGTGAGAAAACTCAGAAAGCCTAAATCAGCAGTTCAGCTCTCTATCTGGGTCAGAATAGAGCCGGCATCTAAGTTAAAAGGACAAACATGCTCTGCCAGTCCTAGCTGCTGCATCTGAATGAGTTTGCTCCTGAGTAATAGAGCAGAGCCAGAAACAAGGGTCATTATGGAAATAAAAACTGCTTCTTTCCAGCCTCTGTCTCTCAGTGGCAGAAGGTGACATTCATTTTCCTAATCCAGTTCTTGGCTTACAGAGATCCTGTATTGCAAGGCATGCATGCGCTAGTGGTAGCTTTGCAGGGCAGAAAATAAACAGCATAAGGAAACACATAAGAAAATACCTAGTTCTCTTCAGGAAAGTGAGAGTAACAAAAAGCAGGCTTCCAGCGTCAGGGGAGTTAAAAAAACAAATATCAGGGAATGTTCCATGAATTCCAGCTCTATTTTTCCAATTGCTGGCTGATCACTTTGAAGCAATTCAGAATGTGCCAAGCATCTTCATTGCTTAGTATTTCATAAGCTTTTGTAGACAATTCTGTAGTAGAACACAAACAGGTGATTTCAAATGGACCAGACTCCAGCAGTTTTTCCTTCTTGCACAACGTTGGGTAAGAAGCAAGCAGTGAGCCTTTAAATTACACCTCTTCAGTTGTGCCCTTACGCTATGCAAAACTGTAATCAGACCTCAGTCAGTCTTAATGGCTCCGGTGCCTATGTTGGCAGTCTCCCATAATCCATCACCTCACAGTTCCCTCTCAAAAATACGTGTTTTAGGCATTCTCCAGATAACTTAACCATCTCTGCCTAAGAGAAGGAAATGCTCGTGTGACAAGATAATCACCACTCAGCGATGAGCAGTTGCTGTTATACTAAAGCATCGAATTCTGCAGTGTCTCTGGCGAGCCTGAGACTTGCAGTCATTAGTTACAGGCCTGTGTCTCTATAACTGTGAAGATGGGTGAAGAGCTTGTAGTGAAGAAACAAGCCATTCTCCAACTCGGGGGTACTTTATTCCTTCTAAGCTAAGGTTCTGACCAGCAAATCACCATGCCTTTTCAGCACAGATCGTCTGCTATTCTGAGAGTAATGAAGGACCGCGACACATTCACAGCATCTCTTGATGCTAATGTCTCAGACCTGGTGTATGCCAGAGAGAGCACTCAAACCTGCATTTTGTCATTGAAAGTAATTTCAAATCTCAGTGTATACCAATACTAGGTAAAGAGTTTTTATTGCTTCCAGAAGTCTGGTTGATAGTGTAATTGTGGAAAAAGCAAAGGAGATGTGGTTTGTCAGTACCACCAACTATGTAGACAGAGAATGAGTGCTTTTCAGATTTATTACCGTTATTTTGAGCAGATTTCTTCTCACTTTGCATTTTGTCCCATTGCCCAGTCCACACTCACAGTGCTCCCGTGTTCTGCTCCCTAATCTCAGAGTCTGACTCTGGGAAGCTGAAAGGGGTAAGACGGTCAGTGCTTTCCCATGGCTGAACAATTAATTTGCTAGTCTACAAAGTAAATTATGGGAGGTTTCATGGTTTGAAGCATTAAAGCTAAAACTGGGATCCTTGCAGTTCAAGGCAATCATCTCAGCTGCAGCCCAGGCCCACATTAATGCAAAGCTGTTGCTGTTGTGTAGCTCTTGGGTGGGCCGTAGGAAATGATCTGTCATTTTCTGATTGTTTCAAGCAGACCACTGTCTGCATTCACTACTGATTGACATTGTGGGTTTAGAGAATAGTAGGGGTGAGCTGTGTTGGGACCTAAGGCTTGATTCTCAGCTGTGCTAAACCTCTGCCTGCTGGTAGCACTGGATCCTGGGGTTAGCTACGGTCTTGCCAGAGCTCCTCTCAGTCAGCTGAAGCGTACCCTGAAGGGACATTTAAGAGGCCAGAACTGCTGGAGTGCACTTTCACAGAGTCTTTGCTCCTCCCCTGTAAGCAGATCCTTACTGCAAACCTGCCTCTTGGAAAGTATCAGATGTCCTCTTTGACTCCAGGGAGAAGCTGTTCGTGTGGAGGATGGATGCTCAGAGTAGGCAAAAGTGACAACTATAAATGCCCTCTTCAAGCGCAGGAGAAATTTCAAGAGCTTTTTGCAAACAAGATTGGAAAAGGAAACTGCAGAATCAATGAGAGATTTCAAACATTTGGCCCTGTGGGCTTTGAAAAAGAGGTGAGATCTCTGATTCTATCAGAAAACAACAGAAAAAACCCTACCATCTTGTTAATTCCTTAAAGCTTTAGCTGTTTGCTGTATAAACACATCTAAAAGGGTTTCTGATTAACGGTCCACCTGTAGCAGAGGAAAGAGGAGAGGAAGCTGCTGAAAGGTATGGAGAATTTGGCACTCCAAAGAATTTTAATTGATTTCTATTGCTCCCTCAGGCTGAGGGTGCTTCACACAAGGTCAGTGCAAGAGCACATCTATCGGCAGCTGGAACATTCGTCTCTCCTCTGATGGTAGCCAGGATCCAACACTGTCAGTTCAGTTGATATTAGACTCGCTAGGTCTGTAGATCCATGTGTCATATTGTCAATGGTCATTGACTTGCAATGTCCAGTTGTTGGGTATAAATAAGGGAGGCGGAGGTGGGAGGGAGTTATCGGGCTTAGTTGAGATTGATTTGAAATATCCTGCTGCAATTGCCTCAAGTCAGTACACAATAGACTCTATCAGCTATGGAAACAGAGCTGAAATTACCCCCAAGAACTCAAAGGTTATGTATTTGCACTAATGACAGCATCCTAAATGATTCCCCCTGGCCTCATTATTGGGACTGAGAAGGCTCGTGCTGAGCTTGCCTGAACTTGGGTTAATTCAGTCAGGGGGCACCGAAGCCAGCTTCGCCAGCTGTGTGAAGCAGCAGACAGGCAGGGACCTGCAGCTGGGATATAGGATGTGCCTACTGCTTCCTTTCGTGGTTGAGCTCTTACGGCTATATGTGAGGTGCAGATTAGAAGTGCCTTTTGGGGTGAGGGCTGACTTGGATCGGCAGTGCCAGCATGGAGGTGTTCCTGCAAGAAAGAATAGTAACTGCTAGTGTAAAAATATAATATTGTCTGGCTTTTAAACAAATTCACCCTGCCTCTCTCCTGTAGGAAGATCCCCAAAGCTGAGCTGAACAGTAATGCATTCCAAAACTGGAAGCAATCATGCCTCAAGAAACAGCTAATAACAACAGAGCAAAAACAACTGGGATAGATCGTACAGCTAAAACCATATTTTAGAAATCATCACTTGCTGTAAGATGTTTTGTTTCATTATTGAAATGTTGGGTGTTTTTTCTGTTGTTTATGAAGGTGAAGGAAAGCTGTGATATTCCTGTTCAGAGGCCACAGCAATTTTCTACCTCACGGTTCTGAATGGCAACTTCTTCTAGTCCCAGGCCTCCACAGAGCTCTCCTCAGCTCTTTTTCTCCTCAGTATTTGCATATTTCCAGCCATTCTCATCACAGCTTTTTCATGTAGCTCTGCTAATGCTTCCAAGTCTTTGATTTATATCTGTTTTCCCCATTTCTGCCCCTCTAGCAATTCTCATTTCTACTAAATCCTGGCCTGTGACATTGCCAGTTCTTTCAGTCATGAAAACTCCTTTGGGTGGAGAAAGTGAGCATACAGGTCTGAGCAAATAAAAATCCACATGGGAATACCCTGAGACTGGCAAACTTATTCCACCTCTGGCTCCAAAGGTGAAAGAGAGATGCATTAGCCTACTGTGCCACCTGGCCGCTGCTATGAATCAGATGTTTCTGTAATGAAACACGTGCCTCGAAGCTGTGGGAGCAGCGTAGGGAGGGAAAAGGCGTAGTCTCCAGTATGAAGGACGCTATCCCTTTTCTCCCTTTCTCCTTATGTCTTCATATGTCAGAAACTGCTTATCCCCCAGGCTTGACTTGCCCGCTTCAAATAAATAAAAAATGTGCCAGGCAGTTACAACGGTGCTAATTGCTGATAGCTCTCTATTGATCCGTCCATTTAGCGGCTCTGATTACAGAGTGATACTGCCATCTAATCACAGCTGTGGTAGCTAGAAAAAAGAGCCTGGGCTCAAAGCTTTGAAATGGTATAGTGTTCGTGAGCTTTCCAGCCGTTCTCCTGGGCGAGTGCTTTAGCGCATGGAGGGGATTTTGTGCTGTGTTGTCAGGTGCAGGCTCTTGGGAAGGGAATGCTGGTTTGGTGAAACTCTGCTCATGTACAGAACAGAAACAGCAATTGTGGAGACACCGATGGCAGTCCCACCTGGGTGAAGCCTTCCATGAGCTGGACTGAAACTGTGAACCTTCACTGTCCAGCTGCTTATGCACTCCTCATTGCAGTGGTTTGGCTGATCTGCTAGAAATCAGTTTGTTAAAGACCTGGAAATCCTTGAAGGGCTCTACAAACAGCACATTGCAGCTACTACATGGCTGCATATCGGAGAAGCTCCTTAGCTTGCTCCAGCGGCAGGTATTGTAGAGGCTGGCAGGGAAGGAGACGTACTGCATTATTTTGAAGGGGTTATGATGAGTTATGGATATTAAAAGTGACTATTTGGCTCAGGTATACTTGATTGCTTGGACACTCTCTGACATTCAAAGTGTGCTCAAATGTTCCCCTACTGTTCTCTTCCTGTTGCTTTTCTCCACAGCACTGATAGGTCCCTTGGTTGCTGTTGGCCTAAGGTCTGAGCAAAGATGTTCTTGTTTCAAACACAGATAGATTATGTTTTGCCCTAGGGGCCTGGAATACATAACTAGGGCTGGTTGACATTAGCTGAATGGGAAAACTTGTATCAGAAAATGGCTTTTTTAGAAAATGAACATTTTTGTTAAGCTGGAAAAGGTTATTTGCTTTTTTTTCCAAATATTTTTGGGTTTTAATTTTTTTGTGGAGATTTTAAGCAATTCACCTAGTTCATTTCTTGTCTTTAATTTTTGTTTGCTTTCTATGTGTTGCCTTGGAAATCCATCTGTGGTTGGGGTTATTTTTCTTTGTCCGTATGTTCTATCGTTGGACACTTTTCTTTTTTCCTCCTGTGTGTGTAAGACTATGTGGTCATTGTGCTGCTTCTTTCTCTTTTGCCCTTTCTTTTTCCTTCCATGAAAGCTCTCCCTTTTTTCCTTTCTGGTTATTTAACATTTCAACCTTTTCATATTGGCTTGGTAGATAGCTGCTGTATTTTTTCCTTCCTCCTTCATGTTCAGCCATTGTACTTCACTGGGCTTTGTGTCACACCTTTAGCCATTTGCCACACCTTTCTATTTCTGGTTCTTTGAGTCGCTTTCTTTTCTGAGTGTCTGATAGTGGTCACCATTCTTTTCTTATTCAAGTATTTAACTCCCCCAAGCATCAACTTTATTTTAAAATCTGTGATGAAAAAGGCAATTAAGATCCTGTAGGGAAACAAAAAAAAAAAAAAAAAAGAAAAAAGAACCAAAACCTAGAAATCCCAGCCTCTGCTCAAAATGACAATTATGACAATTCACAGTTATGTTTTAAATGCTCATGGCTGTTAAATGTAGACTGCCCTGGGAGATAGAATCCCAAAGCTGACTGAGAGAAATGAAAGGCAAAGACTGAATGAACAGAACTGTTTAAAATCTCTGCAGAAAATGGAGGAAAACACCCACCAATTTTGAAAATAAAACATCTTTTTCTTTTTTTCCTATTGATCGATAAAGGATCCTCACTTGCTTAAACTGTATTTGACTTAATGAGACACATTCAGAAGTGACTCTAACTGAATTTAATGAGTTCAGGTCTGTTAATTTCTCTGGCTTTCTCAATATATTAGTGGGGTGTATTTTAGAGTCATGTTCTCTCCCACTTACTGCCTTGTAGCTCACACCTACTTACTGGTTACCATTATGTTTTACCCGAATAAAAGGCTAAGTTAATGCTGATGGAGCAGTTCATGTAAGCTAAAAAGCAGCTGGAGGCAGAAAGCCTTCCACTGGCCCAGCTGGTTCTGGGAAGAGATGTCTTTCTTAGGCTTCTGCTGTAGATTTCCTTCCAAATTTAGGGCCACATATTTGTAGGTATAGGCCCCTACAGATGTGATACAGGAAGGTATTAAAATTAGTGACATTCCTAATTCACAGTGGCCAGGAAAAGAGGGAAGAATGAAGGAGACGAAGGGTAAAAAGTGCAGAACGGAGAAACAAAGTGAGAGAGCGGTAGGAATTTCACTTCTACCACCCTGTAAATTATTCTCACATGCCAGCTTGTAATTACTTATAATGAACTTCTATAAAGCACTTTGATACGCTCAGATGAGCAGTACTATAGAAAGTGTGTCCACTGTTTAGATCTAAGGGATAAGACACTAGTAGAAAGGCAAGAACTACCCATATAATTATCCTCTTATGATATGTTGGCTCACTGGTGCTGTACCTAGATGCATTATTAAAGAACCAGATTACTTTTTCTGAGTGTGAACTTCAGAGGCAATAATCTAATGATTATTCAGGTTAAGGAGTAATGTAGAGCACTGATAATTTCTGGCAGTCTTACCGAACATGGAATCTGAGTCCTGTCTTTCCCAAAGGGGTGATGTCATCATCCTTGAATCCATCTGTCCAGCTGCACGACTCAGCTGTGCATCTCTTGTGCCCATCAAGCCAATGATCAAGCAATCTGTAACTTGCATTCGCCTGTGATCTCCCTGCGACGTGAGTTGTGGAATGTGCTTCATTAGATTTTTGATCTACTGATTTGTCACAAGGTCCCTTAATGAAGCAATTTTCCACTGATCTTCGTCAGTAGCATCCTGAGCTGGACCCTTGATTGTCTGATGCTTCCCTTAAGTGAAGCGTATCCCAATCCCCTGCATTACTTGGCTTTGGAACGGGGCCCCATGGAAATTTACTGTGCAGTGAAGCTATATCATGTTCATGGCACATGCAATCTAAGTGGCAGGTTTTTTTCTCTTTATGGTAACATTTCAGTATAGAGCCGCAGGTTGCATTGGAACAGGTGACATTAGAACTGTTCGTTCCTAATCTTTGCGAGCATCCACTTTTCCCTTCCCATCCCATGTCTTTGCATTTCTGAAGAAGCTCCGTCCTCACCTGTGCAGGGTGCTGATGGCATCTTTTCAGGATCCACTAGCCAGTTCAGAAAAGCTGGCTGTGGCCCTGGTGAAGTAGAAGAACCTATTACAAGCTAAATTTGGTTAAAAATTTGTGCTGTATCAAATTAAGGGAAAATGTGTTAGTTTAATGGGGCTTAGCCAAATTAAGAGTAGTCTTATTCTGTATAACATATAGCTGCTCCTCTTGCCCTTTTTTGTATTACAAATCAAAATCAAAGCAGAAATGCAGTGGCAGAAAAGAGAAAAAGAAACAAGGGAAGGAAAAAAGGAAGGGAGGAGAAATAAAAAGACTTGATTAAAATATAGCTCTTCCTTTTATAGATATGTAAGTTAGGTCATTTTGCAGCACCAGTTGAAAGCTGGTGACATTTGAGAGTTCAAGATAAGTGAAACACCAGTTGGAGATTAGTATCAAGGAACATTTTTTAAACAATGTTCCAAAACAGGCCAAAGGTAGCAAAAAAATGTCTCTCCTTCATACATGCTTATGACTTTAGAAGGAAGTAAAACTTTCATGGTTAGTGTGTCTTTATATTCTCAAAATGACCCATGTATTCATTGTATCACAGCTTCAAAGTGGACTCTTTTCTCCAGCAAAGATCATGGTGGACCTTTTAAGTTTCCATCTCAGGGCAAAACTGCTCCAAGAAAAGAAAAGGTTAAAAATAAAAAAATAAAAAAATGAGAACATGAAAGGAGTACTGTAGTTTTCCTGTCATCAGAGATTGACTGATAAATCCCTCAGATAGTTACATATATATTAAAAATAAATGATAATGTAAAAAGTGACACAGAGGTACAGTACACGTACAGCCATTTGAAAAAGGAGATGTGTGACCCATCTCGACATGGAGGAAAGTCACAGTTTCTGTACATCTGTCATTTTAAAAGATTGACAGATTGTGCAACCCATGGGAGTAGTTCCGTTGTACTCGCTGGGACTGCTTAGGTAAATAAAACATGCAGCAGCTGCATGGCCTGACCCTAAGTGGGCTACATGTGCTAAAAACTGTGTAGATAAGTCACCGCAGAGGGAAGCGCCACATGTTAAGAGACCTTATGCCATCCAGCACTGCCAGTTGGAATTCATCCCAAAGGACAAACCAACTGCTGGGGTAGTGCTGGGCATCAAGGTCAGAGAGACCTGCTGGGAGGTACAAACTGAGGACTGGGTCCCTGAAACAGTGGTCACTGCTTGGCTGATGCAAATGATTGTGTTGGTCCTGCTAGGGAAGTTATTTAATTAAACTGCTAGTATGCTTAATGTTGGGACATCCGTGTTTGAAAGGGGCATGGGAATGGAGCTACTGTCTCGTTTCCCAGCTAGCTCTTTTGAGCTGAGATGCAGTAGGGTCCCATGGTCAGGACGGATGCATGGAGCAGGTGTTCTGTGCCATACAGTGCTCTGCTCCCTTCTCCTGCGTGACCTCCAGCATGTCCCTAAATCTCTTTGTTCACAATCTGTACAATAGGGAGAAAAGCTTTTCCGTACCTTCTCAGGCTATTGTGATGATGAATATGTTACTGATTGTAATGAACTCACATACTGGAACTGTGGGAGCCATATAAGCATCTGAGATAAGTAACAAGAAGCACATAGGAAAGGGCAGCACGCTAAAGCTTTCATTGGCAGAACTGCATCTTTCGCATCCTGCTGAGCTTTACCTGCTGCTGATCACAATGAATAACTTAGGCCCTGAAGCAGGAGAATTGATATTCTTTGTATTTTATTTTTATCCAAGCTGGTGGAACACAAAATGCTATCTTACCTCTTCTTAGTAGTGTCTAATCCTTCCTGAGCTCTGTCGTGAGCTTTTTGTCCATGGAATACCATGTGGGAGTGAGTTCCGCAGGTTAGTTACATGCTAAGTAGTGTTTCATTTTGGTCCTTTTTCAATGGGTGGCCCTTAACTGCAAATTTCCTTCCGGGTCTTGTGTTACGGGAAAGAGAGAAAGGGAACGAGTAATTACCCTTCTAGACATTACCTGCAGTGCTTTCTTATATATCTACTCTCCGTCTTTTACTTTCTACCCCTCATCATCCCAAAGCTTTTCATTTTCCTTCTAATTGATGACTTTCTTCCCCCTGTATAACAATGCAATCTACTTTTGCTGCCCTCCGCTGTGCCTCTTCCTGCTTGGCCTTTTTAGTGACTAAACCTGAGCACATTATTCCAGCAGAGTTTGAAACCTACTTTTACACAGAACAGCAGAATGTTACCCGTATTATTGTCTCATCTCTTTTTCATATGCTTCTATTTAGTGTTTTGTTTGGTGTTGCAATCCTCAGGAGTTGCTGAAAAATGGGAGTGATTTCTCAGGAAAGGAGAGAGATGTAGTGACATTCTGGGGCACGCTGGAAAAGTGATGCCTGGATCACCAGATGTCATGGGTCTTCAGGAGACACTTTTGGTAAACTTTCAGGTGACTACAAAGACACTGGACCTCATTGGTGATCTTTGTGGCAGGATGAAATGCCTGCAGAGCAGAGTCTGAATCTGGTCAGTTTATGCAAAAGATGCAAAACTCCGAAAATATGCTGACAGTTTATGGATGTTATTAAACATGGGAAAGAATTAAACTTTATCTTCTTTGGAGATTAAACAGCTCTCCAGCCTGTAGAAATAAATCTTGAAAACATTTCTGATGATAGGATGGAATTGAAGTTTGCTGTTTCTTTTTATGAAGAAAAGCAAATGCGTCTAAGAAGGACTGCATCGGACAATGCCCGTTGGGAATTGGTGATCCATGGCAGCTCCATCCCTCCTGAATATCTGCCTGGCCTGGCCTTCTAGCAATCTGTACACAGCCAGAGGTGGCATTTCATGGAGGGCTGCCAGCAAACTCGTGAAGTAGTACTATTTTTATGAATACATCTTTCAGTTTATCAGGTGAACAACCACATAGATCTCATTCATCACGTGACTCAGCATTGCAGTTTGATGGCTCTACATGACTTCAGAAAGTCATGTGTTGATACGAACACTGTAATCTTATCATGCAGTGTTATGTTACTGTATGAAAATGGTGACTCAAGCACACTGACTCCATTATACTTCAAAGCATTTTTTCCCTGGTAGAAAAATCTAGATTGGATTTTCCTGTTCTCCTGTCTGTCCTCTCTACCATAATTTATAAATAAGACAGTGTCATTCTTCATGAATTCCCCCCAATCCTTAGCAAAGCATATAATGAAATTTTGTGAGGATGTATAAAGATACATTTATGACTGGATCTTCTGCTGATATATATCAAGACAGTTTGTACCGTGTTTGTAGGGCTGTGCTGTTTTATACCACTGGAATACCATGCCTTTTGTTATTCAGACTACCCTAAACATGGACACTGTTAGCACTGTTAGCTGCTCTGCTTTTCTTTGTGACACTTAGTAATAGTGTGCGATTCTCGCCCTCCACCGTTTCTGAGATACATGAAAAACTAGGAAAAAATACATATAATGCCATGCCCTGGAGGGATTAGAAAAACAGAGGGAGGAGAGATGTGAAGAACTAAAGCTATGTAGTCTAGAAAAGAGAGAACTTGAGGGGATATGATCGAAGTCTATAAACACCTTCCAGGGAACAACAGAAATTGTTCAGGGAAGGGAATTGTTTACTCTCTAAATGTAGTAGCACAAGCAGCTTGTATGAACAAAGGAAAAGTTTGAGTTAGTTTCAAAAGTTTTTCAGTAACGGGAATTAGGATGTTAACACTATGAAGTGTGGGTATATGTACGGCATATTTTAACATAGTGGTGTTTGAGGTGTGGTGTCTGCTGGACGGTACTGCTGACAGTCTTGAACCCAGATGAATAAACTTTGGTTACTATCTCAATTTTAAATACTAAGCATAAAGGTGACACGACTTTCATGCTTAATACATTTTAAAATTAACAGCTTAATAAAGACTTCAAGTATCAATTGCTGGGCCTATCTGTAGGAACACTTTCTCTGAAAGCTTGGCTCCAGTGGAGCTCTCTCAGTAGCCGGTAGGCAGCTGGAAAGCTGAGAAATGTCAAGATCATTTGATTTCTAAAGACAAAAGTTGATTTCTTCTTGTGATCTGAAGGCAGAAGGTTTCATTTCCATAATGCTAATTCTGTAGGAAATCTTTTTCCACCAGCTTATGATTTTTCAAGGCATATTTGTTTGATTACATTGAGCAAAAGGTTTGCAATTACAGCCATAGGAAAGCCAGTTGGAGAAGCTGAAGTGTTGACCTTTAAAACACAAAGAACTTTGACATAATCCCAGCTTCCCCTCATCAAGGCAGTCAGTCTGTGCTCATTTCCAAACCATGTTTGACGTGTTATAAGCAGAACTCTTGGTCAAAACATCCATCAGGAGCAGTTCAGAGAGTGATGTTTTACAGGAGCCAGGCAGGCATTAGAGCATGACCTTGAAAGAGTAACACTCCCGTCTGGGGAGATATGGGGTCACCTTCAGCAGAAATGCAGTGCTGTGAAACAAAGCCTAAATCAATAAACATGGGCAAGGTCTTGAAAACAAAAGTGAAAGGTAGTGTAAACATATTCCAGTATGATCTCTGGGGGACCCAGAGGAGTGTTAGAGATTTCAGAAAGACTGGTGAGGTCACCCGGAAAGTGACAGCAGAGCTTGGAGACTCCAAAAATGGATCTTGGCATTGGCTGCCTTCTAAGTTGTTTGGTTTTCCAGGATCCTGAAATAGAGAAGCCAGGAATAGTCCAGGGTGTGTAAATGGTCCGGGAGCCCCAAAGATCTGTCTCAGTGCTATAGTTTCATCCTCTAGTGCTCAGTATATACTCCCCAGCTACCTTAGAGTTATCCTGGTACCTGTCTAACCTCACAGGTCCCTTTACTGTACCCCTTACGATCTGGCTAGGTGAACAAGTTTCTGCCAAGTGAACAGGACAGTGGATTTTCAGCATAAGTGTGTCAAGGTACGACCTGTGTGCATCCTCTTATCCTTGATGAACATAAGGCAGCTTGTTCCCACCTACTCTTGTAAAGTCAGAAAAAACGAAGGCTTGAAATAAGTTTCTGTGCAGGAAGTGAGATCAGACTAATTTTGTGGGATAGGAGGCTGTTGGGAGCTAACTTTGAGAATCCTGTTGATATTATTCAGTATAACAAGGCTAAGAATTCAGAGAGCACCTTGAAAATATCACACCTCAAAGCAGCCTGGAGGCAGCGAGTTTTCCACTCAGTAAAATGCTAGGAAGGCTATTTCCAGATGGAAATGAGTGAACCTATTTTTTTTATCTCCCATCTGGTCTTTCAGGAAGCATTGTTGAGCCCAGAGTATGGACTGCTTAATGCAGCTCTTCATTTCCCCATGGCAAAGGAATACATTCACCCTCACTTCATGCTAAAAAAATTCATTCCTCTAAACTGTCCCTGGAGCTAGTATCCCACTTCTAAACTCCCACACTGCTCCCACAACTTAGAAGCTGCAGCCTTTAAATCAGGTTGTGTTGGGTTTTTTTCCTCCCTTGACATGGGTTAGTTGACAGGCAAGCCTCCACCCGGATCATTAGTGGCAAAATAAGTTAATGATAATATAAAATAATGGATTTATACATATTAAGAGCAAGACTTGGAAGTTGCAGATGGCTTCCAGAATTAATAAAAAAAAAAAAAGGTAGAGGGAGCAAGCCAGTCCATTAAAACATCACATTAGTTCAGGGCTGTATTTATTCACTCCTACAAGTGAGGTAGTTGGCAGAGTTGCTCAGTATGTCTCCCATGAGTTCAAAAGCATGCAAGTTTTGCAAACAGCTCAGATCCTGCTTGCTTGTAATAAGCTGCATTTCTGCTTGCTGCAATAATTTGTGAGAGACAGAAAGTCTACCTGTAACCACTGTCTACAGCTCTCACATCTGACCTGGGGAACAGTCTTCTGATTGGAAACAGTTTTAGAAGGAAGAATGAATTTGGATGGAGCCAAAGAGAAGGTGAAAATCCACCTTCCCAGTTCCTTCTTCCACCGTCTACTTTTCTTATGTCTTCTACTTTATGCCTTAAGCAAAGACGGAGTATTGAGAAGGGCCTTGCAGACCATGAGATCTGCAATTATGCCTTTTCCTCCCAAAGTTATCAGAATTATTTTGCTGTTCAATACACAACTGCTTCAGTGAGTTAGTATTTCCAGAAACCTCATCACTAGAAACACTGAACACGATCCTGGGTAACTCAGTGGGAGCTGGACTGCAGTCTGAAGGATGGAGCTCATGACTTAATAGGCTTTTTCTTTGCAGAGCTTCAATGGTGCTACAATTAATTAAGCTTTTCTTCTCCAGAGCTCTCCAGGGGAAGAGTCTGCTAGGCTAAGAGAAGCTCTCACTCATTCTCACCCTATTTCTTCACATTCCTTCTTCCCAGCAGGACAATTTTTACATCCCTGGTTTGAACCTTCCGTGTTTGTAAAAGAGCCACTTAGTGGTAACATTGTTAATTACAACACCTGCAGGTTCACTGGAATTTCAGGTTAAACAATATCCAACCATAGGAAAATATTACATGCTGACAAATCTGTTCTGAAAATGAAGTAACCCCCAGTTTTTATCTCTTCTGCCAACTTTCATTCTGGTTTGGCATAAATGAAGCAGTGCCTTCCCATCATGCTTTGCATTTAATTTCCTGATCAGTTTTTTATGCTACACACACTTGATACAATATTGGCTTTTTCGACCTCTCCTCACCCTCTCTGTCACCACCCCAATTCTCTTTATCATCCTGCATGCTCTCATTCCAGCCCGACCTGACACTTTCAGCAGCTTAGTGGTAGCCCCAGTCTAACCCTTCCCTTTATAAGTATCTTTAGAGATAGGATAGAGAGGAGTCAGCGAAGGGAAAAACCTAGGCTGACAAAAGAGAGGGTGACTGCCTTTGCAGGCCTCTTGAGCTTAATCATGATGGCTTAATCTTGAAGGGGTAGCAGGAGAGAAAGGAGTTGGGTAAAAGTTTTGAAGATGAAGAGCCATGGCATGAAGACCTGGCTGAGCTGTGGAGTTATCTCCAAAAACTTAGATAAAAATATTACCTTTGATTAAAATCAGGTTTTGTTTGAATAGAAGTGAGGTTCCTTTTTCTGCTTCCCTTTGCAATGCAGCGTGTGCCATGGCAGCATCTGCAGCAGCTGAGAAATCAGCAGAGGATATGGATGCTGGTGGTGTCTAAACATTTCTGGAGGAGCTGCCAGCTGGCAAAGTGTCTACCCCCTTCTTTTGGGTACTAACTGCCTTGGGAACATCACAAGCAGTTTGTCACCATTATGAAGATGAGACCAAAAGCACCGGTATTGGAGGGCTGGGCAAGAGAAAAGGGTAAGAGTAGAAAATACTAGAAACACGAGAAATTAGAGGTGGAAGAAAAGACTTTGAGTTTGGTTTGAGTGTGGTCCAATGCATCACTGACACAGGCTGTGAGTTTTTCTGATGTGTGGTGTTAACCAGAGAGCTGAGGAATTAAGAATAAGAAAAAAAAATATGTCAATACCTTTTTTTACCACTCTTTTATTGTCTACAGAACGTTTTTCTTTTCCTCTCATCAGACATGGAACCGCATAAATTTCTATCCAGGATGCTCCTTTTCCAGTTTACATTAGTCTTTTATTCCTACAGTCCCTTTTGTTGGCAACTCATCCAAGCACAGTCTGGAAATGAGAGAATGTTGCCATCTCCATGATTAATGGTTTCCTCCATTGAATTGCAATTACAGGTTTTAATCAGTTCATTATTCCACCTAGTTTTTTGGGTCTTGACAGTTTTGCTGTGGAAACTAATTGAATTGGCTTCACCTCAAGGCTTTCCCGCAAAAAGATCTTGTCTTGCCTTTGGGGATTGTGGGGGCTAATTGGCCAACTCAGATTTAATTTCCTCTTCTTCCAACCAGAAAAAAAAAAAAAAAAAAAGGGTGGGGATGTTCTTATTTCCCAGTCCTTGCCAGCCAAAGGTTCCCGTTTTCTATTTCACTTTCCAAACTCTGTTTTCTTTAAAGTGCAAGATGGGTGCACTGCTAAAAGTTCGACTTCAGACAACAATTGGGAACTCATTGTTTTAGTAAAAATTGTTAATACACTTTTCTCTTCCTCAGAGGGTGGTTATTCCTCAGAGACTGCAACTGTTTCTTCCCTGACTATTTTTTTCACTTAATCTGGTCTAATGGGTCCTGTTTATAAGGAGAGGTCCTGTGACCAGCAAAATTCTTGTTTGCAGCTTGTTATAAGTCATCCTCCAATTTTGTTTTTCTGTGTGCCATATTACTTGAATTCAGAGATGAAGAAGCAGTAAATTCCCCAAAGATGTGCACTCTCAGAAAAGAATTCAAATTAGTGGATACTTAGTAATCTGTGCAGCTGCCAAAAGCTCACAATTGGACTCCATCATACAACACAGATGTGATCCAAAAGAAATTTCGGCATCAACTGGAGTCAGACTGAGTTGTTAACACAGTGTGAGAAGATGTGTAATCAGTAGCTGCGACAGCCCTCCCAGGCAGAGCTAACCTGCTAAGCTTTCAGTCTCTTGGAAGTGCTGCCATTCATTTTTCTCTTCCCTTCTTTATTTTACAGTAGGTGTTCAGGTCACATGAGACAGATTTTCAGAAGCATGCTCTGAGTTCCTCTTGCTGTATTTGCTTGGGAGACTGTCTTACTGGGATCTATCTTATTCACCTTGCGAACTTTAACTGAAAAGGGTGAGTTACAGAACAGCCATTGTAGAAGCCAAAAAAGGTAAAAGAGAAAAGAGCAGCTCCTAGTGATGACAATCACATACCAAGTGGGATTTTCAGAGCCCTGAACATTTGGACTCAAGAAAAGAGTTTATTTCTCATTAATCTATGGTTTTACTTGGTGTGTGTGTATTTTAAAGTGCAGTATCCAAGCTGGAAGTTGGAGCCAATCCTTTCTCTTTTGTATCTGCAGTGCAGGGCTTTCAGGTTTCTTCTTTGTCTGAGAGAGAATAATTCAGTCCCCGGCTGGGATGCTTTGGAAGGGGGTAAAGTCAGATCATGGAAAGTTGAACACGTTTTCCTACCAGTTAGGCTTGGAGATGGAGATTTTTAAAGCAGCACATGTATTAGGGAACCAAAGTCTGTTATCTTAGGGGTTTTAATTTTTTTTAAACATTTTTTCTTTAATGAATCAAAGTGTTTCTGAACCTGCTTTTTCATCGCAGCAGGAGTCACCAGCCAATATAAGTATCAGAGAAGAGGGCACAGTGGCATCCTAAGTTCCATTTTCCATTGGTGCTTTGCTGTAATTAGAAGACTTTCTGCCTTGATGGGAAAGCCATAGGCTACGAGGCCAACACAGAAATGGGGCAGAAGCATACTATTCACCTCAGATTCAGGTTCCTTTTATTAAATGATAAAACCATAAGTTTCCATTTCACAGCAAGAGTTTAAGGCTTCAGTCAGAAGTGAAAAGGTGCATCATGCTAGAAAGCTGATTAAAAATATATGCCGCATATTAACAGAGAACAAATGGAATAATTTCTTTCTTAATTCTTTCAGTTATTAAGGCACATCAAAGGTACTTGCTTTTTAAATGATGAAAGAACATCCCCTCCTTTTAGTCGAGGTGATTAGTGATATTAGTATCAATAGTAGTATCAGAGCCTTTTGGTATCGTTAACAGGGAATAACATTCATCTGGCAACTCACAGTGCAGCATCCAGAAGGGAGCTTATTAAAATATGACTTCCCCCACAACCCTTTGGCTTAATTACCTTATTAATAATAATGCAGGATCCAAAAAATAACTTCCTCCCGGGCGCTTCCAAGATGTGTTGCAGAATTACAGACACCGGCAAGATTGAGAGACATTTATGTGCTCTGACCTCACATGGGAAGAGGCGATGTAAAACTGAGGAGCCATAGGAACGCAGCAGAGTCTGGGAAGTGCAGCATGGCTTGTGATTGCAACCACATTTGAACACGCTTTGCAAGCAAAGAGAGCGCTTTGTGAGCTTAAGGGAAACAAACAATAACAGTTCCTCTAATGTGCAAAAATGAAGATCTGTTGTTTAAAGAGCACACAACTGTATCTACCACCTCCTGATGCTTTTGACAGGAATCACAGAAGGAGCAGATTGGATCAGCAAAACTTCACTCAGCCCTGACAGTTTGATTGCACTGCTGTGGAGGATATGACAGATGTTGGAACAGCACGAGCAACTTAAACAAAATGCATCAAGCACAAAGCTGCGGCTCAACCTTTCCTCCACTTAAAATGATTTGCAATCTCTGAAGGGTCAGAATGTAGGGGCAATGGTTTTACATGTAAGGGGGGGGAAAGGGAAGATTGAGACAAGTGGGAAAAAATTGCCTCCAAATGATGAAGTGCCCAGCAATATCAGACAAGTGTGTGGAACTGAAACATGCTGTTTGCCTTTCATGAAATTATTCAGAAATGAATCATAGCTAGGGCACAGGAGGCTTTGGAGATTCATCAAGGAAGCAGAGAACAGATAAACAGGCTTTACAGCATGTGCATATGTAAAAATAAGGAGAAGAAAAATATTCAGAGGAGACTAGGGGCTGATGTTTGGCAGCTCATTCCTTCCTCAGATATTTACCTACCTGTGGCATTGTTTTCAAATTTGCTGAGCACTCCTTGCTCTTGCTGATTTTATGTACTATGCTCAGCGTTTCTGAGAAGCAAGACAAATTGGAAGGGAAGTATTCAAGTCACGTACCAGAGGATCTGATATACACAGTAAGCATGTGCTGTGCTGATGCTTAGGCGACAGCGTTTCAGAACCTGTGCCTAGCATACCGCTGCCAGATGATGAATTTAGCCTATACATTCAGTGAGTTCTTGCAAGCCGCATCAGACCGCTTGCCACATCATAAGTGAGCTATTGATTTGCCTCCTGTGCTTCATGGAAATCTCTTCTACTCTCTATTGTGGGTACATATGTGAGGTCAGCAGTCATATTTCACGCTCACCATTTGTTGTTTATCTTTACAGCAGTGTTTATTTTAATCTGGGTAAAACGTAATCAGAAGCTTATAAAGTCATGTAGGTGGTAGCACCAGATAGATATAAGGAGTATGTGCGTTGTAAATGTGTTAACTTCTTCCACAGTACTATGAACGCATCACCGTCCTTACCCAACACACCTCTTCCAGTTCAGGTTTCAGGCATGGGCACAAAATGACCAAGTGGGGCAAGAGAGTTTTTGCCAACAAGCTGGCTAGACTTATATAAGGAGAGCTTTAAACTAGATTTAGCGTGGAAATGGGCTGGAGTTTTGTGCAACAGAGAAGAGCTAGGGGCTTCTGATGTATTAGGAACTAACAGGGTTGCTACAATCTTAGTTTTTTTAAAAAAACAGTGTTTTCCCAAACTTTTTACACCCCCACATTCTAATGGTCTTTCTCTTCTACCAGTAGTAGAAAAGACTCCCTAATCCACCACCCTTTCCTTTCTCAGATCCCCCCTGTAGATGCATTTCCTAAGGGTGCCTCCAAGATGTGAATCAAACTAAACAATGTGATTTTTATACTATCATAAGCTCCTGAAATGTTTTTCTTTCTCTTTACTTTCAAGTGCATCCCAAGCAGGTGGCGGCTTTCTTGTTTCGTTGATTCACAAAATGAACTCAAAAATCCAGCCCACGCCTTCCACTTAAACTATATTGATCCCAGGTCTCCTCCTCAAGGACTGCTCAGCCTAGACACTGGATCATCTCTTTATATCCAGATGGGACAACAAATATCCTGCAAGACTGAGCCAGCAAACCACACATCATGTTTCATAGCGAGACCATCATTTGCTAACAGGCTGAGATTTTCAGGATAACACTGTATTGCCACTTAATATATTAGCATACTGTTTTTATATTCCAGCCTACTCCTATGCAAGCTTTTTGGGGGTAGGATTGCTCTCACTTTGCATCATGTGTAATGCAAAACACATTCATTGTCTTTGCAGAGAAAAGCAAGCAAATACCTGAGCAAAACACAAGTTTTTCTGCTTATCTTTTGCATGCTCTAGACCTTCCGTAGTTCAATGACATATATCCAAAATTCAGGACACAGGATATTCAGACAGACCTGGTTGCTGAACTTTGCAAGAATATGTGGATTTAATAGTTTAGTCTCATCTCTTTCTGCACCGACCATTTTAATACCCTTCATCTATCTCTGCTCAATCATCTCATTGGGGTGTCCCTTCTCAGCGGCATGATGCTTTGCAAAATGTAGCCCTTTGTATGTAAAATTTGGGTGTCTAAACAGAGCTGGTTACGTACCCTCTTCTGTAGTTCAAGAAGAGATGAAGGTACTGCTAAAAGATGATTAATCTATTAACTTAACCTATGGCTACAATGTATCTGTTATCTCCCTCCATTGATTTGAAGGGTAGCCACCAAATTTAGTTTAGACTAGATGCCTAGTTCTAAGTGGCGGAACTACCTGAGGCTAATTCCATTCTTTCTTACAATGGTTTAATACTTCATTTTGTACATGTCTCCTGGGATGGCAAGCCACAGCAGTTAGCAAATTGAAGGCCAAGAACTGGAGATAGTAATAGGAAAAAACAGAGAGCTCAGCTAAATTTTCATAACCTTAATTCCCTTAGGAGGAACTAATTTTGATTGGAATCTGGAGTCTGGGGGTGGGACAGGTGTTTGGGGCTTCTTTTTTTTTTTCCCTTCCAAAAGATTTTGCCCATCCCTAGAAATCTCGTGTAAATTAGAAATATTGCAAGTTTTCTGCTGTGGCTGCTTCCTTGGCTAGATATGACTGGAGTAACAAGCAGCATAACAAGTACATGATGACATATGGAAACAGCAGTACACAAATATACTCTGTGCAAGAGAATCCAAATCACAATCTTGGGCATTCATTGACTCAGCTAGGTTTGGCAAGCAGAATAGGGATTTATAAAAATAAGGTTGTGCCTTTCAATGCTTTTCAGCTGATTTTATGCTAAAAGAAACCTGAGGATCAGAGCAATGAGACACACAAGGCTAAAGTCTCTGAAATCCCTGCAGGCTTTATTATGTGTATAAGGAGACAGACAGCACGTATTTCAGGGCTGGGGAAGCTATTGCACTTGATTTAAGGGTAATTAAAGTGTGTGAGTGACAGCAGAGATGACATGTGATGCATCAGACACCTTTTCTCCATTTCACTTCCTGCTTGGCAAACTCATCTGCATTCTGAATGAAGGATAATGTCTCATAGCCTTCTGCCTCTACCCTCGCAGGCTTTCTGTTCTGCTCTCCCCGTTCCTCCTCACAGCTCTCCTTTACTCTGGGATTTCAGAGAGAATATCTGGGGTCTGCTAGTAACTAGGTCCTTATTCCTTCCATGGCTAAGTCAACAACAAAACATTTATTCCTATTAATAGTTCTTGGTCATGCTCTTGAGTGTAAAAATTTCCAGACTAGTGGGTCATTGAGAAGAAAATAGCCCCTGCACTGAAACATTTTTGTTAGCTGCTGTCTACCACTCCAGTGCAAATGAATGCAGAAGGGAAGGGATGCTGTACTCATGGGTATTTTTAATCTGCCCATGTCTCATTTTGATTCCAATAAGTCAACAAAAGCCAACTGAGAGTGAGGATTCATTGTGAATATTCACTTTTGGAAGTGATTGAGTCTGCAATTGCGCGCGCAGTACTTGCAATGCACAGCCTGGATCTGGTGGCTGATGGATGCGCGACAAGCAGGCACAGGAAGGTACAGGAAGGGCTTCTCTTGCACTAACACAAGCAGTTCCACCCACGCTTCTGGGCACTGGTTCCCAAGTGTTCAGAAGACTGTTGTCTAAGAGTCATTTCTAAAAGATCTGTCTTGGGTATCTTGTAAGGGGGTTGAAGGCCATCCATGATTGCAGACAGATGTATTTACATTAAAGTAGAAAGACAGAGAATGCACACAGAGCTGATAATTGTTCACATTATTCCGTCTGCGTAATAGCATAACAAAATTTCTGGCAGACTTGAATTCACTGCAAGTGAAAAAAAAAAAGCCTAAGGCACTCACAGAGCCATTAAAGAAAAGGGAAGGTTTAGGCTTTGACCTGTGACAGTCATTTGCCTCCTTTGGCTGCACCTCTAAGTTGAGCTGAATCAAACTGAAAGTAATCATGGACTCAATGGTATGTCTCTGTGGGCAGCAGGTTGCTAAAGGGAGAGAGGGCAGCAGTTCATGTACCTTAGAAGAAGGCATTTCTTTCACTGGTTCCTGATTAAAAAGGATGTGTGCCACAAAACTGTGTGTGGGACCTGTGGGTGATGACAGCCTTTGGGGATTTTCACCCTTTTGATTCAGAAAGTGAGGATTCAAGTTGTGGAAGGGATACCTTTTAGATCAGATTGTTTATGAGTGAACGATGTTGCTGAACTAACCGATAAATAAACAATGATTCTGGAGTAAGAGTCTGCAGGGAAAGAAAAGTCCAATCCTTCCTCTGATAAATGTCACTCCAGTCGTATTGCTTTTGTCTCCTATTTCTGGAAGTAGAACTGAGGTTTGTAGGTTAAAGAAAGGTTTGGAAGGAAATTGAGAGTTACAGAGTTGGGATCTATATTCTTTGATGTGACAGATCACACCAGATCAGGTTGACTACTGTCACATCAGAAAATCAAGCTTAAGATGCCCATTCTGTTCTTTTTCACTAATACTTGGCATAAGGACCTTCCTGAGACCAGTTATTCAGGGACAAAATAGAAACGTCTGAAGGAGGATAGGGAGGGAGGGAGTGAATACAGCTTATAACACAGTAGTCATGGTGAAATTGCCAGTAACCAAATAGATTTGTTTAACTACTTTTGGATAATAAGGATTTTATTATTATTATTATTATATTACATTGTGCCCGTATGCTCTTCTGGGCACCCCACATGTGTGCATATGGATTCTCTCCTTTGCTGCGCATCTTTTGAAGCAACATGTCTAGCATTCAGCCTCTCCTCCATCAGATGCCCTTATCCTCCCGGCAGTGATTTCCCATGATAAAGGCTTCATGGCTCACCTCCCTTGAGTAACAGAAATGTAGCAAGGGTCTCATCTGAGGTATTTAACAGAGGGCTCAATACTTCTGGTGGAAGGAGGGGTGCTCACACAAAGCTGTAATGACTAACTGTCAGGGAGATGCATGGTGTCCTTTCAGCAACTGAACACAAACAGATGAGGGTGACGGTGGTATTTCTCCAGTCTCTTAATTAGAGCTATGTGATAGCAGAGGCATAAATGGAGATGTTTTCCATCATCTCTGGAGGGAGGTAGGGCAGAGAAGCTGGTTTGCTTTTATTAGCCCCAGGCATCCTTTGCACTGTGATATGTGTTCACCTCCTCATTTTTATCACTCTCCCTTTACCTGTTTATTTCTTCTTTTGTTTCTCCCTGCATTCCTTTCCCTTCCTTACCACCTTCAGATTCCTAACAGGAACCTAGTTTCCATTTTAAATAACTGGAACCTCCTGTTTTTCCGTAACAGATTTCCACCTGTAGGTTTGTTACGTATAGGTAGCTCAGTGCTGCAAATAAAGGAAGCTGAGACACAGTTAGAGTTAGTGAATATTCCTAAAAAGCTGAAAACAGAGCTCAAGAATTATATTCCCAGCTCTGAACTCTCACCTGTAGGTACTGTGTAGGTAAGTGAGCTCTTTTGCTCCATGTCATGTACAACAACGCACAAGCACAAATGTGATGCCCCACAACATCTCCTCCTGGAAGTCCAAGGAAATGCAAAGTCCCTTCTGCTAAATTCAGAGGTTTTGGCAGGTAGACAGCAACAACAGGAGGTGGAAACAGACAGCTGTGCAGGGGAGGAAATGGTGATATAAATACATGTTTAATTGCAGTTTAATTACAATTACTTACTAGGCAAAGTTTATTTAAATGTAGCATAATTAGAGTGAGACCTTGATTTAATCACAGTCTTACCAGATACGGTTACTACTATTTTCCTTCGCTTCCTCCTCCACCTCTTCTTACATTCCCTCTCCTGAACTTGCCCAAGGAAATTAAAAGCCAAGGCTTGAAGTAAGCAGAAGGTATCCATCTTGGAAAGTTTTCAGTTGCCTGGAAATTCAATTGCCAGGTGGCTACCAGCCCAGAATTTTCTCCCTGGAAATTGCGAAACCCCCACTCTGTCCTGGCAAGCCGTTATTCTTCCTTAGCAGCTAATGATAATGGATCCTCATTAGCTGGGAATGACTTATCATGTATATAATTCATCACTGATGGCAGACCTCATAACCCATCTGCTCACAATGAGTAAATTATATAGCCCAGTCAGATGAGATGGATTGTTCTTTTTGATCTACCTTTGGAGCGTCTCCACATCCTGTTCCAATCAGTACATAGTTTGTCTTCGCCCCATGATCTAGGTGAACATGAGGAGAGACATTTGGGCAAACCCTCTCAAGCAGCTGACCTCCGTTCTCATCATTCACCATTTTCCCTCTTCCACTGCTGCTTCCTCCTATGCTCCTTGCCATGAGTCTGGGCATGGCAGTAGCTTACTTGTTTAGGAGACAAGCACTAACATCAGACATCTCCTGTGGACCTATTGATATGTTCATGGGTTGCTCCTACATGAAAACTTTCCCCACTCTAATTATCATCGTACTTGGCTCTTTCATGGATGTTGCATGTTTAAAACTCTATTAAGTAGTCCCAACCAGAATAGGAAAGGGGAAGGATAGGTTATTCTTCTACCTTCCCGTCTGAGGGCTGCCTCCTCTCACCTTCTTCCCTAAGGGTTAGTCATCATGTGGCTGAAAGCCACTCCTGAGAGCACAGTTATTCCCATCCTTCACCATGAAGAAGCTGAGGCATAGACGAGTCATAGCTGGTAGTCTGCATAGGCGTGGCAGACTGTGGTGGGAGGGGAAATATGCACAGCAACTTGCCAAAAACATGTGGCAAACTCATGGTCAGGCTGGGATTAGAGTCCCTAAAAGAGCAGGGATTCAAATATTCCTTTTTGGTCTGCTACTTGAGTCTCTCTTCCTATTGCCCGTACATTGCTTTGAATTGAAACAAATTTGAGTATTTCCACTTGCCTCTGTGAAATACACTTCACGTATCTACATACTGATATTATTCCAAACATTTTTTAGAGAAATCTTACAACTCTCTACAAAGACACATAGGATAAATTCTGAGGTGTACCACGCATTTTGGTGCAGAGGAGTGGTGCCCAGTCCACCCCAGTGCCAGCCCTTGGCAGGCAATTCAAATTTCTACCACTGCCTCAGCTGACAGCTACCACCGAGGCCCAAATATTTTTGCTTCCATTTAGGGATCTCTTATCCCCGTTCTTGGACAGTTCTGCAGAAGGTCTCCAGAGGTTCTTTTCTCTCTGGGTGAAATCTGGTTCCCCTCTGAAGTCTGTAAGCTGTTAGCAGGTTTGCTGACTTCAGTGTAAATATCATTTGCTCCTTCCATACCAATACCAGTTAATTCATGTTGCCTTACTTTGCATCTGTCTCAGTCTTTTTTTCCAGCAGCTCTAAACAAGGGAAGGAGTTAAATCTATCCATAAAACTGTAAAGCTGTTCATTAATTAATGCATATTTTCTTCTGCCATTGAACCATCCTGTCCTTGCCTGAAGGAAAATTATGAACTGCTGGGGTCTTTGCTCAGGGAACCAAAACCAAAGACATGGAAACGTCCCTCCCTCCTTTTCTGTCATAGTTTGCTCTGCTTGCTTTCTTTTTCTTTCTTTTTTTTTCCCCCCTCTCTCCTTTATTTCAGATGGTCCTGACATTTTAACAGACTCTCTGATCACTTCCAGGTGACCTGACCATCTTTTGTACGGTTCTTGTCATGATTTATCTGGATGAGAAAAAAGTAGGAAGAAAAAAAGCAAGAAGAGGTTTTAGTTCTTACTGTCCTTCCTCTCCTGGCCCTGAGAACACGTCCCTCTCCGTGTCATTCAGACTGGCGCTCTTGGTGGGGAGGAGATCTCTCCCCATCATAGGCTTTTTAGGAGCTGAGGGTCACTGAGTCCTTCATACCCCTGTGAAGTGGGTAAATACGCTGTGAAACCTGTTTAACCTGTTGTGCTGGGCTTTGCATTGCAGATCACAATAAATCACACAGAGCCAAATGGATTTTTCCCCCTGCTTTAATATTTATTTGGTAGTGAATTTTTAATAGGGAGGGACTTTCACTTGTCATCCTGAGAATGCCAAGTGGGCAAAAGAAGGGAAGGGACAAACTTAAAGGAATGGATGCAAAACATTGGGGGAGAGAAGAGAGGAAAGATGGGAGAAGGAGAAAAAGGGAATGGGAGAGGGAAAGGGGGAGGAGAACAGGGAGGCAATAGTCACTGCAGCATCTTTATTTGAAGATGAGTTTCTCAGATAACAGCAGCTTAGTGCAGCTCCCTGCCCTCACAGCCGTGACCAGTTCACACACAGAAGGGAAGCAAATAAGCCTGGGAAAGTCTTTGACCCAAAGATATTTGTACCCTTCCAGAGTTCATTTCTCACATTTAGCCTTTCTGTCAAAACAAATAAATTAATCAGTGATTTGTGAGCCCAATTTGGCAAAAAAAAAAAAAAAAGGAAACTATGGTTGTGGTCCAAAATCCATAATTACATTCTGGTGCTGGGTGTGACGGAGAGAAAGGGATAGAGAGCCACTGCGGAGACAGGTACCATTGAATAGCTAAAGAGATGGTGTGGAGAGGTACAGCAAGTGCTTCAGACAGATGACGAGCATGAGATGGAGTAGGTATATAGTTAAAATTAAAGAGATGGATACTATGAGTACACATGGGAAGATACCTTGGACAGGCCTACTGTGAATAGATGTTGCAGGAAGAGGGATATTGTTAGATAGACAGACGCTGTCTGGGAAAAATGGGTAAGGCAACAAGTAATGCTGCAGCTAGGCACATAAAGATTGATTCTGTTGATAAATAAATTCTATAAATAAATACTACAGAAAGATATTTCAGTAGCCTGCCATCTATGAATATTTGACACACACATCTAAGAAACTGCATAGCACCTCATCCAAAATAAACGTAACCAAGCAGCTACTAGGTATGTGTGCGATCATACTGTTTAAACATTTAAGAGATGTTAGCAGCTGCAACAAAAACAGCAATTTATCACCTGATTCAAAGCTCATTTCGCCCTGATGGACACATCATTGATGGCCTGGCAACAGCGTGGCAGAAAAGGCCAGGCCAGCAGGTAGACAATTAAGTGCTGAAGCAACATTAGGTAAGTAAATGGGAAAATACAGTGTTTGGATTTCAGAATTGGAAATAGGCCGCAATCTGGGTATGAGCTTCCAATCTTGTATCCCAGCTTCCCAAGGGATGACACATTTCAAAATCATTTCTACCACTATGCTGTAGTGGCCCAGGCCTGACCTTATGGTCCTGTCTGTCCCATGCTGCTGTGCTAACCCCGCAAGCCCCTGTAGGGAGCTCCGTTCCCAGCTCTCCTCAGCTACCTTATTGACCTCAGCAAGCAGTCGAAAGTCCTGCTACGGAGTGTCCTGTCAGCAGTGCAGAAGGTCCCGTTCTCCTGTAATAGGCTTTGGGCAAGAGTTCTCATCTACATGGACACCTATTCCTGTTGAGGCTGTCAGGCTTACTCCCACGCCTGGCAGGTGCTGCCCAAATTGAGAGCCTTTCCAGGGAGGCAGATCCTGTTGTGGTTCCTGTGGTCAGCAGTCCTGAGGCCTGCCAGGGTCCAGGGCATCTGAGGAGTGAATGTACTTTTGTACTTTACATCTTTCCACTCTCACTGTGTCTGTCCTCTCTCATCTCAGACTTCTCCTGGGACTTAGAGAGGGCCCATTTCCTTGCTGTGGTCTAGACTGAGGTTTTTAGTGCTCCCACTGAATGGACTTCTGTACCAGCTGCTGTTTTGTTCACCTCTGTAACCACCTTTCTACCCTGTGCTTTGGCAGGATCTCTCCTTTTGTTGACTGCTCAGCCCCACGTCAGGGATGCTCATTTGGGGGCTATTGGTCTCCACTTAGCATGTGTTATCACAGTGCCCTTGAAGCAGACAAGTTCCTTCTCGGGGTGCTGGTAGGCATCCTCCAGGTTACTGCTAATGCTGCTTGTTCAGCACAGTCAGCCTGTGCTCTGAACTCTCTGAGAGTTTATGATGCACCTCAAAGTCAATCTGGCATATGCCAGATTTGGTTTGCTCAGTTCATTTTCTCTGTGACCTGAACATGCCCGGTATGCAGGTCCACCGCAATGGAAAGACAAGCACATTAACCTCAGCTCTTCTTCTACAGCACCTCCTCCCCACTACAATTAATGCTTTAAAACAGTCCTTACCACACACTGTTTGATTTCAATTCTTGCTATCACAGGCATTATATTAGGTGTATGTTTTATAAATCATTCGATCTAATGCACACTCATAAAGTCTCACAGAAAGAACCCCACAAACTGTCTTTTAGCTTGCTATGAATGCTACCTTCAGGGCCCAAATACTAGTCCATGGGGAGGAGAGGAGATTATGTATATTTTTAATGGCTTCAAACACCAAATTAAATTTGAAATTAGCATTGAACCCCACCATCCATTTCCAGTAATGATGCTTAATGTTATCGTGAGAGAATCAAGGGCTTTACATGGTAGGTGTCAATTGACTCTTGTTCAGGAAGTTGTCCAAGGGCTCTTGGGTACGACACACTGGGAAAGTGATTAAAACCCTGTCAGGTTAAGTAAGAATAGTATTTTTGGTTTTCCCCTCTCCCCTTCATTTCAGTCTTTCCTAGCAGCCAGTTTCTATCTCCAAGGATATATCTTGTAATAATAATTGCTTGTTATCAGTGGATATTTTCCAGTACAGCAAAGATATCTAAATCCAAAGTCTCCAACAGAGGAAATTGATAGGTCTGAGTTTAAGGGGTGTTAGGTTAATCCATCTCCAAGGAGACCCTCTGTAAGAAGTGAAATGTTAGGCATTTCCTGACTATAGGGAGTAGCGTGGGAGAAGGGTGTGCCAAGCTTCTGTGGGAGCAGACCTTGAATGCAGCAAGGGAATAGACAGCTCAGGAAATTTTCTTCTTCCTTGATTGTCTCCCTGTGGACTTCTCTTGCATTGGAAATGTCTAGAACAACACGAGAAGGTGGAAGGAAGCATCTCTGAAGCTAGAGCTATTGGTTTGTGGTGCCTGGCTTTGCTCCTTTGTCATCACAGATCTTTGGACATATAATTTACCCATTTTGCTTAATGAATTCACCCTCAGCAGCTTAGGTTAATATGACCCTAATTGTGTGAGTGTATTTAATTCTGTGCTTTTTTTTTTCTCCTAAACTCGTAGGAGACAGTTACAGCAAATACATGTGCGTTACAGAAAGGCAACCAGCAGGATCTGTGCCCCCTTTCACTGAGACCTGTTGCTAGGAGCACAGCTGGAAAAGGCTGCCTAAGGGATACCCTGGATCAGTGTACACAGCCTCTCTGACCTTGCTTTGCCACTTCCCGAGCCCCATGCTTTCCCAGAACTACACAAGCAGGCACCACTCCTCCAGCATTGCCTGCAATTTGCACCGTGCCTTGCCATAGTGCCCATCTGTGGAGTAAGTGTGTAAGGCTGACGTGAAAAGCGCCATAGGCTCTCGCTGCTGTTGTAGTTATGATCAAATGATTGTCATTGCACAGCAATCCTTACTTACTGGCAAACTAAGAAATACTCTATTAAGAATTAAGGATCTAGGTCTTGTACCTTTGCCAAGTTCTGACAAAGGCCATATTTCTTCTATGTTGCATTCTTTAAAATTGTTCCACTGGCTGTTCGCTGAATTTGGAATTCTTTGCTTCCCATTCTAAAAATGACAAGATTTAAAGCGGTGGTGTTCCCTGCCTCAGAAATGGCTGCAAAATTAGTGGTGAATGATGCTGTTCAGGAGTTCAGCTGCTCTGCTGGGACATGCCGGTGCAGTTCCATGCACATCAGCAGACCTTTTCCTGATAAATCATCAGACTGCTTCCCTTGCTCTCAGAAAACAGTATGGGGTGCTTCAGGCTGCAAAGCTTGTATGTAAAGTAAATGCATTGTTATTTAAAAGTGATTCATATTGTTGGGAAGCCCAGAAAGGTAAGCTGATTGGTGGGTAAGCAATGGCGTGTAATAGCCCTGAGAAAACTGCTGTGTAATAACAGCTTTGATTCCTTGCAAGATAAAACCGTATAATGTTGCCATCCTTCCTATACCTTTCATGTGTACAGCACTTCATATACACTAAGTGTATTACTTTGTCATCTGGACTGATACCTGGTCTGATCCTCTTGGGCTTTGCTAGTCTGCTTGGGAGAAGTATGAAGTTTTCAAAGTTTTAGGCTTCAGGTAACATCTAAATTGTAGATTTCTGAAATCGCCTTGGCAGTGTTTCTTGATAGGCTGCTTTTTGAGCTAAGCTGATAACCCATCTTGCCTCAGAGATGCTTTTTTTCTCCTTGATACTGAATTGCCTGTATCATGCACCATTAAATTTGACACGGTTTGTCTGCAGGTTGGCTGTGCAGAAAAGGAGAAAGTCCAGCGTAAGCTTGGCAAACTCAGGGTAAAGTCAGCAGCAGTCTGACTTGGCTGCACCTGCTCTACCATCCTATTATCTCCACCATTCCGAGAGCCTGGGTTCTTCAGCAGCACACGCTGCTTTTTTAAGGGGTTGTGTGTTACTGACACTAGGACTGTTATCGCAGGGGTACCTATGTAAAGCTGGTGCAGCAAAAAGGTCTGTGGAGAAAATGACGCCTACATGATTTGACAGAGAAGAAGGAAAGAAAAGAGATTCTATCACAGCTCACACCAGTCAGGAACTCTGTGTGCATTCATGAATATAACCTTCCCAAATGCATTCCCTCTGTAAAGTGTGTATGTATATTCTAGCACTTGGATTTGTGCTGTTTGTACTGGCAAATATAATTTTGTGGGGCTTTTTCAATGCCTTGGGGGACAATTCGTGAGCCAGAAGTACTCAAGATCTGGTCTCTTCCTGGTGTTTCAGTTCCTGCAAGACAGAATCCACCATGAGAAGAGCAGATGTGACTTTATTTTGGTGCAATAAGCAGCTTCCTGAAGCAAAGAGACAAAATGAGGAGCTAGGAAAACATAAATGCAAAGGCAAATGCCAGGAAATACAAGACTTCCTGACTAATGAGGTTTTCAGGTCCAGTGGAACGGGCATGCACAAGTCCTCAGCCTTTGTTTCCTCGAGCTGGATGGCTGGCTTTTTCTGCTAGACAGGCTAGCTGGACAGCTTAAAATCAGAGGCCAGACTGGGTACAGAAAATCTGGCAGCTTGCGACGGTTTCTTTCCCATCTGAATAATCTCCCCTTTGCTTTTATGACTTCAGTTTTTTTCAGTACTGCAAGAATTACAATGTTTCTCTTTGAAATATGACCTGGCAGCTAATTCTTGGTATTACTGAGCACCTCTCTCTCCTCCTGGTGTCAGCAGGAGTCCTACATCCTCATCATTCCTCCAGCTAAACTCTACAGTCCTGCCTGGCAGAATCATGAACACTCTCTTCTTTCCCTAATGGATCTGGAAATTTGCTGTTTTCCTTACTGAAGTCTTGGTTTGCTGAGAGGAGGTTTTGGACCAGACCCACCAAGGTTATTAAGCACCTATTTTCTTAGTGCTTTCAGTAGAGAGAAAGGCACTTACACAGAAGAAGCAATTAAACAGCTTTGCACCCTCATTCAGGCTAGACAGGTGATGGAGGGCTTCAGACACACCCTGGCTCTGCCACCGTGCCATAAGCTTGCCGGACAGGTAGAGCGATGGAGCCTTCTGTGTCCATGTTATAGGGGAATTGGGGCAAAGAGAGAAAAGCAGTTTGCTCAAAGTGACTGCAAGCCCACCGAGTGTAGAACCCGTGTCTTTCAAACACAAGGGTTTTAACTCCATGATTCAATTTTCCCTCGATGCACAGCCTGACATATCTTTTCAGTCACTTACTCTGCACACAAGAACTGACCTTTTATCATTTTTGGTTGTAAATCAGGGAGTGACGTTAAATGCTCAGGGTGGTTCTCTATGAAGTGGTTGTTTCACTGCTCTGCAAGCTGTGCTCTAATTTGCCCCATCCATCCAAATACATGTCTTATTTTGACTAAATGAATACTTTTGTCAGTTTACATTGCTTCAGCTTTCACTCAGAATATGCTTGCTTCTGTGATGTGTTAGTATTCTTTGAAGAATTTTAGTGGGAATTTATATATGCATATATAAACACACACACACATATTCACATAGAGAAAAAGTAAGAAAATGTAATTGCAACCTTCAGATAAAACACATAGAACATTTTGGCAGGCATTTGAAAATTGATTTTTATAAAATATTCAGGAAATACTCACGTTAACAGTGATTTTAAAAATTGTTCCCTGCTGGGAATTGATAGATGCTACAAGCTACAAATGGATTCATTTGAAAACAGCATCTCACTGTTACACAGGTGAAACATTGTTAAATACCTACAACAGGAACACAGAAAAGTATTAGGAGATCTCTTGTACAAAAAACAGCAACGGCAACTTTTATACGTGTGCTTTACTATGCTCTTTTTGCAAGGTGATGCCGTCTCCTTCGATCACAGCAAATGGTGGTTGTTTTTCCTCTTTCCTCTGTTTACTGGGGGTCATACGTTCCTGGCTGGTAGGTCCTTCTGGCTCGAAGAATCCCTTTAAGCCCTCTTTGAGTTCTGAAGCAGGATGAAGGTGATGCTTCATGTTTGTGTCAGCCCTCCATGCCTGTTGTTTTTCTTGTGTGCTAAACCACTAAAAACCATTCATCCTTGCAATTCCTGACAGACAAATTTTAGGAGGCAGGGAGAGCATAATGAGATATTTGCTTTTCTTCATGAAACATCTGGTAGGGCTTTGGCAAGATCAAGGAATTAGCAAGAGTTGCCACTTACATGCTGTAGCTGACATTTTTTTGTTGTCCTTAATGGAGTCCAAAGCATATGCAAATCAGCTGTGTAATGAGTGAGGTTAAGCAAGGTTTTGGATTTGGTTCCATGCGGTGTTAAAAACATAATTGATCAGAATGTTTTGAAATATATTGAACACGAGTGTTCCAATTTGGTTTATCTGAATCTCATTATGTCTGAGAAAAGATTTAGGATGAGGGCAGAGGCTGAAATTTTAACCTGGGTCTATTATCGGTTATCTATGATCACACATACTTCGTCAGATGGTTCTGCTATAAACCCCACTTCAATTTGCTTTAAAGGCAAGATAGATTTCTTTGACCTTGCCTTCTCTGCGCTTTATTCTTATGGGTACACGCACACAGAATCTCTCTCTCTCTTTCCTAATTATGATAGTGACTAAACACACTTATTCTCCAGAGGAAAGGATGAGAGAACAAAAATTATGTATTAGTCTCAGAACTTTTTACGCTGCAGGAAGTTTCTCAGATCAGTTATGATGAACATCCCTGGAATGAGATGCATAACTTTTAGGGGGATTATGATTTTGCAGATTTGTGTTGGATTTATTCCAAGAAATCTGTGATAACATAGGACCTTGTAGAGATGAAGTAACTTTGAGAGGTGGCCATGTTGACTGATGTCCATCAGCTGGAACTTCTTAGGCATCAGTGCTTTGCCATCATGTTGGCCTTAAATTAATTGTTTTCATTATGCTCCAGAAACTGTTTTCTGTGACCCTTAAGCTCAGATTTGCCTGAAGGCTTTCCTTAAAAGCAGAATCCCGTGGTAAACCAGCTGTTAAACCCCCACATAGTGCCATACCCTCTCCCCTATCTGGATACTCCAGAACCAGCATCATTATTTTTACCAGAGCTCAATACTTTTAGTCCCAGTCATTGTTTACCCATTTGTAGACACGTGACTGTGAAAGAAAAAAGAACTACGCAGAGGGTTTCCAAAACAGTCATTCCTTACTTTAAAAGGTACAAAAATGAGTCAGGTTCATGCGGAATAAGGTATATGTCTATATTTCCCTACTGAGAACCCAAATTCTTAACTTTTGCCACACAGTCTTGCTTTTAGCTTCTAGTTTAAGCTCTCAAATAGCTGATGATAACACTTTATGGTTTAGGCAACCATTTCTGCCTGCCTGCTGACCGTCCTAATATATCTCAAGTCCTATCCAAATAGTCTAAGTCCCCCTTCAGGTGACGTGCTGCTTTGTCAACACTCACCTGAAGACTAGAGTCAAAGAACTGTTTTGCCCTGGTCAGCAGCCCACTCCTTCCCTGAGGTTGCTTCCACCTGAATGCAATAGCATCAAGGTTCAGTGATCACCTATTGTTATCTCTCAGCTAGCTGTAGGAGTATCTCCTGAGACCTCCTATGTCTTGTAATGAAAACTGTGCTCTGAATACAGAGTAAACCATGTAATTGTGGGGATGTGTAGGTGTTTGGGTGTCTGAGCGTTCACATATATACATAAACATGTATCTATTATTTATCTATCTGTGAGGAAAGATGGATAAGGGATAGTGATCTACTTTGTGTGCTTGTATAGACATATTTACATATTTACATATACACACACATACATACACACACATCTGTCATAGATAGACAGATTCTCTGAAACCTCAGAGTGGTTATCAGCTAAAAATAGATTTTCAAGAAGAAAAACTAGCAACCAAGAGGTTGCTTTCTCCTCCAAGGGGTATAGTGGTTGGTATTTAGTCATTTACAGCAGTTGTTAGTTAAGTCAGGTAGTAAGATGTCTATCTGTCATCTGGTGTGCAAGTAAATATTTGTATGCATGGTTATCTGACCCAAAAAATACCCTGTACATAAAACAGATATGTAACTAAAACACAGTCTAAACGTATCTTGGCCATCTTAAAACATTTTGCTTTCAAAAACCCCAAATCCTTTAAGTCGCTCAGAGAGAACTAAGGGATATATACATATGGAACTTGGACTTTTGAAATTAAATATATAGAACCAATTACAAAACTTGGATGAAGTCAGTGGAATTATATGAAACAGCACCAAGGGAAAAAAGAACCCAGGAGAACCCGCATGCCTTTACACTATTTATCCTCAGCAGTACAAATTTTCAGCATCTAAGCCAAAACCTTTCCACATTCCTATCCCCCTACAGTGCCAATATCTCAATTACTGGAAGCACCCAAAAGCAATTGCAAGGATTCCAATAATCTTCCTGTATTACTGTGGCTAGACTGCTAAGTATCATCAATAACATGATTATCATATTGAAAAGAAATTGCTTGAAGTAGAGACACTGTGAGAAAAGCTCCCAAACACTTTCAAAATCATATTTTGAGCAACTCTTACATTATTCAGTGTCCTAATGAGTTCCGGTAGTCTTAGTAAATACCTTCCCATACAGGAGGACTTGACTGCTCATATTTCTCAGGAAGCTTAAGCCGTAGAAAGCCAAAATGTTATCTGGTTTGGAAGCATTTCTTTTGACTCTTAAACTCAGAGTGAAATCCAAGCCACTGACAGTGCTGCCTGGTGGATGGATATTATCCCATCTATTTTTTGTCGCCCATGTTTTATTTCCCGTGTTTATCTGGCGTCTGCACCAACTGTCATAGCTCCATTTTGTGGCTGACTTGTATCTGTTCAAGTCAGTGGGTTTTATTAATGCTTACAAGCCTACAGCTATAAGAATGCTAAAGATGCAACGTTAGCGCTGTGCTGATACATAGATTGCTTCCCCATTAGGAAGAAATTAATGATTGTTCATAAGACTTAATCCACAGCCTTTGGCTTCTCACCAGCTTTTCCATCCTGCAAGTCTAAACACCAGCACATGTGAGTTTTACTGGTTAGCATTAGAAACACGCCTGGATTTGAGCTGAGATATCTGGAATCCAGGAATGCCATGTAATGTCAAGCTAGTACCCTTCAAATGGGAGAAAAATGCCTGCTTGTCCTCTAAACAAACTCGTCTTTCACAGAAGGATCAAAGCTGTACCAATGACGTGATGTAATTCAATCAAATGCAGCTCTTCGTATTCATACAAAGCTTTTCAATTTCCCAACCACGTGTAATGAGAGGTGTGTACTCAACATCTCCTCTGCTCTTACAGCAGTCATCAACCATCTTCTCACCAGTAAGGAGAATGGAAAGTCATTCCTGAGAAGACTAAGAGAGCTTCTGCTAGATGCAAGTAAAATGCTGTCCAGGGCTAAATTGTTGCAAGCCTGAATGAACATTAGGGGACAGTATTGGCCAGGAGTCAGTCTGTTTCTTGCTCTTCATGCTCTCCCTTTATTTACAAGTTGTCTTCCCTTCTCTCTAAATGATAAAGCCCCACTTGCTCCTTACTTATCTAACTGGTGCACCAGACATCCATTTTTAATCTGGGCAAATCAATTATAATTATTACAGCCTACAATTACCCTGGGAACTCCTGAAAAACTAATTAGTACGAGTCTTAGCCATGAATTACACCTTTCTCTTGGCTATTTGCAGCAGGAAGAAAAAAAAAAACAACAACAACCTACACTCAAAAGGAGACCAAACATCTCTTAGCCATAGCAAACAGCATTCAAGGCAGTGTTTAATTATGTTCATATTGTTCGTGAAAGGATGGGCCATGGTGGGCTGAAAGCCAGGGCACCTGGTGTTGCCTAGGGCTTAGCAAGCGTTGTCTCAGGAGATGTTGTAAGATGTAAAAGTCCTTGGCAAAGAGTCTTTAGAAAGGGAAATCTCATGGGAGCCTACAAAGTTCATATAACTATTGTTTACTGTGTAGCAACAAAGAAGGCAAATGCAATAGTTCTTTACGCTGGAGCCATCTTGCATCAGTGCATAGCTGATTCCCTCCCTTGGCGAGGTCAGGGACTAAATAGAGCCTTGTCTGGCTTTTCTCAGGCAGGAGGGGAAGCCAGGCTGCTGTCTGGGGAGCTCCTGAATTGCAGAGATCAAATTGGAAAGTCATTACAAGGTGTGCACCACACCTTGGAGCAAGTGAATCAAGACACTAAGGGCAGACTAAAGCCCTTCTTTGTTGGCATCTTGTTGCTGTAGTGTAATTCTTACAGGTGTAATTACCTAAAAGCATCGTAGTTGTTTCATTTATGTCCTAAAATACTACTTTATGAAGCTATTAAAAGCAGAATTGTACTCTGGGATAACTGCAAATGCATCTGCTTAAGATTCATTTTAGATTCATTACCAGACTTCAGAAGCAGTGTTCCTGTAAAATACTTTTAATAAAATATATGGATTCCTCAAAAGCAAAACTGTGCAAGACCACACACCCTTTTTGATTCAGTGACATAGGTGGAATTTTAATGTCAAAAAAAAGAAGGGTAAGGCAATCCCAATTCACTGCAGAAAGGGCAGCGTATCTTTAAATGCTACAGAACACTTTACTTACCAGCATGTATATAACTGTTCATACAATTGGCAAAACTGTGTTGGAAAAGAATGAGAGATTCCTCTTCTGCGCAGGTGGTAACTGTGGTCAGGGAACTTGCTGGGGTCTCCAGTCCCTACTTGAGTGGAGAAAAAGCGCACTCTTCTTTCAGGTGAATGTTGTAATTGCTGAGAACTTGGCCTGTTTAGGTCGGACATAAATCTTTTTTCTGTTTTCTCACAGTGAATGTCTGATATCTTGAAAAATTTCAAGAAAGCCGTTTCCTGCCTTATTTAGTCTATGAACTGTATCAGAGACGCGCTTGGCTCCTTATACACAGCCGTATCCCTGCATTGGGCAGCTTCCAAAGGATTGGGACATAGCATGATGGAGAGAAGGTTTAGGAAAAGGAGAAAATAGGGTTACAGACAGGGTGATTATGCAGCTACTGGGATGTTATTTTTCACTGCAGACAGAAGATGAAGACATATTTGCTTGTTTGTTGATACATTCTTCATGGGGAGTCATTGATATGTCCATGACCAGTGGCGGTCCCCAGACTTAACTTTTTCCTCCTTTTTGTGTGAAGCATTTAACCACTCACTTCCTAGCTTCGCTCTGGCAAGACTGCAGCAAATTTCACAAGAGTGAGAGGAGCAATATGAAAAAAAAGTAAATGCTCCATTTCCTTCTCTAACGCACTGCAACTGCGAGGCCTGTCAAGTGAAGGTCAAGCAGCAACCCTGAACAATAGTCACAGATTCCCTAAGGGGGACAGTTGTCAGTGCCTGTTCTTTCCAGCAGAAAAAAATAAAACACATTCTATTTTGAGCCAGTCAGTAGAATATACAGAGAGCGAGTGACCTGCCACACAAGCAAAAAATGAGTGAAAAATCCAAGAAATTACTTAGGACATCTCTAGTTTTTCTCCATTCCCTAGAAGTGTATGCACAAGTGAAGGAGAATTATGTATGGAGCAGAGATCATCCCCATGTACAGCATGTAGCTACAGTTTATCAATCACAACTATAGACTGTCTTTTCTTATGTGCAGTTCAGCAGGACAGCTGACTTGCAAGGTTTCTGTCCAGCTGTGACCTAACAGGTAGGCTGACTTCGAATGAGGGGTTTGCAGGGAGGACCTGAAAGAACTGTTTTTCAGTCATACCAGAAAGCCCCAGTTATGCTGACGTGTAAGGAGGAACGGGGCTCCCTTCTCCTTCTCCTCATGTTAAGTCAGCAAAAAACCAAAATCATTCTACAGGGTACCAAAGCTTGCTTGCTTTCCAAAACCAAGCAAACACACATACACACATACAAAAGGAGAACTAATTAAGATCCAGTCATATCTCAATAAATATGCAAATTAAAAATGAAAACAAAGAAATTCTATTTGTCACATCATAAAGTTGCAAATTGCTGTTGTGGTTCCCATCGGCCGGAATACATGAGGGCTACAAGGCTGTAGGTTTTGAATTAGTAGATCAACCAACGTGTGTACATGTTTTATTGTGATAGCTGGGGGACTGTTGGCCGTAGATATATTATCAGCCTTCCCTCCCCCTCTTCTGTACTGCGTTCACGTTCAGTGGTATTCATAGACTATATTTGTCTTGGAGTTCTCTAATGTAATGTCATTGGTTTTCCTCATTGTTTACCTTCTGTAAGACAACATCATTATTCTTTGGTAAATCTGTCTCATGTCCCTGGGGTTTTTCTCTTTAGTTTTTTTTGGGGGGGAATTCTTTTGCAGCTTTTATAAAACAGATTTAAAAAACAAACAAACAAACAAAAATATCAAGAACATGCCCCTAACAAAAAACCCCACAACTTTCTGTCGGAAAAGAACGAAAGGCACACCTTCTGCAATGGTATGCAATAGTCTAGATGTTGGCATTTCTGCTTATTACCGTGTTTCAGCATTTGCATTCTCTCCTAAAGGAGCTGGTCTTTGTGATGTGGAGAAGCAGCATGTAATGACTTTGGCAGCTTCATTAGTGGGACTCTAGCTGGCTCCCCAGCATGCCGCATGCTGCCACCTCTCCTCTTTCAGAAGAACCTCTAACCTGCTGGTTTGAACTAGCCCATTTGTATCGCTTTGCTACGTGTTTTAAATCTTCCCGCAGCAGAAAGAATTATTGGGATGGAAGATTCCACATAGTAAAGAGATGTAGCTTCTTTGTAGAGTTTGGTAGTGTGATAAAGAGCCTTTCAACTTTCAAGTCACCAGTGTGATTACATCCTGCATTGGCAGCGAGAGGAAGTTGGTACCATCTATTTGCTGCTTGGTAGCTCATTATGTGATTTGTGGCGGTGGCACTGATCCAGCGGGTATCAATCCATATTGGAGAAACCACTACTAAAGCCAGTGCTAATTGGCTTGCTCGTTCACTGTCATAGCAAAGGAACAAAGGGCAGAACAAACTAGGAAGAAAATCTTCTTTCCTGACCTCTAAACATGGTCTAGGCACATCCTCACTTGTGGGGAACATCTCCCTGTAATGTATCTGCCCAAGTATTGAATTGTCACAGTCTTGGTGTTTTGTGTACTATGTATGTGGGCAACATGACAGCACCCATCTTGGAAGGGAGAGCTTTTGAAGTCCGTTGTAAAGGTTTTATGCATAAACGCTTGCTTCATAAAGACTGTCCCTTCAGTTTTCAATGTAAGGAAATGGCAGGTTTGTGTGTTTTTCTTTCTCATTCTCTGATTGTTGTCTTCCAGATTTCCCTTCCATAGTAAAATGCTTTTGCACTAGAAGTCATTTTCCCCTTTTTGTCAGAAAACCAGTCCTAAAATCATTTAAGTTATCAAAAAAGTCAGAAGGTCCTTTCTTACTTGGTTTCCCAGCTTTAAGTAATAATAGGGATTTATTTTTTTTTAAATTGTTATCCTGGTAATGCAAATGTTTGACCTTCAGTTCCTGGGTTGCAAACTGAATAATTCCATCTGTAAAATATCAGTGAGTTGGGTGGCAGCTATGCTTTGTCCCAATGGCATTAGCAGCTCCTCCCAAACATACAAGAGCAATATTGAAAGTAGATACGCTTTGGTTCTTTTTGATTGCAAAGCCACAAGAGCAGAGCTTATAAATGAAAAATCTGGTTCCCCTGAGTTTAGGCAGCTTTGAACATTATCATAGGTATTTGGTATCATGGTAATTCATGCCATGCCTGCATACAAAAAAAAAAAAAGAAGAAATCAAACCCACTGGTCAGACTCAGTAGAGACCACTGCTTGTTGTTGTTTGTACTGGGAGGATTGTCCTGGTTTGTTTGTTTTGTTTCATGTCACGTACTCAATTTCAGTATGAGTTCTTCCTGACCCAGATTTCTGAGCAGACTGAAGTGGAGCCAGAAACTGTAAAAGTGCATAATTATTCTTTTATTTATTTTTAAGCTGTACTGCTCTATTAAGCTTTCAGAGAATCCTTTATACCAGGCCTTTGAAGTAAACTAAGCCAGAGAGCAGCCAGAGAAGAAGTGGGTTGACACTGCTTGTTTCTGCTTGCAGAGTAGTCTGTATACAGTTAGGATCTGGAGTCTCAAAGCTAGGAAAATCTTACGCCTTTTTTGGAGTGCAGAAGAGAGAAAGGATCAATACATCCAAAAGCAATACTTTACACCTTTGGTATGTTCTGAAACCTCAGATGCTGGCACTGCTGTGAAACAGCTGAGAGCTGGAAGATTATTCCGGGTACTGACATGTAAATGAGTAGACCACACATTAAAGCTGTGTATGCTCCATCTGCCAAGCCATTCATTTTTCCCAGCTTGGGACAAATTAGAAACTCTGGCCCAGTGGCGGAAAATTATTATTCCTTTCCCAGTCCCCCAAAGCAATACATTCCCCTGCTTTGAGACTGATTGAAAACATTGACCTGGAGGTGAAAAACACAGTATCTGTCCCCCTGATTCATCCAGACTCTGGCCCAGGCAGCATTGAAACTACAGGCTTCTTTCTGGTCTCAAAAAATTACCCAGCTGCCCTCTTGGGCTAAGGGCCAAATGGGAGCTAGGCGGCTAGGTAGGAGAAAGACCCTATCGCCCAGAACCATCTAGTTTAGTGGTTACAATTCTGCTGTAAATATTGCATTAGGCTAACCTAATACGATATGTATTGAAAGTGGACACGTAAAGAAAGCCTATGACCATTCCTGTAAGTAAATGGCAGGGGGCTAAGGTGGTGTAACCTACCCTTCTGAGATCCAAATGAGGTAGCTGTGACATCCGTTTACAGTCTCTCCTCAGCCATTCAGACTTGCCTCTGAATTTGGCCCTTCCTCGGGAAGTCATGCTGTCAAAGGCTTTTCATGCTCCTTCCAAAACACAAGCACTCCTGGTATTTCTGCCCTCCTTGGAGCCAGTGTGCTCAAAGGAGACCCAAGAGCTTCCGTTTTTTGTTTGCGGTCCCTCTTGTTAACAGTGCTCTGAGCTTGCACAGAACAGGAGGAAAAGATGCCAAAGCACTTCAACCACCTGAATTAATTAGGTCTTACACTAAATGTGGAACTACAGTGAGGTGGATGATGATTAAACCAGCAACTTTCTGGAAACTGAATACCTCCTCCTCTACTGTATTTCAGCTTCTATAACCTTGTAAGTGCCTCAAGGCAAGAATGGTGTTGTCTGTATATAAAGCACTTCGTTTCTGTATAAGCAATAGCAATAAGAGTGATAACAATAATCATTTCTCCTGTGAGGTAGGAAAGTATCACACTTCATTTTACAGATGGTGAAACAGACACAAAGACATACAGGATCTTGCTTAGAGCCACTTCATGCCTTATTAGCAGGGCCAGGATTGAACCCAAGAAGCACATTTCCCTGTTACTTGCGCTTACCCCTACAGAACACACCCTCCTTTGATGACGACCAGTCTCTCTTCTGATTTTTCTGCAGAAACTGCAGCAACAGCAGCCTAGAGACTGAGGATGAACCTCCTTGCGTGGAAGAAATTGATTATAATACTGACAGTTGCTCTGATGGTGAAGGGGACTTCTCGGGGCTAGACCAAGAGATCCAGGAGTGCCTCTCATGGGTGGAAGGAGAGACAGAAGATGAGGGAGTGACTACAGGACAGACATGCAGCTCCAAGGCTCTCAGGGAGCTCTACATTTCCAGCCAACCAGCATCCAACAGTACAGCTCTCCCTCTGCGTTCAACAGCACTTGGGGTGTACAGTGGGTTTGAGAGCAGCCCTGCGTGAACGAGGCTTTGACTTGCAGAGCAGTAAGCAGATGGGTTACTGCTCATGTTTGCCTGTTTGCCAGCTTCAGCATCCTTCCCAGATGTGTTGCTCCAGTTCTGAATAGAAAGTTGACTGTACGTTTGTGTAATTTGTATACATATATGTATATATTGAGAATGACTCCTCGCGCTTTGTACACAAGGCAGAGCGAGGGGCCACTGGCCCAGATGGTACTATGTGAGAACACCATCCATTCCTAAACCTAAACCCCAGTTTCACGGCTGCCTCTAGTATGTGGTTTCATACAGATTGACCTGAGGAATGGTCTTCTGAGACCAAGGAACCAGAGATGATTGTCCTTTTCCAACTTTAGGCTCTTATTATGGGAAGCAGCCTTTGCCTGGAAGAGTGACAGTTACTGTTGCCTTTGGCCAGAGCTCTTCATTGCCATTCATTTCTCTTGAGCTGTAGAGCACGTATCTGATTTCTGTCTGATCAGAAATTTTACGGTGTGTTCAACAGGTTGGGTCAGGCTGTGCATGCTTCTGAGCTGTCATATCTCAGCAACAGGGTGGGAAATCCAGTGTGCCATACCAAGGAAAGTACCCGTGACAATACAGAGTGGTCCTCTGGAAACCTGGGCTGAATTCACCTCTTTGCTGCACTGGAATGAACTAGTCCAGCGTAATCTCAGTTGAGTCACTTCATGCTTGAACTGGTGGGCCCAAGTGTAGAATTTGTTTCACAGATGCTATGAAATTATATTTTCTCTGTGAGACATCCTTCGAGCTAAGAGAGTACAGATACAACAGTTCATCCTGGGGAACTAGAGCTACTTTTTAAAGCTATTGGGAGTGAGAGGGATTTGCAGCATTTTAAGGAGAAAAACATGTTCTCTTGAGGTAGCCAGGGGTCCCCAATATTCTGTCAATAGATTAGTGATGGTGGCAATATCCAAGAGTGCATTTATCCCAAGCATCAGTCCTGTGACTGATTATTCTTTGTTAGTTTTACTATGATACCACTAAGGAAACCTAGTTCATGGAACAGGACCCCATTGTACCAGACAGTAATACAGTAGAAGACGTTACTGGTAGGTTATATATAGGACATGTTCTACCAGTGACTCCCATAACGGAGTCAGAACAATTTCTCCTTTGATCCCCAACTGGAAAAAAATTAGATTTCTCCTGAAATTGCCTGCAAACACAGATCCCGATTCCTGAGAATCCAACAGAGACTGAGAACCCACACGTGTGCCCGACATCCCAAAAGCATGAAGCCCACGTCACCACATCTCACACCTCGTATTGCCTGAACTTCTCATGTGTCTTAGCCTCTGCTGCTGCAAATGGGGAACTGCCCTGAACACAAATGGAACCAATTGCACGATGCAAGAGGCTCCCAACTCTGTCACTACTTTATGAGGCTCCAGGAGAAGGACGAATGTATAGTGTGTTGTAGCATTACAGCATATAAGACCTCCATTAACAGTGATTATTATTATTAATAATATTGATGCATGACTAAAAGCACCATGTCATCCTCTCATCTTTATGCTGTTTGTGGAGAGAATTCCTGGTACAGAATGAGGTTTTCTCTGCTGCATTTCTGAACACCTTTCCCCAAACTACCTAGACATATTTTCCAGCAGGAGCTTGGTCTTTGGAGAAATAGCTTCTTCCTGTCCTGCTGGGTTTTCAGTCCCCAGGTGTTTTAAAGTCTTCACCAGCACGTAAGATTTCTCTGTGTCTCTAGCTCTTTCTTTATGACGCTGCTCAAAAGACAGGCGGCTTGGGTCCTTAGAAGCTGAGCTTCTTAGACCAAACCAATTCATTAGGTATGGTGTGTGTTCTCTGTACAGATGTCCAGCTCTCTTTGCTTTAGTGTGCAGCTTGTTGCACACAATACTGAATTTTCATAAAAGGTTGGCTCACAGGAATGGACATAAAAGTGGTAAAACAGGTGTTCCCATTATAATAGTTTGTATAACATTGCTTCAAAGCTTATTAATAAAAATGATATATGTGCACAGTTAACTTAAAAATCCAACATTCGTATGCATGACAAAAAACTCACACCATGCTACGTCCAGACTGCAGAGCACACAGGCCATGCTGTAAGATCTTCAGCATTCAGCACATCCCCAGGACACAGGGAAAAAAATACCATTGTACATATATGTGTGTGTAGATGTGCATGCATACATCCAGAGCTGCTTTTCTCTCCCATGCTGCATTCTCTACCAACACCCTGCCACAATAACTGAACGATGATTACTGAGGCTTGCCAATGGTACACCTTATTGCAAAGGGAAAAAAAACTTCTTAAATCAACATTTTTCTTAATGAGACACCAATATTTTGGCTATAAATACTATAGGCCAGTCTCAGCCTTCTAGCTGTTTCATTCTGAATTTCTTAAGCTAGGGAGAATTCAGTTCAGTGGGAAAACTCTGCCCTCGTTGTGATTCATTGAATCAATAGACTGCAGAAGAGTTGTCCTATTATAATAAAAGCAGAGATGTAGCTTCCATGCATGCTTGGATCCAAATGTATATGAGCAGTACCAATGTTTCATAGATCCCTGTGCTAGGAGCTGCAGGAAGCAGAGAGATGGCAAAGGCTCTTAGGGTGTTTTTGGTGTCTGGGATCCAAGTGCAGCAGCCGAGCTGGGAGCAAAGTGTCCGTGCACATCAACCACACCTGCATAAATGCTGCTGTGCAATATGAAAAGGCTGGCCAAGTCTTCTCTCTGGCAGCTTCCCACATTTTTGCCACACAACTTGTCAGCAAGTGGTGAGGATGCTGCAGAAGGCAATGACCAGGCGAACAACCCAGCCCAAGGGTGCTCAGCCTGCTGCTGAGAAGGTGGGAGCAGAGGAAGTACAGCAAGAGGGTCGGGTGACCAGCCAGTCGGGAATACCACCTGGAAACCTCCAGCAGAAGCAGTTTTGTGGGCTGCCTCATTTCTTCCAGGAACTTCTACGGGGAGCAGATGCTATTCTTCTTTTGACAGACCTCTAGAGGTCAGGAGAGGGCCTCCATCGTGCACTGCTCTCTCCGCGCTATTAAAATTCTCCCTGAGTCATGGTAATTAAGCAGAACTAGGCTCTGCACAGAGGAACGGAAGTGCATTGACTTTAATAAAACAGAGTGTAAAACAACTTTAGATTAACTCCAGCCTTGTTTATTCTTGCACACTTGTAATTCTGGTTTGGTATTTCCCCAGTGAATGGAGCCATTGTCCCCTGCGCTGAGGCACGTCACCTCACTTCAGCCTGCTAAGTGCGGAGCAGTGAGGCCAGTGCCTTTTCTTGCTGTCGCTAGCTAATCCCAAAGAATTTGGAAACAGCCGATGGAAAAAGGGAGGGAGGAGAGGGAAGTCACCCTGCTCCCCACCGTTGCCGTTCCTCAAGAGTCAGCAAGGCTGTCAGGTTGAGACGCACGCCAAATATTTCCATAATGGCCAGAAGAGATGGTGTCCTAGAGGCACTCGCATAGTCCCCACTGCTAAAGCAGTTCTGGGCTCCTGCCAGGCACATTAACTTTTTTTACTGATGCCTTTTGTCTCACTGACTCTCTTAGTGGCTGTGAATAGCTGTGCTCTCCTTCCTCCCCTCCCATGGCTTACATGACATGGGTAGAAGATGCAGCACTGAGCAGGGCTCACACTGCACCCTCTGTCTCAGCCTCTTGCCGGCTCTCAGGCCGGCCTGGCCACAATAGCCCTTTCCTATCAGAGACGATCCTAAGAATGCCTTGCCAGTGTCTAGTGAAATACACGTGTGTGTAAACCTCTGGGCTAAAAATAAATAATTAAACAATAAAAATAAAAAGAATCAAGTCAGCAAACTAAAGGAAGAACAAAATCTAATTAGTTTTATCTGCTGTTTGTTATGAGGCTGTCAGAGTGCTCTATCCCCTGGTTTTACAGCACTCTGGAAAATAGCAGTGATAATAATAATAAACAACCATGCACTGGGTTGTTTTTGAAGCAAGCAGGAAGCAGATTAAGGAGGGGAAAAGACAGCAGCCCCTCTCCTCTGCTGCTTTTCTCCTTCTGCCAAAAAACAGAGATGCAGGTGATAGCGCTATCTCCTGTCTTATCTGTCCTTGGACAAGATCCACTGCCCCATCCATCACTTAGAGACACAAAGCATGAGTGGGCGACTGTTCAGCAGCCAAGTTGGGACGCTCATATTGTATTTCTTGCTCTGCCACAGATCTCTTATGTGCTCTTGACCAAACTGTTCATCCTCAGCTCTCAGCCTCAGTTCTGATGTGAGGTATAAACAAGGCTTTGATTCCTCACGGCAAATACAGTAAAAAGTGTGAGTGAAAGAAGGTGTGTGTTTTGGGGGAAGGAGGGGAAGAAATAGGGATGTAAAACTACCCAGGTGCTAGCTCTATAGTGATTTCAGCTGTTGCCAGTTGAGAAGGCCACTGGAATTATTCTGTGCAGGAGTGTGGTGGTAGTTGCCATCACTACTTTCCACTTCAATGATGTGCCGTGATGGTGATGGTTCATTAGGCCGTTCCTCTTTAAGCTGTGCTGGATAATTTCAAAAGTCTCTCTTTGCAGGTTGTTATCAGCCTATCCTGCCCCATGGCCTGGTCCTCACAGCGTGGAATTTTTTACACCTGTTTTAGGGAGAGCAGGATTTAACCCTGTGTTTGAAAACTCTTGAATGGTTTTCCAGGCAGAGGGCTGGACACAAGGCTCCAGCTGGAGATAATATGCAAAAGCTCGGAGAACTAAAAACTCTGTACATGTAATTGCATCGGGAAAAGATGAAGAAGAAAGCTAAAGAAAGAAGAAATAAATCAGAGGAGAGGAAGGAGGGGACTCAGTGCAGGGAGGGGGATGAAGAGAGCAGATGGGAATAGGAGTAGGGGGCACTTGGGGGAGACACAGGCAGAGAAATGGGAGAATTGTTCCTATTTGTGCATCCTCTTCCGTCCCCAGATAATGTGTCAGTATTAATGCTATCAAGAAACAACCCTCTCTACTGTAGAATAAATCTGCCACTGTATTCCCCACTCCATAAACGGCAGCCAAGTCTGTATCCTCAGCGCTGCATTGTGTGTTCAGCGCTGTGTTTTGGGAGTGCTTTTCATGATGGTTAAGCCTGTATCATTTCTGACCTCAGGTTTCCTCTCCAGGGACTGACATCCTCAGACAGGTTCTGGAAGATCCATGGCATATTATTGTTGATGCAGCAGTCTGAGGCTACTTTCCTCATCTTTTCTTTGCTCTGCTTCTTTTATTTCGCTTTAAAAAAAGTGGAAGGGAGAGAAATGAAGAGGTGAACAGGAGGGAGTGAGAGAGAAAGGAGAAGGCAGAAAGAAGTGCCCTGCTACTAGTCTAGCAAGATCTCCAGCAAGATGGCGAGGCAGCTATTTTGGCATCAGGGGCTTTTTTAGCCTTTGATCAAGCTGCTTGCAGCTCATGCAGGGACCAGCAAGAAGAGAAGACAAATCTACCACTAAAAACAATCATCCATTGGATGCCCTGGCAATAACTCCAGTCCCGGTAAACTACCATAGCCTTTGGCTAACTGAACTCTGGGCACTGAGGGTTGGCTCCTCATCAGCTGATGTAATTGCAGTCACAACCCTGTTTCTTACCCCCTTGCTCCTAAACGCCTGACTGAAGTCTTTTCCTGAATGGTTTCCAGTGTATGCTCTGGCAGCTCATGCACAGATCTGCAAGGGTTTCCTGCCTTTGCCTCAGCATTTCTATTAAAAGTTACTTAGCCCTTCTTGTGCTTGTTTCCCCATCTTTGAAGTGGGGTTATTAATACTTATTTTCAGTGAAAGGGGTCACAATGAGGCTTAAATCATCAGTATTTACAACACAATTTGATATCCTTAGAGAAGGCAAATAGGAGGGATTAGTTGCTGCTTCCATCTTATATCTGCCATCGCTGAAATAAAAATACTGCCCATCACTGCGATCATTGCTAACTCCTTTCCAGGGGCAGTTGTGTTTCCTTCGGTCTCCATGGAAGGTGGCATGGGTGGGCCAGACAAATCCTCAAGGTGAAAGCATGGGCAGTGTCAACAAAAAGGCTTTGGATTTTTTGACAGCACAGTGGTCTTCCAAGAACCAGGCAGCGTGCTGGTTAGTGAGTTGGGAAAATGGGAAATTTAATAGAGGTGAAAATGAGACACTTGGGAGAACAATAGAGCAGTCTGGTAAACATCTGAAATGTCTCTGCCCAAGTGCTAGGACTATAAGGGCTAAACAGGAAGACTATAAAGCCTTAGTATATATACCAAGCTACGAGTTAATCAGCTTCCCAGACACATGGAAAAGAGAAAGTAGGAACAGCAGAAGGATTAATTGGCTGTGAAACATCAGGGAATTGGTAGGTTGGGTCAAGGAAAGAGGAATACAGGCCAGCAAGCGCTGACTTAGAGATGAGAGCGGAGGTACAATGACAAGATCTCCTAAGGCAGGGAGAGGAATAGAAGAAAAGTGAAACACTAAAGGTGTGTGAAGACCTCATTAGTGCCTTGAAATGAGAAATTAAGTGTTTAAAAAAGTTGAAGCAGTAGCAGATGACTAAGAATGAGAACAGAATGATACCAAAGCATGTGTGGATGAAATCAGAAAGGTCCTGGCACAGAATGAGCTAGAGGTGGCTAGGAACACACAAGGGAAGAAAAAGAAATCCTATAAATATGATAGAAGGAATGAAAGCGTGCAGTATGTACCACAGAAGGAGAGCACATACAGAGGGTTGGAATCATCATTGCCTTTTTAACTCCGCTTATCACCAAAACAGTTGCTACTAGATATATATAACAGAAGTCATACTGATTCGGGGATGAGAATAGGCCAGATCAAAGGGGTGTAAATTAAAGAATCCTTATGTTGAGTAAGTGAATTCAAACTGTTGGACCTGAGGGAATTCCCCTACAGGTTGTCCAAGGAAAGCAGTCTGTGGACAGTTAGAAATGGACTTCAAGAGCTTCGCCTATATTGAAAGGGTTCTGCAGACTAGAGAAGGGCAAATAGGGTATTTGTGAAGATGGAAAAAGGAAGAGCCAGGAAGTTTAAATCAGCCAGCTAAGCTGAGTGACTACAGAGAAACCTCGACAAATTATGAAACAAAGAATTCATTAGCAGCTATAGGATAAGAAGGTGGTAAAAGACAATCAACATGGATTTGTCAAGCTGATCTAATTTCCTTCTTTTATTGGCTAATTGGCTTAGAGGATGAGGCAGAAGTAACATATGTCTTTGCTTTAGGACAGCTTTCAATGCTTTCTGACATTAAATTTTCATAAGGAACTAAAGAAATATAGTTTATATGAAATCATTGTAAGGTAGGTGCACACTAACTGAGAAATTACTCCTGAAGGCCAGGTTTCATCTCCACGAACGTTAGCCTTCTAGAAGTTAGGCATCTAGTCTAAATTATTCTGTACAGAGTAAATGTAGAGAGACAGACACCTCCAGAGGGTCTACATCCCCTCCTAAGACATGGAGAAAGGATCATTTGCTGAGATATTTCCTTGCCTCATTAACTTCTGAGTGAAGCTAAACAACCAGCTCAGACAGGACACCTAGCTCTAAACCCACCCCAAGAAGGTATCCCACAATCACACTTGCAGGGCATTATTTTGCTTAAATAACTGGGACAATACCATGGAAAATCCATTTATTTTTTCAGAAAACCCAAAATCTTTTTGTTGAAACTCAGTTCCCTGTTCACACACCTCTATTTATGTCAACACACCTGCCACCCTCACCTCCAGCCTCTCCTGCGTAGGGCTCTGCTTCAGAGCTCCCGCCATCCAGCTCTGTAACCCCACCCTCTGCTCTGCTAATCTCACTCCTCCAGAGTCGAATACACTAAATACCGGTGATCTGAGTGGCTACATCCCAGATGAAACCTGGATCAGAGTACACACTCTCACTGGCGGCTGGCGCCCAGGTAGATGCCAAGAGCCCTGGAGCAGGGAGCACACACTGAAGCCACTACGCCAGATGGCCTAACTGCTCTCGGTTGTAAAAGCTGCTTTGTACTTTTTAGCTTTACTGATGCGGAGAGAACATTTTGAACTGTCTAAGCCTTATAACCTTGTATCATTGGCACGCGAACAGCAGCAGCACACTGTTGAACATAATAACAAGAGGGAAAGAGCTGTGGACTTAAATAAGAATTTAAATCTTAGGGTTCGCAGCTCAAAGCAAGAGGCTTTAGCTGTGCTATTTCCAGGAATTGTTTGAGTCGTGTTTGAGAATAATGGATAAGATTAATTCCTTTGTGACTATGGCTGAATAAATTATTTGCCAATAATTTTATCTATGATTTGACCAGTTCTAGCTGCTTTTTCTAATGTCTATGATGCGGGAACACTAGCTGTATTCTGGATGTGTGTGTTGGGTATGCAGCTCCAGTCCTTGGCATCTAGCAGTGAATTTATTCCCCAAAGACAATTTTCAACGAGATTTACCCCAGAGCAACCGAATGCAGGATTTGATCTGTCATATTCAGAATGATTCATTATTCACCTCATCACGTAGGAAGAGAGGAGGTAGAAAGAGAGAGGGAAAGTTATTTCTCTCTTCACAACAAACCCTTGTCTTCAAAGTCTGAGCTGCCACAGAGCAGTAAGCAGCGGCCCACCGAGGGACATGACAAATGTTGCTTGGCAACTCCACGCCATTGATGGGAAGTGCTCGGCAGGCTGAACATCACAGAGGGACTGAGACGGAGAGTGAGACAGTGGCACACCAGGATGCTCGCTCCTGTCTGGCCCTGTTAGAAATGACACCGCTCATGCCCCGGTAATTGTTGTAGACGTCGGCCAACAAAGCCTTTTCTGTTGGGTGGGAGAGTAATTGCAGGTCATAAATGGTGAAGTGTCCCCTGCCCGCTCCCCAGGAACAAAGGGACTTTGGATCTATTAATATCCTGAAGGTCACTGAATTCTTCCCAGCGTAGCTAGCTGTGAGCAAACCTTAAATGGCTCAGAGGTGCTGCTGCTTAGTTAAACACCTACAGGGATGCGGAAAAAGCCTGTTGTCCTTTGCAGCATCGCACAGCTACCCTGTCAGAAGTATCAAGCCTTGGGGTAGTGGTGTTGTAGCCCTGATGGTCTGACGATGCCAGAGAAACCAAGTTGCTCTTGGAGAGGACAGTTGTTAAAAATGGCAAGCAGAGTTTTCAGGCACAGCATTCCTTCATCGAGTTTTGTCACTATGGAAAGATTATAAATTAAATGAAACAAGATTGACCACACAGAGCAAATCCCATGTGGCTTGTATGCTAGCACACTTTGCCAAATGCCTAGATGTTTTCAGCAGCTAGCAACTCCAGAACACACTCCTCTTTGTGTGACTACACATAGAGCACTATTAGGATTATCAGGCCCGATGCTGGCATGAGGATCAAGAGATACTTAGCAAACTTAATACAGAGTTTAGCAGAAATGGGATTTGGGGTGCAAGAAAATATTCTGTTTGAAGCTAGAAGTTCTGCTTCCCTCGGTATAATTCTGGGGAGGATAAAGTGCTCATTTTTCTCTGACTTCATGCAGTATTAGATTGGCCCTTTCTTCTCAGTGAGACCTAAAATTTTGGAGCAAGAAGGGATGTTTGCACAGAGCTGGCTTTTCCTAACTACCTACAATTGCAACAATCCAAGAGTTTTGTTTACGGAAAATGCCCACACTGTAGTAATGCTGCAGGTGTTATCAAAAACTACTACATGCCTTTGAAAGTCCTGAACAACCTGTGTAGACAATACATGTGAAATATCCCTTGTTGCTCTGCATTAGAGTTTTTGAGTGGCATACTCTCTTGGATGTTTTTAAGTAAAACAGACTAACAGTTTCTAGTGTGTATTAAAAATTGGATTTCTTCTCTTTCAAGCTGGTTTTCTGCATCTTACCACCTGCAGGAATGTACCTTTTTTTAGAAGGGCTGCTTAAATATTTTTTTCTCCAGGTTATGGCTCTTCTACCCAAACGTGATGTCTCCTCATTGCCTTGCTCCCTAAACACAGGCCTTGGTAGGTTGAGAAGTTTAATTCAGGTGCGATTGCTTCTGGCCTTCATTTTTTTGTGCCATTATGGAAATTTTGCAGAATGACAGGCGATTGCTGCTTATGGCTGTATGTGGCACTACATTAAAAAACCCGTGAAAAATTTCAGCTTCTGACTACAACTAAATACACCATCTTTTGTCTTCCTTTTACGTAAATAAGTCAGTGTTTCATAAATTATTCTTTCTCAGTGTTTTTGTTTTTTTTTTTTAATTGAGGCTTTGCCTTTGTAAACCCTTTTCCTTTTTTCACTGTCTCGTCTCTTACACTAATGGAAACAATTACATGCTCTTTCCTGAGGACAGTTTCTTCATCCTGTGACACACTCAGCCTTATTCTGCTCTTCCTCACTCAGGTTTTGTGCTGCTCAAATTCCTCTCCCTTTTTCTATTTTCCCCCCTTCCTTAGCAAAGATGAACTGGGGGACAAAGACCTCAACACCCGTATCCCAGCAAAAGCCTTGGTTTATCCTCCACCCAACCTTCTTGTGAAGACCACTTGCCCCACTGGCTGCAGGTGGGCATTTGGTCCTGCCTCAGCAGTGGAGACAAGGACTTCTTCACTGCATGGAGGGGAGGGATTACAGACAAACATCTTTCTTAGGCTTTTGAGGAGGTCACACTTACCCTCTCTAGCTTTGCTGTCACACACAAATATGTGTATATCTATACATCTGAGTCACTCTATATACCTGTAGTCCTGACATCTCTGCTTGAATCTACCCAGGTGGGTGCCACTCTCTGTCCCAGTGCCCTGTGATTGCCTACCTGCTGCCTTCTGGTGCTGATTCAGCTGGCTTTGGGTTTCAAGTTAACATCTTACATGCAATGTTCACAGACAGGTCAGCCGGAGGAAGCTGGGATTTAGATTTCAGTCATGTTTCTAATTCCTTTGGTTTCCTGTAGCTTTCAGTCTTCTCCCCCAGAGACATTCCTCCTGAAGCACCCGCTCACTCATGCTTTCCTTTCGCTGGAGTTCACAGGCAGTGCAGAAACAAGGCGGCCAAGGAAACCCTCACTTCTGTTTGCCAGCCGACACCTCTGGGGGTAGGGGGCCATAACCAGGCCTGGTCCTCCACGGCAGAGTTATAATACCTTTTCAAAAAAAATAATTGCCTTTGATTAAAATGTAAGGGTCCCATCTTCTTTTTCTTGTTGTCATTAATGAGGGCTGCAGGCTATGGGCCTTTGAAGTGTTTCCTTTTGGCTAATCCTGGTTTTTCTTTCTTTTTCCACATTTTTCCTTTTTCTTTTTTTAATTTTAATTCTCTCAATTATCTGCCTTTTCCAGCTCAGAGTAAGATTTGTTAATTTTCACATACTTGCAAAATCCTGGCTGGCACACTCCAGCTACCTGGCACCCTCTAAATGGGCAGCGAGTCACAGGAGCAAGCAAACAGGCAGCACATCTCTCGCATTAGCTGCCTTGAGCTCCGCTTGGCCGCTCCAGACGGGAAGAGGAGGGAATTGTACAGATACTCATCCCCTCTGCAGAAATGCCATTCAGCAAGGCATGAATGAATACACTGCTGTGTTTAATTAAGGATATCCATAACTATTTTCTTTGTGATCTCAGGCCCTTATAGGCTGATGGACTCCTTTACATCACCTAACCTTGAGGGTAGTATTTTGTTTCCCAGCCTATGAGTGGAATAACAGGACACCAGGCTGAATCTTAATGGCCCCTCAGGTATTTCCATTTGTATATACCATCGCAGCCGATTGCTAGCTTGGGTTAGTCCAGAAAGGAAATAGTAAGCTTTGAAACTTATTTCTCTCTCCTCAGCTCAGAGGCTCAGAGCTATGGTCTGGGCAATGGAAATGACTGGGATGTTCATCTCTTGGTTGCAGAGGGCTTCCCAAAGGTTGAGCAAAGGTGTAAAATGGATGAGTAACTTGAGCAAGGTGGATCAAAGCCCAGAGCCTATTGGACAATATTGAGCACTTTCCTGTAGGCTATCCTTTGTAGATGTCATGCAGAGGACAGAAATTTCATTACATCCATGGAACCACCTGCCTTGACCTTTGTCATTCTTAATCCCTAGTTTCTTCTCCCATAAAAGCACGGTGAATTCCTATAAGCAGCTTCTCTTTGTCTCATGAAAGGCTGCCTGCATGAGGTTTCTGTCTGGTCTTTAAGGAGGAAGAGATTCCTCCAAATAAGGGCAACCTTTTAGCTAAGGTGCTTGCCCCAGTTACAGGTATAAATCTGACTTGAACACTGCACTGCTGGGCCAGCTAAACTGCTTAGGGAGGGAAAACCAAACCAAATAAAAATAAAACTGAGGATTCAAACTAAGAATTAACAGCAACTTCACTAATGTTTTGGATTTTGGAGTTCTTTAGACATCCCTCACTCCCAAATGTCAAGGGATATTACCCTTTGATCTGCATTGACTTATGATACCAGATCATCTAAATATTGCACCTTGCTGGACTCATGCTTCACTGTGGGGATGTAGAGACAGTAGAGTGTTAAAACCACTTATTCCTGCCTTATCCAGGGACTGTCTGTATAACGCTGCCATTCTCTTCCACACTTCCCTTCCCCTTTTCCTCTCAAGCACAAAGCATGATCTTCCTTTGGAGGCAGATGATTTCTCCTAAGCATCATTTTAAAATTCTCCTCTTTCTGTTGTTTGGGCTGGAAGTTCCTCTTACTTTCCCCCCCTCCCCCCCAGTAGAAAAAAACCTATTAATTGGGGGAACTGATTTTAAAGTGATTGAAATGAATTCTCAAGCCTTAGATCTTCTCACGCCTCCAGCAAGAACACATCAGAGAGCTCTGAAACTGTCCAGTGATGCATCTCCAGACTCCCTTTTGTAGCATGTTTGTCCTAGAACTGAAAGGTGAGCTCCCCCATGTACAAATCTGCTTGGCAATGCTTTAATTGCTGCTGTGTACTCACAGCAGAGAAGCTCATACAGATTTCTGCTAATGGAAATGTTGGAGACCAGCTGGGTCTGGTTTCTGGGACACAGATATCAGCAGAGAAAAGCATGGGACAATGAGGCTGTGGCAGCTCACCGAGTCCAGGAGGGGACTTGATGCACACAAAGGTCTCTGCTGCCTTGGGCAGAGCAACTCCAGATTCATCCATATTATTAAATTATTGCAGTTTAATAAGTCACCGTGTGCCACTGAGCAAAGATAACTGATAGCAACCTTTATCCCCAGGTTGTGCCAAATGTGAGATAGGACGGGTGAAGCTGAAACCTCTTCTGCTAACATCTGGTAACTTCTATAGCCGTGGTAATTTGATCATGTGTCCCCAGCTTCGAAGTGAGACAAAGCAGATGAGACATGAACTGTATGTATCTGACTGGATGCATTTTAATCCCAGACAGCCTTCTGCTCAAACCTATGTGCCATCACTGAGCTGGGTGCTGTGCTTCCCGGCAGCCCCTGAGGTGAACGGTGCAAGCAATCATGTTAAAAATCTGCCCAGCCTCAGCAAAGCCCTTTGGGACTCCTGGATTTTTCTTCATCGGACCTATATCTTTTTCTTCCAGAAATGAGACGATGATGAACGTGACACTTTGGTTGCCATGGGAACACAGCGTGAGGTTTGTGTTAGCCGTGCTCCTTCCTGCAAGCAAGCGCTGCTGGCTCTGGAGATGGGTGTGAGCAGCACTGATGGCATCCGTCCAGGTCTTGCCCACGTGCTCTCCCAGGGTGTCTGTGTCTGGGAGTGGGGGGCCAGCCCCATTTATGTTACGAGAGGAAGATCTGAAGGGACAAGTCACTGTAAAGTAGGAAGATGTGTCTGGCAGTTTGGAGGGAAATTGGTAAGTCCTGGTTGAAACTTCTGCTGTAAAATCTTGCTGAAGATCATAAGGGGGGTCCACAGGGACCTAGAGACTAAGAGACTGCCCCCCCATCACCATGGGGAATAGCTGAAAGTTTTTAGTGTGTGGGGGGGGAAATGGAGCCCCGAGTTCCCCTTGTAACTCTGCTACTGGGGCTCCTCTAGCATCACAGGGAAAGTGGCAGGGACCACAACATTTCTACCACACCCTTTCTTCCTGCAGTTTTTTATATATTCCTTACCCCCCCATCCCTTTAGACATGTTCATGTCCAGTTGCTGACATCCATGCTCTCCCCTCTCCTGTCCACCCTTAGGGCTTTCCTGAGCCTCAGCTTGGAAATAATCAGGAAGCACTTTCATGCTGTTACAAAGCCATTTGAAGCTTTCAGAAAGACAATTTGGGAGGGACTCCTCATTGTCACTGCTGTTTTTCTCCTTTCACAGATCTCCATTCAAATCCTCACCTAATATCATTTTATCAGGGGAAGAAATACATTCGTAAAGATCTTACAGAAGTAGGTTTTACTGAAGCAAAGGGAGGGCGTGAGGCTGCAATCCTGTTTAGGAAACAGGTGAAAGCCATTGTCAATCTGTCTCACTAATGTGATGATTTGAATGGGTATCAGAAAGGGTGGGAGCTCCCCGGGAAGAGATAAAAGGAGGCCTAGTTAGCAACAACTGAGATGATGCTGGAGGGAAGAAAGGGGGTGGTGAAGATGGAGGGTGTGGCATGGGCAATACAGCTACTCTTAGGGACTATGAGAAAGTTAAAAATACCACCCAGGGAATCTAGCCAGGTGGTTATAAACTATGATAAAATAGGATTTAGAGGAACAGCTTGCAGCATGGTAAGTGTTAGTCTCTAAGACCTGTCAGAAGTTTGGTAGAGAGTAGCAAGAACAGCAGAAATAGATTAGGAATGTGAAGCTTGTTGCTAGAAAAGAAAATTTCTTTTCTGTCTGTCATAAATCTTTGCCTCTTCACCACTTTAGCTGCTTCCTGCATTCCCTAAGCAGGCTTAGTTTTCATACATGGCCAGAGGGTTTCAATTTGAGCTCCAAATAATAATAATAAATTCCATAAAGTGATTCCATGTGGAAAGTGGAGATAATAGTGCCTTATGCTTACACAGTAGGGTCCATGAGACTTTGAGTCAGGCAGACTGAAGAGCAGTTTCTCACCTGCTGTTGAAATGCAGCTTGCTCTGGGGTGACACGTTGCACCTGCTCTGCAGTAACTGCACCAGGAGTATGGCGAGGGGAAAACTTCTCTGGCTGAAGCTGTTGAGTGAAGGCTAGGTAGAGAAAGGAAATGTAATTCTCCACGCTGGATTTTAGCCAGGGTAGTGAAGTTAAACATCTGGTTAATTAATAAAAGAGCTGCAACAGCACTATACTCCCTACAGCCATGCCGGGACACTGGAATCTGTGGTGTTTTGCGAGGACAAGCCTGGCTCTTCCATTACGACTGCATTGCTGTGGGTCCTGAGACTTTATCTAAAAGTGGCTCAGCTGAGTCTTGAACAGTAGCTGCTGCTTTTCCTGATGAGTCAAAAACCAGCCTGCCTCTACAGCGGACTCAACGCCTATTTTACCCAGTGCTGCACTCAGACCAAGGTATGTCATTATGTTTCATCCAGCATAAGGAGAGCAGGAGCTCCATAATAGCTCCGCTGAGATCTTTCGTCCTTTCTGTCAGCACGAGGATCATGTTTTTAGGAAGAGCAGAGAGAAGACCGTATCTTGTTATCACCTCTTTCCCTGTGTTTGTCCTGGGATGTCTCATGCTTGTTTCCACATATAAGGGTCATCGCAGCTTCTCTGTCCTAGGGCTGGCTTGTAAACAAGGAGCTCTGGGGCTTGGTTCTTACAGATTATAAGGATCTATTTGTTGGGCAGCCAACTCTGTTGGGGTGGGAGGACCTCGTGATGGCTCTCCAGTGTAATTTCTGGTGGGAATTATATTACTAAGAGCCTCTTTTCCTTAGAGGTTTTGGCTTACTGGAAACAATGGATGGGTTTGCATTTGAATTTCAGTGCCTGCAATACTGGAAATCCTGGAAAATCTCCTCTCTGCCTCTACCACCTCTGTCTCTCAGAGATGAAGTTCTCCCTTTGTCTGTGCTTTCCCCAACCAAAATGGGATACTCCTTGTACTGAGGCTTTTAATGCTGCTGTTCCAAGTGTGACGGGCCATACTTAGCAATGTGTTAGCTTTCTGCAGGGAGAGATGGAAATGTGTCTTTTCCCTTATGGTACTATTGTCCACTTGGGCTGATCCACCACGCAAACTGCTGTGACCTCTGGCTGCCCCATTTGCACCCCTGTTTCAGTTGGTTGTTAGAGGAACGTAGTCATCAGCTTGAAATCTCACTTTGGCTAAATATCCTCTCTTTTTGCTTCCTCCTACAAAAGTAGAGTATTATTAGAATTAGCTTTGCTTGCCAAACAGATGAGCATCGCACAGTTTACAGAGTGCCCTGTCACAGGCATGGGACTTTATCCCTGCAGCCCTCTGATAGGGACATGGAGCACCCTGAAAATACAAGCTGAGGCTGTGGCTTCCCATCAAACTTTAAATCAAATCCAGTTTAAAGAGAAGGGCCTTGACATGTTTCCTGTATCCAGGCTTGCGGGAATTCCTTTTGCCTGGTTTACACAAGATTGCCCAAGGGAGGGGTTTAACACTGGAGATGCATCTCTTACGGAAGGACTCAAAGCATTTTATTGCATTACCTTGGACCCATGCCACCTTCTCAGGCAAAACAGCTGAGTGACACAGCTCCAGGAAGACAAAAAGAGAGGTCTGCCTCTCATGTATTGGCAGGAGGAGGCACTGCTCATCTGTGCCTCTAAAGCAATTGAGCTCTGTGGCCTGGCTAGAATCCAGCTGAACTAGGTCTAGGATATAACCTTCAACTATATGCCCTTGGAAGTGATCTCTTGACTGCCTTGTCTTTCCACTTGTTCATAGATGGATGTTCTAATATGGAGCAGGGGGGGTCTTGAAATGATGTACTGGGGGGATGTCTATGCCAGTGGCTGGGGTCCTTCGTGTCTGAAAGTGGAAGGAAAGTAGGTTTTTTGTTTTCCTGAATGAGGAGTTGGCTACATTTAGTTCCTGACTTTTCAAGGTGCTAAAGGGAGCACTGGTGTGCTTTGCATCAGAAACTAAGTTGGGGGATAAACCACATTCTCCCCTGTCTACTTTCACTGTGGTTAAGCTGGGGGATGGCTAACCTGGGTTAAGATGGAGGAATATGATGCTTTTGTCCTCCCTCTTGATCCTTCCGGCTTTCCACAGCCATCTCTTTGAATGCTTAACAGACCCAAAGCTTTCTGCTTCCCAGGGACCATCTGGGTGGAGTATATCTGGTTAGATAAAGTCCTGTAGCTCTACCATGTTCAAGGTCATTAAATTATTCCAAACAAACGTTCCTCTTGTGATTTCAGTTGGATACAACAACTACCTTCACTTCCTGTCTGAGGGTCTCTAATTGACAGTGGTGGTAGGACACCTGTTGTCCACTGAGGCTCCTGTTGGTCTCCCAGCATCAAGGCACAACTCTTTCCCTTAGTTCTGCGTGCATCAAAGCACTCACGCAGCCCTCCCATATGTCTCATATACTGAGCTTTCTACCTCTGAGAAAACCTCCGCATCCTCAGTGTGGGGGATGTGGATATATATCACTTTCATGGGGACTTTAGTTCATCTAGCCTTCAGTTGAATTTTTGCTTTGTGAGGTTTTTTGGTTTTGTTTTTTTTCCCCTTTTCTGATTCCATCCTTTTGCTCCTAATCCCACCACCTGGTATGGCTCACACTGCAGAATTTCTCTCCTTCCTCAGTGTATACGCCCTTCAAATATTTGTAGACATTTGTCACTTCCCCCTCCTGCTTAGTCATCTCTCTGCCAAGCTAGACATATTTAGTTCTTCTAATCTTTCCTTGTGAGTGAGTCCCTCCAACACTCATAATTCATTTCTCCTTGCTCTTCTTTGAATACTTTCCAGTTTGTCAACCCTTAAATTTCTTATTTGGATGTTTTAATATGTGCAGGCACAAAAAAAAAGAAGAGAAACTTCCTGAAAAGAGAAGGGTTTTTTTAGCTCAAAGCCACTGGGAATAGATAAGAGTGGGTAGATCTGGGAATTCCTGCTGCAAGTTCTATGTGGGTGTCTGGGACACGAAAGAATTGTCCCCTCTGCTCTTCTGAGTTTCTCTATTCCCCACCCCTGAAATCTGTAACAAAAGATATCAGCTAATATTTTTTCTGTATTTGTTTCTCCAGTTCTCCTCTTAACAAGACAGACTCACCTTGTAAGTGTCACAGGCTTAGCTTCCCCTTCCCTGTCTCCCTCTCAGGCTAAAGGCTTTGTCTATGAGTGATTTTCTAGTGGGCTGTGGGGTGCAAGTGCTTCAGAGATAGTGGCTCCATCTTACCAGTGCTGAATCTCTGTTTCTCAGCTTTGTTCTTCTCAAATACTGGTAGGCATGGTGCCAAAGGATCAGCAGAGAGCAGCCAGCTCCTTTTTATCTTAGGAAGATTTTTTTCCCTTCTGGACATTTGTTTCTGCTGTGTCCAAGCTGTATAAAAAGGAATATAATTCAAAACGGGTCCTGTTTCTAGGATCCTGGATGGACTTTTTTCTTTCAAATAACCAACTCAACAAATTCTTTAGATAGAAGCTTGTTAATTAAAGCTATCCCCCAGAGGGATGGCCTAGAGATGCTGTTCAGTCTCCACCTCTTGTACTGAACTCCACGGTGGTTTTGAGGCATTCCTGGTATCTCACACTGGTAATTTGTGCTGTCTGAGATTGCATGAGAGGTGGGTGTCGGTCTCTTCTCCCAAGTAACAAGCGATAGGACGAGAGGAAACGGCCTCAAGTTGTGCCAGGGGAGGTTTAGATTGGATGTAAGGAAAAATTTCTTTACTGAAAGAGTGGTGAAACATTGGAACAGGCTGCCCAGGGAAGTGGTTGAGTCCCCATCCCTGGAAGTATTTAAAAGACGAGTAGATGAGGCACTTAGGGACATGGTTTAGTGGACATGGTGGTGTTGGGTTGACGGTTGGACTCGATCTTAGAGGTCTTTTCCAACCTCTATGATTCTATGTGAGCAGAATTGAAAGGAATGACGGGGAGCAGCAAGTGTTCCTTCGCTTGTTTAACTACAGCAAGGTCTATGGCTTCACTGTGTCCATTAAGGGCTTTTAAATATTCCCCATCACCACCTAGTGACCTGCAAAGGAGCAGCAGTTTATCTAGCCAAGAGATACTGTCAAATTTACTAGTCTGAGATGCGTATCAGTATCAAAATGCTTCCAAAACCAGAACAAAGCCAGTTGCAAACTTGCACTGTCTGGCATACCTTTACGTGATGCAATCTAGGCTTCCACTGCAAATGCTAAAACAATGTGGTTTTCACCTAGGAGGAATGAAAAGGTTCTGCTTTCCTTCCTTATATATTGTGATGTTCTATCTTCCCACCCAGACTGGATACTTATCAAACATCTGTCTTCCATTTTGATTGTGTCCTGAGAACGTTGAGTTTAAGTAGAAATGTGAAACTAGCTCCACTGACCGGGCAGGAAATGTTTCTCTGTTGTGATATGAAGGCTATTTGGATCTATTGAGCCAAGCTACAAAAAGGAAGGGAAAGCAAGGGCAAACAAAAGCAGGGTCGGCTGGATAGGGGAACGTATTTCACTTTTTGCATCCAACCCGTATCAGTCTGTGCCACCAGCTGATGCCACTATATCATCATAAAATGTAGAAACAAGGAACCCAAAACTTCTTGAGTGAAGAGCAAAAGCTGTTGTTGCTTTGACAATGGATTGACTTTCCCAGCTGTCTGTTGAAGCAGCCTTGGAGAATCATGCTGAACAGTGCATTACAGATATACACACTGGATATTAAAAAAGAGAGAGAATGCATTTACTGTCACTTGCAGGTTGCCTTTCACCCTTCTAGTTGTCATAGCATTCAGAAGCATTAAACAATGGGTCTTTGTCTACAGAAAGAAAAATACTGCCTCTATCACAAGCTTAGGCAGGAGCGGCAAAATCATTCTGAAAAACGGCTAGAAAGAGAAGCAGTAGGAATTTTCACCAGCCTGTCCTCAGGTACTTGTTATGGGGCCTGATTCTTGAAATGGCACCATGTCGTCTAGTTTAGCACCTTCAAACTGTTTATTAGCATCATCATCATCCCAGCAGCAGGCTGGGCTGGCCGTCTGCTGTCTTTGATGCTGTTGCAAAAAGCTTGTCTTTCCCAGAGGAATCAGCAGTCTAGCTGGCTTTGGTTTGTCATGTTTGTCTACTGCCATTCACATTTAGAAAGAGGGTGGGGTGGGTTTCTGTTTGTGTTTTTGCTTTATAAGAATATGCAGTTGCTTAAGATCCGTTTGGTTGACAAAGTGTTTTACAAACAAACTGTACATGGGAATCACTTTGTTCACTGCTGAAATGCAAAACAACAATTTTCATTGCAGAATCTCAAGAGACAGCTGAGAGATGGTTCAGTGCGGCATGACTTTAAGTATTTAGCTGAATAGAGGTGGGATTACTACCATATTTAAAGCAAAGCATACATTCAAATGCTTTGAACTGAGGTTTATTCTGTGCAAATATTTGACGAGTGGCCTCTCATTTAAGTGCAAATAAAAGTATTGAAGCTCGCACCATTTCTAGCTATTGGCACAAGAAAATTGTTTCTTAACAAGTATCCCTGAAGTTTAATGGTTATTTCTCCGTCATGAGTTCCCTCGTTATCTCACCTGCCCCATTGACTGTTATAAATAAAAAAGTCTCTGAGAATTTTATTCACCCAGTCCCTCTTTGACTATGTTTTCTGAACTTCTGATCTTTAGTGTTTATTAATTTTTATGTCTTTTTCTTTGAAATCAGCTCTGTACCAGTTAAAGTTCTCTGAACTTAAATAACTAATACAAGGGTAGATCAGGTTTTTCCCTACTCCTGTTCCCAAGGTGTTCCTGAGCAGAGATGTTCAACCCCTGGCCTCATTTCCATCCATTGTAATGGAGTGATAACAAAACGCATGGCCGACTTCTCTAATTAGTCTCATGTTCAAGATCTTTTGCTATTGCCTGTTATTCTCTCCTATAGCTTAGCTTTTTGGGCTTTGTTGGTATTTCCCTAAACACCCCTAATAGTTCTCCCCCTCTTCCAAACTATCTCTTTGGGCATGAACTGATATATGGCAAACACAAAGCAATGCAATATTCATCACTAATTGATCATGATCTTTCCTGGTTTTGCTGTTGCTGTCAGGTTTTATTTTAGTTCCTACTCTGTTTAGGGGAAATTGTTTAATTTTATTTAATACCCTAACTTTTAAATTTATATTAAACTGAATTGCAGATGTATATTCAATGTAGGCTTCCTGAGCTTGTTTTCTTGTGGATTGTTCATCTCACTTTAATTAAAATAGGACAAGCATAGAAAGGAAATTAAAACAAGAAAAAAGATGAGCAGTTGGTTGTCCCACAGTTCCTACCAGCAGGAAATGGTAGGGGACAGGGATTTCCTCTTTAAATGCAATATATCGTTCTTCTGCTCTCCAATAAGCATTAATGAGAGGCAAAGAAGAAAAAGGACCTGGTGTCTGTAGATGATGGAAAGCTGAAGCTCTCCTTGCACCATGAATCAGCCTCCTAGGAGATACTCTCTCAGACCAGGTTTGTTCAAGGGAAGGCTTATTATGTGGAATTGTGTCAAATGGTGAGGAGTGGTATAAAGAGATAATCAGAGTCCTCCAGCACTAATTACCCGTGCTCTATAGAAACGCCTAGCTCCATTCAAATCCTTTTTTAAAGGAAAATCTCAGAGGAAACAAATGAAGTCTAGTTCTGCAAGTGCCAATTGAGATGGTAGAGAACAGGGAAGTCATGGATTAAAGCGATCAATTTTCTGAGGCCTACCATATTATTTGACTTGATTCTTCCCACCCTCTCTTCTTTTCGCATTCGTGCATTGAAACTTAACAAGAAATCTCCGCATTTCTCATGCGTCCTTTATTCCAAAAATCTCTAGGCGCTTTGCAGATATTAACTGATAAAATTTCACAGCTAATCTCAAAGCATTTAAGGTTTCCCATCACAATTCAAAGGGATGGCAATGAACAGAGTGTAATATCAAAACAGTTTTCAGCAAAAGGAAATCTTTCCATCTATTAGCAAATGATTGAAGGACTCATGACTTAACATTGGTAGGAAGTCAGGACAACAGCTGTCAGAATTGCTATTTGACCAGTGTCCAACGATAAGATTTAGGATCAAGATTGTTAGTATTTTGCAATCAAAGACATTTAAAGTTGCAAATAATCATGTTTGTAATTTGTTCTTGCAACTTTGGATGAAGATAATGAGGAAGCCTTAATGGGCAATGTAGTGAGATCCTGAAAGAGAACATTCTGGAACAGTAAATCTGAAGAACATTTTCCTACCCAACAGGAGGGAAGGATAAAAGTAATTTGAATCAGTGTTAACCTTTATATCAGAAATATCACTTGGTGCATGTTTGTACTTGAGGATTCTCTATCGCTGTGGCTGAACATACTACCCAACTGTATTAGAGACACACATGCAAAGTACTCAATTTAAGTGAGCACAGATAAGAGGCAGGTCTTGCCACTTTGATTCATGCCACCAATAACTTCAACTGGTGTACTCCAGGAGTACAGTACTACTCAGCACAATTAGGGTGGTACAGCTGATTCCTGTATTTATGGAGAAGTCTTAATGCTCTGTAGAAAATCTCTCGGTCATCAGGGACTCCTGCATGGATCAGTCAGTGGTTTTGCTTCTGTGCAGCAATACGAAAAGCAGCACGGGAGGTTAGCAGCCAGGTTTGTCTTATACTCAATGTCGTCCCTTGGTGTAGACTTCCCTCGTGGAAGGACCTAGGAGGACAGCAGTCCTCTGTTCCAAGGCTTGACTATCTCCATTTTCAATTCATGTCATTGAGTTTTAAGTATTGTTTGCCACAAAAGCTGAATTAGTGCAGTTTTACTATGCTCCATATCTTTCATGACACTGTCAACGAGGAGACTGATCTAATCCATGGATGGTAACACATTATTCTGCTTTTCAGTTTGTGACTTTTGTCTTAACTAAGCCTGGAGGCTATATTTAAGCATATGACTCTCCCAAGAAGGCCTGGTATAAACAGTATTAATATGTAGTCAGATCCAGCTGTTTAGAAATATACTCATGAAGACTGATCCAATAGCACTGATGTAACACCATTGACTAATGGACTTTCCTTCTCTGCTCTTTGTCCTTAAATTCCCTGCAATTTGAAAGTACATTGCATTCAGCACCTACCAGCCAAAATCCTCATCACCAAGGCAAATTCAAACATCTGCCAGAGGTCATGAGGTAAATGAGGAATCATCCCAACAATACCAAGGCAAAGCATTAAAAAGGATTGGGTGTTCATTGAGTAAATCTGCAAAATAATTTGCATTTCAAATCTCAGGCAAGCAGCTGTGTAATTTCTGCCTGTAGATTCACCACTGTGATGTTCATTATCTGATTATCAATACCTACAACCTTCCTAGTGTTAATGCACATTGTCTTCCTGACTCTTGAATTAGTGAGATGTGTCTGACACTGAATTTGCAAGTAATTGCTATGGCTCCCCTCAATGAAGCATCTCTCAGGACACTCTTGGAAATTAAATGTTCCTTCTCAAGCCATTATTTGCTTACTCCATCCCTATCTTATTAAATAATTATCAAGTAAATATGTGTAATTTGAAATGTGCATGTCACGTTTAGGAAACAAAAGAACCAGGGATGACAAGATTCTCAGTGGATTCATGCCAGCAAAGTATTTCCTTCCCTTCTCTCAAATAGGCCATCTCCCAGCTTCCTGCTAGGACCTAACCGGAATCAGACATCCACCTTTGCATGTGATCTCATTCAGTGCTACTTTGAGATTTCCATCTCGAGTCCCTTCCAACTCCCACAGAAGAAACAAGGGGCTAACTGATGCCTTATGAGTCTGACTGAAGCATTTGGATTTGCATTATAGCGGGAAGTGGTGTTCACAGTGGTAAGTTTAAGCCCTGTGGATGGCATTTGCAAGCACAAAGCATACATTTCCAATATTTAAAATATCTTGCACTCTATAAAGCTTGATCCCACTACAATTCTCAATGTTTACAACGAACTGTAAATATTTATAGCAGTGTGCTTATAGTGAAGTTACTTGAGATTTACACAGCCATAAGTGAGATCATAGTCTGCTTCATTGTCCCTTCACTAAAGGATTTTATAAGGTAGGGATCGAACCTGAAGATCTTTATTCAGCAGTAACTAAAACAGACGAATTGGAAATCCTCCTCCTGCAGTCAGATTTTGGCACAAGGTTAATATGAAATATATTAATTTTCTGCTTAAAATAAATGCCCTTGTTTTTTATTCATAATGAGTAGTTTGCTTTAGCTTCAGTTCATTCTCCTTCCTCAGAGCTCAATGGCACTTTGATGGTTCAGCCTTCATTTTAATAGTCGTAGCCTGAAGAAATTGAATATGACTAAGGAAGAAATAGAGGTCTTTCTCATGTAATCTCTGCTTGGGAAGGGCTATGGTTGATGTTAAACATGTGCCTCTTATAGTAGGAATTTTTTTTTATTCTCTGGCAAGTATTTTCTTTCTTCTCTAGAAATAAACACTTATTTGTATAAGCCAAAACAAATCCTATGTTTCACTATCTTATCAGTGTTTGTAAATGCTAGAAAACAGATTTCCAGCTGTCACTTCTGTGTTTGCTTTGTTTTCCTTCAACCAAAAACTTCCTTGGTTTGTTTGGTTGCTTATGGAAGTGCTTGTTGCTAGTAAAGAAGTTATTTTGTCTGCTTGGATTCTGATATATACAAAGGCAAAGGTTGTTGCTATCTGCAGGAGCAACTGTGAAATGGAAATCCATTAATGTGGTGGCATGGCATGCCTCCATGAGAAACACTTGGTTACATTCAACAAGAAAGCATGTCATCTTCCATATTTGGATTCTCTTATTCACTGGGGGGAAAAAAAAAGCCATGGAAAGTGTAAATGGGAAACATGATCTTTATTCTAATTGGCATTATTTCTTACAAGAGCAAAGGAAAAGCTTTTTTTCTTAGTTTACTGTTGGCTGCTGTTTCTTTAATGTGATTTTTTTATTTTGCTTTTTTCTGTTTTTCACACCTACTCATGTTGTAAGAGTTGTTCCTCTGGCTGTACTGTTGTAGCATTCAGAGCAAATTTTTTATTCGTGTCTTACAGCTGGTGGTTTCATGTGGTGCAAAAGGTTAGTAAACTGATGCTTCAACCAAACGACTTTAGCATTTCCATGTTCATAATGTGGCATCTGTTATTTACATCAGCAAAGGGCCCTCGTGGTCATTAGCAGGTTTTGGCAATGAACCCAAAGGGTGGATGGTACACAGAGCCATTTCTGCCACCACTGCACTGGCAAAGCAAGTCCAAGATGCAGGATCATTGGCTAACGCAATGAGATGCGTATCACTGTACGGTTTATGTTGGACAGATTTCTTGTTTGAAGCCTTTCTATTTATCTACAAAGAAAACCATAACAGGAGTAAGTTACTTAAGAGATTATGTGCATGCTCATACCTCATACTTCCCTTCACTGTGTATGTATACAGAGGGGAAAAAAAAATATAGAAATCAAAGCATATAAACATTTACCTTCTAAATTAAACTGTCACTTCCTCCAGGGGATATGAAGGATATTCATTTAGTGGAATAGTTTGTTTTGAAGTAGTCAGTGGAGGAATCCACTGTGAAAAAGACTAGTCCTCATTAGTGCAAGGGGGAAGAGAATACACAATGGAAAGAATGAAGACACTGACTCAAAATTCATACGGAGCTTTAGTGCCAGAGCTGGGAATGACATCAGGCATCTGATTTCCATCCAGGTGACCTATCCACCGCAGAACCTGATCTCTCCATGGTCTGTAGTATGGCAGTAAATAAGGAAGCATTTTTCTGAGTTAGTAAATGACAGGAGGAAAATGTATTTGTTCTTGTACACCATGGAATGATCTATTGTTTGTAAGCAGATTGTAACTGAAGAGCTGTAGAATGGCACTTCTGGCCTTGTGCTTCACTTAATGGAACAGAGCAGGCCCTGTGCAAATTTTAGGTCTGTGCTGGGTTTGGCTGGGATAGAGTTAATTTTCTTCACAGTAGCTAGCATGGGGCTGTGTTTTGGATTTGTTCTGGAAACAGTGTTGATAACCCAGGGATGTTTCCGTCACTGCTGAGCAGTGCTGACACAGAGTCAAGGCCTTCTCTGCTCCTCACCCCACCCCACCCGCGAGCAGGCTGGGGGGGCACAAGAAGCTGGGAGGGGACACGGCCGGGACAGCTGACCCCAGCTGACCCAAGGGATATCCCACACCATATGACGTCATGCTCAGCACATAAAGCTGGGGAAGAAGGAGGAAGGGGGGGACGTTCGGAGTGATGGCGTTTGTCTTCCCAAGTCACCGTTAGGCGTGATGGAGCCCTGCTTTCCTGGGGACGGCTGAACACCTGCCTGCCCATGGGAAGGAGTGAATGAATCCCTTGTTTTCCTTTGCTTGTGCATGTGGCATTTGCTTTGCCTATTACTGTCTTTATCTCAACCTTGTCTTTTTCTACTTTTACCCTTCCGATTCTCTCCCCCATCCCACCGGGGGGGGAGTGAGCGAGTGGCTGTGTGGGGCTCTGTTGCTGACTGGGGTTAAACCACAACAAGGACCCATGAAAACTAAACAGTAAGCAAACATAAACAGATCCTCTCAGGGATTAAAAAGACAGGGTCTTTATTTTGGTTTTCATTTTGCTAGGAGGACCAGTTTCCAGCAAGAATTATAATAAAAAAAGTTATAGCTCTATCTGAGGCATTTTGGTACCAGTTGCAATACCTGATAGGCCTCCAAATGTTAGGGACCGTCGTCCAGTCTTGAGCACAACGAGATGCAGGGATCACACCATGAATCTTATCACCCTTGGGTTTTTAACTAAGAACATTAATCTAGCTAGTATACCCCATAAAGAAGGTGGAGCGTAGGAAGGGAGGGGAAGGTTTCCTGTATGTTTGATATACTATATACTTCAGAAAATGTATTGAACATCTGTGTACAATATATGTGGCAATAGAAAAACCTTCTTTTTTTAAAATATTTCAAAATTGGCCGTTTTCCATGTTACTTTAAATATATAGTATGTACTTGTATGTTTGACACAACGTTCTGAATATGTTCTATACTCAAAGTATAATGAGTAAGATTCATCACAGGGAAAGCAACATTTTCCACGCTAGCAATGTTAATGAATAAAATATGACATTCCTGCATTGCTTGCTATTAGCATTTGCTTTTTGCAGTTTAACTAGGAAGCAGAATTATTTCTTACTGAATTTTTGTGTTTGCAGCTAAGGTTCCCGGGCTATCTAATAGCTGTTTGGAGACCAATCTTGTCAGAGCTAGAATATTGCTCTGGCTCACAATGGGCAGGTGTCTATGCTCACAGCTCTAACAGTAATGCAGTCGGCTTGACTGGTTTGTGCAATATTGTTTTCACTGGAGTTGGCTGTGGGTCAAGGGTGTAAGACAGTGGATTGTTCTGCATTAGTAAATAATATGAACCATAGAACAAAACAGTTGTTGCTGAGGATTCTGTGTCCACACTGTATACATTTCAAGAGGCTTCCCTTAGGAAGCTCTAGTCTGGCCTTACAGACTGAAGACTCATTAGCGGTCAAAGCATTTAAATGCTTCTGGAGCGTATCTTCAAGTTAAGTGTCATTCAAAAGGAATCTGGTTAACACACCCAAAAGAAATCTAGCTAAGATCACTCCACAGTGTGAGTCAAAACACAGTGAGTAGGAACAATCTGGAGATGCTCTTTAAAAGCGCAGTCCTGATGCAAAATAGAACGTGAATGCAGGTGTATCAAAGGTCAAAAAGAGGAAAAGTTTTTCACCGGTTATTTAAAGAGGAAAAAGATTACTGCCACTACCTTAAAATTAGTCAGCTGTATTGACTGGTGGGCAGGGAAGTGGAGTGTGCTGACTGTATATCTATTCTGTTTGATTACTGAGAGCACTTCTGTTTTGACGCTTAGTATTGCTTGTGTTTTCCTCTCCCTTTTTTTTGTGGACGAGGGGATGTTCCCAAAAGCAAGGTGGTCAATTAAATATGCCCCAGTTACAGTAAATGCAAACAGGTTCTTTGTTTAATTACTTCCAGCTCAAATTAAGTATTCCAAGCACTTTTTCAACCGGGTGGACACATAGGAGGTAATGGTTCTTTGCATCAATTGTCCTAATGAAGGATGATGAGTTTCATTCGGGGTAGTGGAATTTGGTTGTGGGCACTGAGGTCTCTGCCAGTACATCCTATTACAGGATCAGGACCCTCAACAATAAATGGTTCACATTCTTGGAACTAATGTCCGTAATGGGAATAACAGAAGTGGAGATAATAATATATTACCTCGACCACAGGAGTGCATTGAAGGATTAATTGAATAATGGACCAAATTCATCTCTGATGTAACTGTGCTGATCTGACCAGCATGATTCTGCCTTCCTGTTAATAAAACACATGAGAAAATAATCTTTATAATTCTCATTTTGCTATTATTATTAATTATTGTCTTACAAAACCAGAATGCAATTTGGAAGTCTGGTTTGCTTCAGATAAAAGTTTGAAGTCTTAGTTGGAAGCTTCCCCAAACTTTTGTCTAAAATGCTGATTAGCAACCTCATGGGAATGAGCTTCCTTGCAAGATTTCAACATTGCTGCTTAGTTTTGGGCAAGGCAGAAAGTGTCAGAAAGACTTTCCTAAGGATTTTCTCTGTATCTGGTTTCAGCTAAAATGTAATACAGGGAACTTAGCAAAAGTGTATTTTTTACAGCAATCATGTAAATGTTTCCTAAGCATATACTATCATCTTTACTCCTATTGAATTGTGCCCGAATCCATACAGTTTCTCATTTCTCTTTGACTACTCACAGAAGCACATTACTTTACATTTATACCTAATACGAAGAGAAATTGGCTTTAGGAATAACCTAGTCAGGTAATGGTGGATTTGCCACCTCTTTAGAATGTGCCAGTGTTAGGAATAACTGACTGACATTTGATGACTCTTCTAGGGATATGGAAAGACAGGCAAATTTTGGCCTTTTTGAATCCACAAAGTTGTATTTTGGAGCTGGAGAGCAGTTTAAGCTTCCTTGCTATTTTCTTTTTTTTTTTTTTTGTCTGGGGTACCTCACTGCTTTCCCATAGACTTCTGCAGAATCGCTGCTTTTCATCTTAGGTTGTCATCATTCGAGCCCTACTGACACATTTTTAAATGCACAGGCCTGAGGTGTTAATGCACTGCAATCTGTCCATTGGCAGAAAGAGGAGAATAAAAACACGGGCGGAAATCAGAGTGCTGTTGCAGGGGATGGATGATGACTGCTGAGGGCCACAAAGTTTCACCTGGAAGATTTTTGCAGCAGAGGCTGATAGGGGCTAGAAAAGTGAATGTTGCTGGCACCGTCTCCCTATGGTTTCTTGTAATGCTTAGAGGTGACAGTGCTGAGAAAATTATATATAATCTGTTGCTTAAACATCATCTGAAATAAGAACAAAACCTTATTTCCTCCAGAGCTCCACTGCCTATTACTGGCTTTTGCTTTAATTGGGTGGGCAAAAGAAAGCATGGCCAGTGCAACTTGTGTGAAGCTGGTGAATCAGGGAAGCAGCCGCACAATGAGAGTGTCTGACAGTGAGGACAGATATGCTCTGGAGGTGACAAAGTGTTTTAATCCAATTTATCCAGAAACCATCTGCTAAACCAAGGTTGGCAAGGTCACATCTGTTCACATTGTCTCCATCTATCTCTGACCTAGAGTTGACCCTCGAGTTTATAGGCAAATTGAAAGAGAGGAGAGGAGGAGCTGGGGCCAGGGGAAAGGGGACCAGTTCTATGATTGGAAACAGTGAACAGCAAGTGAAGGGAAAGTAAATTCTCTGTTTCTCCAGCTATGTTCAATCATTAAAGATCTGTAATGGAAACTTTATCAGCTGTCGGTTCGGAACAAGTGCAGTAAATAGTCTTGAAGTTTCCATGGGATGTTCAGGGGAACAAACAATAACCAACGCTCTTCTTTGAGCCGTCCCCATCACGAGGCGGGGGGGTGGGAAGTTGCAGTTAAATTCTTACGCTCACTGCCCAACAAACAAGGTCACTAAGAAATAGTGTGAAAAATGACAATTGCACACTGGGGATGTTGTCTTTGAAGCAGGCTCCTCCTGCAGAGACTCCTCAATTGCGAATCCAGGTCTTGCACAGCCCTGCACACCTTAGTAACAATCTGACGGCCATGCTTCCCAGCTTCTTGTGTTTTAATGTATAGGAATGTCTAAATTCAAGCTTTATTAGCAAAGCCTTTCTCAAAAGAGTTGAACTGAAACTTGGCATGAAAATACGTGTATAAGAGCAGTGATTTTTTTTTTTTTTACAAATTTCCCTGACCACTGGGGATTTCCAATGCCTTTTTGCACTCTTCCTGCTGGAAACAGTGACATTCCTTAAACTAGAGTATTATGGGCTGCTAGTACTGCTATGTGGGTAAGAGTCTTCAGCAATCAGAGACTGGAAGGAACTGCCAGATTATTTAAGAGAAAAAGACTGCTCTGGGCTAACTACAGGAAGGGGACCTCAATGTGAATAAGCTGCAAGCTGACAGAGGGGTGGGATCCCCTGAGCATGCAAATTTTAGCTTTGAAGTTGTTGAAACTGGTGAATATGAGCCTTGGTTAAATTGGCTCAGTTGAAGCCATTTTCCATGAGTTCTACCCCCAGTAACAGAGCTGTGATTGTTATATGAGACACTAAATATGCTGGCTGTCTCACACCTTCGTTGCCCAGACGGAGGACCAAGGACGTGGTGGGAGCTGCTCTTGATTTGAGTGGCTCGCTAATGTAGCAACGGCCCCTGTTTGGTGTCTTGAGTAGGAATGCTTGAAATGCAAGCTCAGTAACATATTTTGCCCAATCCTCCATGTCTTTGTATTCCCTATACCCACAACCTGTATGACTCCCTCTAAACACAAGTTTTATGATCTCTGCCTATCTACTAGCTCTTCAAGCTGAGGAAAGCCAACTTCATGAGGGGACTCTCTTCCAGCTTCTCCCCGACCCTGATAACCCAGGGATTCCTACTTGAGCATTTCTGCTAGTCACTCTAGGAGGTGGTGGTGCCTGGAGGAAGGAGACATCTCTTAGACTTATTAGCACCTCAAGAATTTTAAACTAGGCCTTCATATAGAAAAACTTATACAGATGCAAATTCAGAAACACTGGTGTAAGTAATTTACCTGTCTGTTACTACACACTTGCTACTACACAGCCTGAAAGTCACAGGATATCAATGTATTTCAACCCTGAGCATGCTAGAGTAATTTACTGTGTCCTTCCCTCCTGCCCCTGACATGAGCAGAATGGCTGTGCATGTCTTCCATATGTGAGACTGCTCTGTATAATGCTTAAATCAAATAGGAGCAAGCAGAAATGATATGCATGTACCAACACCATGTTAACATGATTTAAGCCATTATGCATGATCCGTAAGACACTGGGCATGTTATCCTCGTTTAAAATTTCTGCCTACCTATTACAACTACAAGGGCTTCTCTAGAACATGAGCTCCTTAGGTCGCATTTCACCAATTTCTACAGCGTATATTTACAGAAAGCGCAGTATTAAAAGTTTCTCTAAATATTTTGCTGCTCATTTTAATGCCTAAGGTCAGTCTACCAAGGCACTTCCTCTGTGCCTGCATAGATATGTATGCATTTAACAAGTTGACTCAGAGAATTCCTACCTATTCTAGGGTCAGCAGGTCAAGAAGCTGCCCTGAAAGACCAAATTCCTGTAACTTAGGCGTATGTAGCTTGGTTGCTGTACTTGGCTCAATAGCTGTTGCTCGTTGGTTTTGCTCAAGGCTGAAAGCAGGCTGGCTTGCGCAGGGTCATTGCCCTGGACAGAAATGAGGTGAATCCCAGTGCCTGCTTGTTGCTGACAGGGGTGTGGTGACAGCAGGGTCTTGTGTAGTAATCATCTAGTCTTAAAGCTGGAAAAGACGGAAACTTTGGCCATGGAGGCTATGATATTTTGCTCCTACGGTACATGGTGCGTAGAGCAGGCATGTTGGAAAAAATCATGCATTGTTGCAGATAAAAGGTGAAGCTCATGAGTTTGTTCTTCTGGAGGTGAAACCCTGGAAGGGGAGAACATCACTGGCAGAGAGTAGCAGAAATTATTTTCTTGCATTATTTTGGCTTTCTAGCAGGTCCTAGCCAGAATTTTGCCATCTATGGCTGAGCATTACATTCCCAGCTTATTCTCCCTTCCAATCTCCTGCCAATGTAAGCAGTGGGTGAATTATAAGTATTTATAATTTAATTGCCATAGAAGGTGTGCTCTTATTCCTATGTATGCCGCACACTTTCATTGTAACCTCTGTCAAATCATTGAGTTTCTCTAGATTCTATATTTAGGCTGCTAAGTTTTTTCGAGTTACCGAGTGTCTGTTTAATGTAAACATGCCTAGGTCTTAAAATTAAGGGGAACTCAACTCAAAAAGGGCCTTCAGGCACAACTGTTACATACATCAATAATAGATATGTATTTTTACAAGCAATCTGGCCATTAAAGGTTTATTACATGCCAACAATGTATCAATGACTATAACTGTTTATAAGGCAGTGAAAAGCCCCAGGATATATCGGATTTGGCTTTGAGCCCTAGTTTGCCTCCTACCAAAAAAATAAAAAAGGGGGGGGGGGGAAGCAGGGAAGGAAATCAGCCTGTAAATGTCTTCTGAGCAAGCTGAACCAGACAATTTTGTTTTATCCACTGACTGAGCATCAGAAGATGGTGGTGTTGGTGGAGAGCTGTTGCTACCTCAACGTTAGCAATTGTTTATGGTATATAGTGGTGTTATTAATTCATTGTTGCATTCATGAGGGTTTAACAGCACAGCAGTGCCAGTGTAGGATGCTATAAAAGATCTCCAGGGCCCTGTGAAAGAACAGGGGTAGGCAGCAGCGTTAGGGTTGTTAGGAAGGATAAAACAATTGTTCTTCCCTGGGTCTCCTCAGAGGACTGCGGCAGGGACACAGCCAGCCAGCAACAAATTTTAAAAAGGCTTCTTTAAACACTCGATATATTCATAAGTCCGCACGCACTAACGCAGTTCGGAAGTCTCATATGATCAATGCAATATGTGTGCAGATGGTGACAGTAAACGTACAGGAGAATTGTGGAAAAAGATTAAATAAATGTTATCAATGTGATTCCAGTGGTGATAATGGGAAATGAGAGAAAAAATTATTACAAAGAAACAGTAATGTGAAATCATTTGGGGAGGGGAGTGATTACAATGACAACAGCACTAATTTAGAGAACTAATTATCAAATAGGTTTCACACCATCCAAAAAGCAACCTGGAGGCCATTAGCAACACACCCTGTGGTTTTGCTCAAGTAAGGGGATTAATGGCACTAGCTCCATAAAGGCAACAGTGGTAATGAATCTCCAGTCCTTAAACAGCAATGATCTCCATGACAGATATTTCAGAGAGCCACACTGTCAACCCTCCTATGACCATCTTTTGCTTCATTTCTAAAATTACCTCGGAGGAAAACTTTAGGTCTCCTTTGCAGCTCCATATGTAGCTTTTCCCTGTCTGTAGCCAAATGAGGAAATGTTTTATGGATAGTTATGATGGATCCAAGACCTTTTTGTCATGGGAGTAAGGTAATGCTGCCTTGCAGTCCTGCATGAAGCAATGTTTTGGAGCACAGACCCTTTCCTGATAGGGACTGGGCACAAATGCCCTGTCCCTGTTGCAGGATATTTCATAGATTCCAGGGTTTTCCCTTCTCACGATACTGTAGGAGACATTATAATGACCTGGGTTTAGCTTGTCTGTGACTTGCAAGGCACTGGCTGATCCACAGGGTGAGCGTGGAGATGTCTGTAGGAGGTTCTGCCCCTCCAAGGCTGGCAGCAGTGAAGTGGGTGCTCCTCTGTCCTGGCCGTCCGTCCCCATGGGTTGAAATGAGCCTGCTGGACTGTCCGTCTCGCACTTTCACCAGCACTAAATTCACTTAAAAGAAAACTTTGCTAAATATACCGTGTGTGGGTGCCATTCATGATAAACAGAGTCTGATTTCATCTGCTTTGAGTTACATTCACTTATGATTACCTGAACAGACCTTGTTTATGCTGACTTTCTCAGTCTGTTACTGGCAGATGTCTCTGAATATACGAGTTTCCTTTCCAGTTTAATCTGTGTTTAAATTTTACAAATAAACTTTTCAGAGATCTGGTTACTTACTGTTCTTGTTCCTGCTATCAAAATGTGTTGCTCTTCCTTTTTAATGTACTTCTACCCCCTTTGGTATCTGCTTTCTGCAGGGCCAGTTTTTAAACCAACCTTTTAAACCCAAGCTGACTTGTGTGGTTGGAAACAGGCTCATGGGAGCAAAACAGAGTCAGTGAATAGTTTAATCCATAATGAACCTTCTTGTCACATTTTTGGGTGATTTAGAGGAAAACATTTTGGTTGAAAAAGACTGTTGTTTGTAGCTGTAATAGTCTAAGGATCTAGATAAGACATTTATTAGACAAACTGATACAGCTGAAGAACAGAGACACAAGTGTCAGACTGGAGAGCTAAGTATAATTTGAGAAATCATCAGAGTTTTGTTAGAGAGATGAGTAATACCGTCTCTGTGTGAAAATGTAGTTGGCAGAGTAGAGAGTGTTAGCAGAGGAAGAGAAAGGTGAAGAGGTAATTATCTCCTAGGAGAATGGCACAGACACACACTCAGCTTAGGCAGCCTGGGAAGGGAGAGAGAATATCATGCACCGTAAAACCAATACAACTGGTATTTTGCGGTTCTGGAGGATATAAAGAACTGCTGTCTCTAAGGAAAACATGACACACAAAAAAAAAAGCTAAAGCCCATGCCAAGAAGAAAGTGCTAAACAGGGCTTTTACATAAAGAGGATGCTCTTCTAGGGAAGGAGATTGCATTTTTAAAATGACACCTAAATGCTGTGAAAGGAATGGTTTGGATTGATGGAGAAAACGTCCTGCGACTGTCATGTACTGCGCTACTCTGCAATCCGTGTGGAAATTCATTGAGCAATTGCAAGTGGAAAGAGATCTTGTCTTGCTTTTGAAAAGCCATTCTTCTTGATCCCAAAATTAAATTGGTCAGGAAGAGGCCAGAAAACTATTTAACACACCCACAGACTGTCCTCAGCTCAGCAGTGCTACTTAATGACATTTTAAGCATTTCAAGCTCTATTATCCTATGTGGAAGAACAGCTCTGTGCCTCAAATCTCAGTTTAGGACATGAGAACTAGATTTAAGTCTTTCTCTTTGCAGGCTTCCTGTCTGGCTTTTGGATGGGATTCATTCTTCTCTCATTTTAGCTGTCAGATCTAAGCTCTCAGGTGGGTGGGATGAATCTCTCTCTGGAGAGCCTGATCTCTGGCTGTTGACAACAGGAGGAGCTCGCAGAAAAAAAAAAAATCAGCCTGGTTTTGGAGCTTTTATTTAGCTAGATAGATGAGAGCAACCCCAGCCTTTGTCGATTGTCTAAATTTATTTAGTTTTCTTAATTCCTCTTTGTTCCTTAGAAAGGAAGTGCAATACAGAACTTCCTTATGGTAAAGAAATAAATGCATTGAAGTTTACAGTATAGCAAGATACTATCCTAAGCTGTGCACCATCTGTAACTTAGGAAGATGGATTTTTGTTTGTGGTGTGAGTGGTTCAGTTTCAGAATGATTTCTCTTTTTAATGCAATATCTTAAATCCCTTTTGCTGCTGTTGCTGCTAGTCACAAAAGCACAAAATCTTACACTGAAAATGATGCGGAAATCATCCCCCTTTTCCCCCTCTCTCTTAATTGTTATGTTCACACTTTAAATGAAGTGTCTGAGTGGAGGGTTTAATTTAGATTTAATAGGATAATTATTGCATGACAAATTAATGTCAAACAATTATTAAGTACATCTCTACTGAGGCTTCTGAAGTTTGTAATAGGATAGCTATCAGCTACCTGGTGGTTCAACTTCAAGAAGTCTGCTCCTAATAATCACAGCATTTATTTAACATACAATTTAAATACTGATTTAGGTATAGTATTGTCAGAAAATTACTCAATTCGCTTGACTCCTAAAAGCCGGTAGTGCCAAATATTTAGCGGGGAGCTCTTGGATGGCCCTGAGGGAGGGAGATGCAAGTAATGCTGGTGTTATCACTGCTGCCTGCACTACATCTTTGGAAACAATGATTAAAATGCCAGGCCTTCACTTGTGCATACCAGATCATCTGCAGTCAACAGCATTACCCCAGGGTAAAACTGATTGCACAGACTGAGGAATCAGGTCCTGGCTTGCTAATTATGGTCTTCATTTGACTAGGCATGCAATTAATTTGGGGTGCTGCAAGGTATTTTTTAAAACAAAATACTTGGAGCTGTGAGAAATTAATTTAATGCTGAGGGTCAATTTCTATCTGTGCTTGTATTTAAACTGCTCCTTCTGAGCTTCCCAATAGAGGCAGAAATGCATGGGATGCCCATGGGTGTCTGCAGTGTTGGAGTCCCGGTGCCCTGCTCTGGCAGGTTGTCTCTCCTACAATTACTGCAAACGAATAGTGATAGTGTCCTCTCCCTTCTGCTGAGGATGAGAAGACAAAGACTGTTATCCTTCTCATGGGCACAGCCCACCTCCTGCCTGGCTGGAAGAAGAAATCCCTGTTCACGTGGAGTGAACCGAATGAGGCATCCTGGGAGGGTCATAGCTGCTCTGATGTACCTAATGCAGGTGTTTATAGAAGATCAAACACTGGTTACTGACAGTAATGTCATAAAACACTGCCAGAGGAGATGGGGCTGGTGGATACTGCAGAAATGGCAGGTATCCTCTGATGATCTCATGCTAAAAATTCATTCTATGCTTGATCTAAACTGTGCCATAACTTCTTGACCTTCAAAACATGTTGCAAAGCTCTTGGTTTTGGGGTTGGGTTTTGTTGTTTTTTTTTTTTTTCCCCGAAGGGTTGGGATGGGGTGAATGACAGGAGGATAGTTTTGTTTGCGAGTGCGATGCTAATTTTGTGGCTGGAAAGCTTAGCTGGTTATCAACAGTCTGGATAGTGAAGCTGGCTGCCAGCCTGTCATTACATTTCGATTAGTGTTTTTAAAGACAGCTCCAAAAAAAAGTGCCCAGAGCTGCTATTTATTTATTTACAATGGGTTTACATTTGTAAAGGAATAAATAACATGCCTGCCCATGAGCTGAGAAAGGGAGCTTATTGCAAGACACCCAGGGTGAATACAAGTGCAATACATTGGACCAAAATTACCTCTCCCCCTGCAAAGTAAAATGAATATATTGCTCTGTATGTCTTTGTCTGCATGTGTATGTGTGCAAAAGATTTGCAAGGAACTGAAACAAATGAGTTGTTGCCATGAGGACTTGCCCCTTTGCCTGCCTGCTGCCACTGGCTGTTACTACAGTTTCATTTAAAAATGGCAAGACAGCATCTCCTCTCCCTGTCGCGTAGTGTGGCTTGTCCCATCTTGGAAGGCAGCCAGCTTCTGATATGGCACTTGAGGCTGATCAGATATTTGTAATAAATACCCCGATAGAAGCTTGAATTCTTGCTTTTGGGGTGGGGGCAGCATCTGCCTTCCCCAGGGCTGCTTGGCGTACTTGTAGGACATGAACTAGATTTGAATTTGGCTCGTTGCAGATTAATCTGTCCCTATAAAGATTCCTTTTCAGATCCCATTATTCATGAGAGAAGATTGTTCCTCCCCTCCTCCTTCCTCCCCACCCCTCTCCCAGGCTTCAAATCTTATTGCTGTGCCACCTAGTTTAATTTAACCCACAGCAATTAATGTCCTTGACTCACAGTGTTTAAACAGCAAACAATTTCAGCCTGTAAATGGTAGTTTGCTGCCTGGAATACGAACAGATATTTAACAATTACATCAGACTATATTTCCCCATGGCAGTTGTAAATAAAACACCTGCTGTATTTTGATGCTCCATGTAGCAAAAGCTACCTATGACATAAACACCATTCATGTGATCATTTGAGGAATTGCCAAGATTGGGTTCTCCAGTGTCTAATGCTTGGCTTTCTGTTCCTGTGCCTGGTTTTGCTTCTTCAGCACAGTGTAGCGCGGTGATGGAGTTCGATTCCTCACCCCTCATTGCCAAGAAGGCGTGGGTCACGTCAAGGGGAAATTGAGCTGTTGGGAGGGACGTGCATGTGACAAGTGCTGCAGACTCCCCCTACTTTGAGCATCCCCACCACACGGAAATTGTAGACAGGCTACTATTTTGCTTGCTACTTTGGTCCCTGCCCTGAGAGGAGAGATGAGGAGAAAGGTCGGTGTTAGCTTCCAGTCGTTGGTCTCTCAGCAGAGGTCCGCAGTCCAGGGGCTAAGAGCATTGCTGCTGCTTAGGGTTTTTGTTCTGAGTACCTATCTGAGGTTGTGCTGGGTTGTGCTCACTAGCATCGCTTGAATCACAGCAGTGATCATGCTGTAGCAACCTTCAGGTATAATCAACCACAGCCTGGTTTGAACTAGCATTTCCATTTCTCTTATTGTACCTGTAGCTCCCAAGTCTTTTCCCTCCAGAATGACTTCGAAGAATGAATCTTTAAAAACTCATAACACCTTGCTTTCAAATGTTAATCTTCCAGCTGAATCAAAGATGGGGAAAAGGCTGATTTAGAAGAATGAGGCCCCAGCTGCTTCAGCAGGTTGCAGGGACTGAGAGGTCCTTACAGAAAGTGCTGTTCTGGGGAAAATTGACAGAATAACCAGCAGTGTTTCCCAATGTCTCTCAAAGCACAGGCTCTGAGATGGTAAATGCAGTTGAGGAATACTAATTATCAGCCCCAAGCAAATGAACCTATTTAGTATGGGGCTGTGCTTTCCTCTGAGAAAGCCCTTGAGAAATGCTGATACCTTCAGAAGTTTGATTTCAGTGAAAAGTTAAGGCTGAAGCTATCAGAGAGAGGTTGCCTGAAATTCAGGGGGAGGGGATTTTAGGACATGGCGTCTCCGTTATCCAGATTAACAGTTAACATTTTCCTACATCAGACTAAAATATATAGGCTTATTTATTATCTTACTTGTCTGATATTTCAACTGCTGCTACATCTGATAAGCACAGTATAGCCTCCTGGGGGCTTTTATCATAGAAGCAGATGATACCCATATTGCTGTAGATAGATAGGAAGGCAAATGAATAATCTTTCATAGTCTGTATTTCAGGATGGTGAAACTATGGCTGAAATTTCAGGGTAGTCTCCTCAACAGAAAAAGGTGCATCTTCTATCCTTTGATACCACCTTTTACTACTGCTTGAAACAAAGTAGACATAAAAGGAAAATGTTTTAACACTCCGTAAAATCTTTAGCATATTTTTGAACTAACCAATCATCTGAAATCAGAAAGCAGAGTTACTTTTTTCAAGAAAGGCACAGATGAAGTAAAGCTTCTCTTTTGAAGTCATACCATGTGTTTGTAGCATGTTCAAAATACAAGGCCATGCTGCAGAATTAAAGAAAAATACCAATGTCTTATCAATAGAAGGTTGCTCCAAAAATATTTAGGATACCCTTTCTGTGACACATATGGCCAAACATATTTTTACACTCCTTTATTCATTCCCTGTGTATGCACGTCTTCACAGAAATCTACACTCACCCACGCATACCTATAAAAATGACTGGAAAGCTATTTCCCTTAGGGCAATGAATAGCCAGTAAGTTACAGGGTCTTGTGTACTGCTGTTTATTTCTTGACAAATTGTCATATTGAAATTGCTAAGCTTTTTTTTTTTGATCTATGTGGACCAAACGCATTGCATTGCATTCTTAGAAATCATTTAAAAATTGTAAATTTGAAGCATCCAGACTTCTGCTGGGAGGGTTACACGGCATTATACGAGCAATGCAGGGAGATCCTGTGCTGGTGAGAATTTCCTAACTCAAATGCTAGAGGGGCCAAGCCTGGCTAATGCTTTACTTGACTGAGTAGTCACAAGGAGGGAAGAATTGACAGCAAAACTCTCCAACCCAGACATTGCTATGAAGAGCAGATAAAAAAGCATGCACGGGAGTAGAGACGAGGCTTTGGCAAATGAACTTTCAGTGCTTAGCCTCATTTTTATATGGTCATAAATAATTAACACTGCAGAACAGTGACAACACTGCAAAAGCCAGTCAATAGCATTTTCTTTTCCAAAAGGTCAGGTGGTTTAAAAAATAAAAAGGGAGAAAAACAGCATCAAGACTTCTGGGTTCTTACAAATAGATCGATGAGGAAGGGGCTGTTTTGGCATAGCGTTTCCAGCAGCTCTGCCTAAATTGGGATGTATGCTTGAATTCCAGTGAAACTACCATTGATCTGCATGTTTAACAGTGAAGCATCTTGCTTTAGGGTTTTCCTGGGTAGGGACAGGGTTTGGGCCATGCGTGTTTCCCTGGGTAGGGGTGGAGGGGCTAAGCATTGAGGCTGTGCTGCTCTGGCTGTGCTGCGGTTCTTGCCGTGCCCGCTCCTCAGCTTTTCATGGCGCAGCCTGGCTCTGCAGAAATGCAGTGTACCTCCACTGCCCTGCCACAGCGGGAAGCCACCATTTTGCCAGTCCTAAAAGCTATTGAACTTTGAAACCTGGCAGCACGTACCTGGTCACAGCGCCAGAAGCTCAACAGCTTAATGCCTCTCCACATGACTGAACACCATCATTCCTGTCCTAATTATGACCTGGTCATTGTACAGAGAAAGCAAGCACAGTCAGACACAGTCCAGTTGTAATCCCTTAACTGCTGCTCAAATGAGCTGTCCTTACACCATCTAGCGTTGCCACATTACGGTAGGCAGGCAAAAGCCGGGCAAAATTATCAATCTCTACGTGCCCTACAGAAAAGTACTGCGTGTTTAAATCCCCCCATGGGAGAACTCAGCTCACTCAAAATGGATCAGGCCCAGGAAAGGGGACAGGCCAGTCTTCTGATGTGCTCTTCTGCTGTAATCCATAGGTTTATAAGCTCCAGTGATATGCATGGGATGGCATGGGGGAGACAGCTGATGTTTGTGCTGTCTCAGAGCGCGTTAGTATAGGAAAGACGCAGTATAGTACCAGGGCTTTCAGGGAAAGCCTGCCGGCACATTGGCTCATCAGCACCTGAGACCTGGGTGTAATCACTGAGGGACAACTTAAATGGTGACCTCCATAGCAGTGCTGATGTGACAGGCTCTTACAGCCGCCTCGGAGTGAGCGGAAGTAAAGCCTTTCTAAGAAAAGTGGAGCAGGGCACGATCTTTATACCCGAGAACAACACATCTTATATTTTCTTTGTGAGCATGAACATTTTTACCCTCCAGAAAGTACTTTCTCTCTCCCAAACTCCCTTAGCTCACAAGATAGTTGGCAAAATGGGTTAAGGATCCTAAATTTCTCTGACAGTTAAAATACAAGAATCTGAATAATTTATGCAGCTCCATCCCAAGTTAAGAGACAAACATCAGCCGGTGTGCAGCAGCCACTGAGTTCCTTGAAATACTGCCTCAGCTTTGGGTGTTAGGTTTATTTTATTCAAGAAACATGGGAAGAGAAGAGGAGGCATATGAGCAAGCATACCTGAAATCTCTTCTAATCGAAGCTGACATGAGCTGAAATAACCATGAATTCCAGCACCTGTGTTAGATGCATTAGTCCTGTGTATGCCTAAGGTGTTCTGCACACACACCAAACCCCTGCTAAAGCTCTTCAGTCCATGCTCCTGTACCAGGAGAATCAAAACCTTCATTGTACCTTGCAAATTACTCCCCAGTGTGATCTTATATATTAATCTGCTTCAGGTTATTAATCTGGAAGACAAGAAATCTATTTAGGCCATGCAGTAGAATGGGGACTCTTTTTTGTCATCTGCGACAGAGGTGGGATAACACATCTTGGAGTGGTGGCAGTGGGCCTAAGGCGATCATCTCGCACTGTATCTCCTTTGTACCTTTCTGCCTGCAGCAAGAGCGCTTTTGAAGGTGCTGTGCGTGTTGCCTGGGATGGAATAGCTAGGGGCAGAAACAGGGCCAGAGTCAGCAGGAAGGGGCACATTTCAGATTTTGCTTCGAGGGTATAGGGAAAAACCCCCTCAGGCCCGCAGCGAGGTGAGCCTCAGAAACCCTTGTGAGAGCCTGCTTTCCCCTTCCCACTGCTCCAGGGGTTTACAAGCCACAGTCACGTCAGACATGGGATATGCTCACATCATATTCTACACGCAGCATCCCTGGAACTCTTAAAGATTAAAAATGTAGTAAACCATAAATATTTGAAATCCCCTGGAGCTGGCATATGTACTGTCTTTAAGCAGACCTTTTTGATCTGGTATCTTGTTTTTTCTGTAACAGCAACAAGCCCCTCGCAAGGTACTCTTCCCCCCCCCCCCTTCCCTTCTTTGGCAGCAGAAAGTTTCATGTTGCTTTGGCACCGTAGCAACAGAACATCACAAATCCCACTGCACCAACTGGAGGTGAGACTGCAGCCTCTCCTGACCCCTTCACCTCCTCTTTCTGCTTTTCTTCTTGTCTGGATTTTGCTCAAGTGTATCGGTGATCTGATGGCGTGAAGGACTGCTAAGTAGTGGGGTCACCCTCTGCATCTGACCAGGAACAGGTCTAATATGGGGAGACTTCTTTTTGTTAAACACTCGGGAGATTTAGGACAGCATGTGTTATCTGCAGTGCAAGATAAGGACCAGATTCTGCTATGTTGATCTGCTCTGAACTAAGGACTACGGCTCCTGGGCTGCTGAGCTAGTCTGCCTAGTCTGCTCCTAGGTCCTAATGAAGAAGGTGGGAACCTTTTCCCTTGAACAGCGTTTAACCTAAGGGATTCTGGTGGGTTTGTGGTGGGAGAGGCAGTGCTTAAATCTGCCATTCGTCAGATTAACGGAGACTGGCAGTACACATTGTGGTGCTACTCAAAGCACTGCTTGAGCTTAAGTTGTTCTTGAACAGTCTGGGAAGACTGGCAAATATTTCACTGCAGGGTGGACAGATATTTACTTGAATTTTCTCTGACTGACATTGGGAATGTGATCAGGCTTTTTCCTATGTTCTGTGCATCTGCTCTAATAAACACTCTCCTGCCTGTTGAAGAGAAGAGCCAGGAACAGCACCAAAAGAAATTCCCGCTTGCATCCAAATGAGTGTTGCCGGGGGAAAGGAAGAACATATTCCTTCCCTTGACTTATAAGGAGAGGGAAGAAACAAATCAGAGTTTTGCAGTGAAGTAATACAATTTTTATCAGCAAAGGATTCCTTCAGTTACCCTGTATGACTATATCTGATGCCATCCCAGGGTGTCCCAGCATTGTCCTCCTGTGGCGATTCTCCCTCGGGAACTGAACTCTGCACACTTTGCTCTGCAAGGTGTCTCTCTGGAGCTGGAGATCGGCAGCTGTAGTAATCCTCATTAGCAGACTCATTAGCCTCGGATATGGATCACCCTGTAGGGGGAGACAGTGGTTCTCCCTGGTAGAACATCTTATGTGATCAAAGACAGGGAGTGTCTCACCCTCCTTTCCTTACAGTTAAACTGAAATGCAATTATGTTCTTCCTGAGGCCAGGGAATAGATAGATAATAGCAAGCACTGACTTTCCCTTGATGAACTTCTTTTCTGAGCAATTTTTCAGAAGGATTTCCCCACCCACCTTTGCTTCAGCGATGCTGCAGACAGACCTCTTCAGGGCATCTCACAGTTTGGTGCTTTTTCAGTCTATTGTTATTTTTAGCCTGGTTTCCCAAGAAGCTAAGAATTCATAATCATGTGCTCCCTCACCTTTGGTCTGTCAGTCCCTCAGTCTTCCTCTAATGGTCTCTGAATTCATTGACCAATTTCAGCCATTCTGGACAGAAGAAATTATGTTGCTTTGAGTAGAATAGGCAAAGGAGTGAGATTTACATGTTTCTGTTAAACGAGGATTGCCATGAGTATTACCTGTCCTGCATTGGTCTAGATGGCTGGTCAGCACGGGACTGACGCAGCCGCAGCATGGGCTTTTTCTTGCCTTACGCAAATGACATGGAAAAGAAATGGGGGGGGAAGACTTCAGGGCTGAGATAGGATTGTGTGTGAGGGGCAATCGTGAGTGAGAACTGGGCTTCTTAAGGCCAGCAGAGATATAGGACACTGATCCACTGGAGAAGGAGTTTGATTTGTTTCCAAGCTCAGCTGCACTGCTGATGGTGGTAGAAAGGATTTCTGCTGTTAAAAGATGTCCTAAGGACATTGTTCAATGTTACACTGGGCACCAAAGACACGAGAGGTACTCCCCATTTAACACTTCCTTGGAAGAACCTAGCTAGGAGAAAGATCTCCACATCTCATCACCAGCTCAGCTCCCTCAGAGGCTTACCTAAATTGCATCTCCTATAATTCCCAAACTTTCCTTGCAGACACGTATTGAGAAGATCTTCAAATGCCTCCTGTTTAGCCATGTACAGCCCTGCACCTCACTTGCATTGTTAACAGAGGCAGCTCTCATCTGCAGACCAGCAAATTGCATTGACCCACTCACCAATGAGAAAAGAATTCCCTTTCTTGTCTCTCCTTAGAAAGCTAGAGATGTACCTTCAACTATATCCTCTGTTCAACTTGCACTTTTTTTCACCTTCTAATAGCTTTGTAATCAAGATCCAGTTTTGGCTCAGGGCTTATTTGAAGTTGCATACCTCTTTGAGTGTGTTGAGAAGTTGTGGTACTTCAAGGGGACAAGTGTTGCTGCTGCTTTGGCCTTTTGAAGTACTGCTAATAGAAGAGCTATCTGACTCCATCACACGCAGGGAGTTAATTGAAAACCTGGCTGTCTGCTATTGGCCATTATGACAGGCTGAATAGCATGTCATTCAGCCAGAGCATCCTGAGCCCTCCCCTGCTGCTTCTTACCCCCATCAGTTTGGATTTCCAAGATAACAATTGGAGGGAAGACAAAATTTTCATGTCTCTGGGCAACAAATACAATATTCATTTTGCATAGATTTATTATGTGTCTGGAAAATGTATCGCTCCTACATTCACTGTATAACAAAGCTGGCCAATACTGATGGTGCCTTGCTGTACTACGCGCTGGTGATAGTCACTGGGAGCAGTATTGCCAGATGTACTGGAGGAAAACCAACCACTCTCTGTAAGTGGCCAAATGCTCCGACTTGCACGCTGCATTGCAGTGTATTGATGTTGTTGAGTAACCGCAAGATGTTCCACTGTAACAGCATCAGCAGCCGTTGTGTCCCAGGTGACCAGGAGCTGCTTAAATCAGGGCATTGAAATCCTATATTGTGGTTCATAACAATGAACTTTATTGATCCTGTCTACACTGAGGACCTGATCCGGCGAAGCATCTGAGCATGTGCATTGCTCTGAGGCAGCAAGTGTGCACTTTCTCTTCGCTTTGTTCCGATTTGAAATGAAAAGTACGTTCTGAAATCTCAGTTATTTGTGTAGAAGGGGAATCGCATTCCCCTTGGAGTACCAATTGCGGCAACATCATGTCAGTGTGATACAGCATCGATGTATTCCAAGGGAAGGGACTTGAGCTGGGCAAACTGACTCTGCACTGAAACAATTGAGGAGTGCCTGCGCAATCTGTTGCAATGTTTCAGTCGAAGGGAGGTGGGAGTGGGGAAGAAGCCAGCTTCCCGCTGGTGGGTGAGGATACTCAGCTACAGGTGATTGCTTCTGATCTGCAGGGACATGCTGATTGTGCTGGAGGCAACTCCATGACTGTCCCGATTCAACTAGATTGTTAGTTCTATCCAACAAACATGATTTTTGCTAGACTCTGAGCGTGGTACAGTTGAAAATGGGATTGGCAGCGCCCTGAATCTCTTCCCCACCTCCATACGCAGCAGTGTGGGTCATCAGAAACCCCCATTAATTTATTCTCATTTACAGCCCTTTGGGGCATAGTTGTGGATCATTTTGGAGCACATGGCAAGCCAGGAATCTTTTCTGTAAGTGTGTGAAAATACTCAATTTACAGCTGCGTGGGATATTTATAAGGTTGCATGTAGCTTTTGAATGTTACTTCAGTGGACGGTTTAATTAGGCTAAATCTGTCTGGGAAACTTGTGCTGAGACACTCCTGTCACTGCAGGTTAGGGTCTCTGCCATTAACCTCAGCTGGGAAAGGAAGAAATACACTGTTAAGAAAACCTGTTCGTTTTAGGAAGAGAGTATTTGGCAGTAACTGAGAGGTGAGGGGGGTGGGCAGACACATCTAAACCTTCCTACGTGTCTAGCGGCACAGCCCAACCTAATGCATTACTGGGCAAGTAGCTTTGTGCTGGCATTAACTACAGAAGGGGCTGTGCTTTGGTGATCTCTAATCTGAAGTGCCACAGGACACAGTAACATCGATAAGTGCATTTTGCTCTGCTTTTATCCCAGGCTGCATTTTGAGTTGTAATTGTGTTTTAGGGGGATCCGTGTGTTATGTTGTGACCACTCCACAGGTAGGCTTTCGAGCTCTAATTTGAAGCTGTCGCTTTCCCTGGCTCCTATTCTGCTCGTTGTCACACCTGCTTTGATGTATTAAGCCATCACTTGTTGTGTGCGTGATTTTTAATCCTTTTAATTCCTTTGATTGCTGGATGTTGAAAGACAAAAGGAATAAATAACTGGAACAAAGACTGAAATGTGTGCTCGGAGCGAGTTTTCCTCCTCCTGAAGTTGAGGTTGTTTTGCTTTTACTCACAGAATTATTCCAGTTCACTTAATCATCTTTTTCAAATGAGAGACGCACAAAAGGTGGGATTGTCTTAAGTGAGGTTCAGCAGTTGAGGTGTTCAGGGAACTGGCTAGACTCTTGTCTGCCTTTAAGCTTCTTAATTTATTTGGTAATTAAAAAATTTTCAAAGCACTCCCCCCAGAAATCAAATCAGGGTTTTTGCCTCTATATCCAGGGGAAAGCTGTTTTTCCTTTAGTGAAGGAAACCAGCCTGGGCAGCTATTGCTTTGAATGCTGACTAGAGACGCTGTCTCATCCAAATGTCAGGCACATTCAAAAGCCAACATTATTTTAATCAGTCATTTCTGCTTCCTTTTCCCTCTCAATCACGGCTCCAGCAGGTCCCTGTGATCCTTTGCTGCCTTACCTTCCCTGACGCCCTTTCTCTCCACTCCTTCCCCTTCTAAATCCTTCATCGCCTGCCTCAGCAGGTCACCTCTCTCAGACCCTTGCTGCTGATCCATTCACATCATCCTGCACCTTTTTCCAAGTCAGGCATACTGGTCTCTGTGGGGCATCATAAAGCAGAAGCCTATGAGACACCTGGAACAAGACCTTGAAGATATTTGGGATGTTCATGCAGAGTTCATTAGGCTCATTGTCCTCCTGATCCTTTAAGCAAGGCTGTCACTGATTTCTCTGGGCCCTTTTTGATAACTGTCCAGCCAGGAAAGCAAAACAGTCTCCTGTCCCTCCCACCGCCCTCCATACCTCTCCAGACTCATGGTACGGAGGGACGCCAGCTGGGAGGTGACCGTGCTCTGCCACGTGCACTCATAAACATTTACAGAGACCTTCTGGCTAGCCCAGGCTGGAATAACATCGCGTAATTGAAATGATTTTGTGATACGCCATACAGACTGAGGGGTCTGGGACCAAAATAGGCCCAAAACTCAGAAGATAAGTGAAGAGTAGCTTTCTTATCCCTGGGGTCCTGTTGATCAGCAAGATTTACTGTTCGCTGTTAAGAATCTGAAGTCAGTGATCATCAGATTACAACACATTGGTAATGGAATACTTGTTGCCTGCATGTGGCTTGGGCTGGGTTTGCCCCATTTCCCATCTGCAAAGCCCCAGGTACCCTCAGCAGGGTGATGTACACTGCTGCAGCTCCCTGCGTTTCTGTCCTGAAAATGGAAAGGGATTATTTTTGTATGCTTTCAAATGTGTGAACATTTCTAATTTTCCTGCCTGCTCCTGGGGCCTTAGCTTTGTTAACATTTTGGAAATGAAGCTGTGCCTTACAAAAAAGGTTTTCACAAAAAAAAAACATTCAAGCAATCAGCGCAGAGCAGCCAAAGTCCTGTAACTTCAGAGTAACTATGTTGCCGTGTTCATTTTTTCCACTTAATGTCACTGCCTCCCCTGCTCACCTCACATGTTTACTTCAGTGGGAATAGTCAAGTGGGAGCTCCAAAATTCAAATTATGTTGGATATGTCCTTTTGTTCATTTTGGAGAGAGGTATAAAAGGCCAGGCTGTGAAATTTTAAGACTGCATTTTTGTCGTACTTAGGAACGTGTTTGTTACCTCGTGTCTTAATCTCTCTGTTTCTTTGCTTAGTGCCCGCCTATAAAAAGGATCATAGTATGTCACAGCAGTAAGATAGAAGAGGGAATCCATTTTATATCCTGTGCTTTGAGATGAGTAAACATCAGACCATCACTTGAAGAGAAAGGGTTGTGATTCAAGACCCCAGGGAGCTCAGGGGCAGCATGGTCTAGGAGATGCTCCCAGCTTCCAGCTCCTGCCAGGAGCAGCAATAATCTCCCACTTTTGCACGTGACTTTCCTGGATCACTGTTTGAAACGAATACTGGGCTCAGTAGCACCTTTAAGATACTGGCAGAGCAGGATATTTCCTTCTTGTGGAACAACGTCTCTGAGCTGTGCTGGGATCAGACTTTAAATTGGGCCATGAGTCAGCAGCTCCTGCCGCAGGGCATTTATGAACAGCTGAAACATCAACTCCAAACATCTCCAAGGCAAACATTGGACTGGCTTCTGCACATGCACCAAACTGAATCCCCCCTATCTTCTTTTTCTTTCATAAAAATACCAAGGGGATGTCAGAGGACCTTGTAGACGTGCAACAGAAAGTCCTGTCATTCTATTCAGCCATTGAAACTAGCTTGTAACAAGACACACTACGACAGACGTGTCCTGGCTGTGGAGCACTGTCTGGTGTGGTGCTGGCAGAAAAAAAGGGCCTTGCACCTCAGCCCATAAGCTTAAAGTTGCTCTGAATCCTACCTTGTAACTGTGGTGTGCACAAATGATCGCAGTCATGAAATATCATAACCTTTAGACCTTTAGAGAAATAGAACATTGGATCTTTCATTAAAGAGGCATGTTGGGTCCTGCTAGGAGAAGGAAGGAATTTATCAACCAGGGAGGACAGACAAAAACCCTTACTGGAACATTGTATTAAGAACAGTAAACATACACTCAAACCAGAAGTTCCCTTAATAAAAGAACATTTATTTCTCAGCAGTTGAGTCAGCAATCCTAAACATCTCCTATGAGGGGAAGAGATGGCCATTTCCTTCAGGAGTCAGGAGGAGTTTGTTTTATCTTTGCAGGGCTGGGGCATGGAACAAGGAATGACATTAAGAATGATGTCTTTCTCACTTCTCTGACAGAGTAATACTCCACCATTTTTTGATGTAAGAAATTCTGCAGCCTTTGGTCTAAATGTCACACAGGGAAGAAAACATTGTGTTTTGTGTGAGGCAACTGAGCAATTTCCATTTGCCGCTGGAAAGGTGACAAATGCTTTTCTGAAGAGCAATTCATTAGGATGAACAGTCATAATTGTTGGTTCCATCCCCAAAGCAATTTCCATCAATGCCACACACATCCTCTTACCCTATTTTTGTCACAGCACTGCCATGTGGCTTTGCATAGCAAATATTAACATTATGTCCAGGAGGTTAAAACTGAAGTCTTTTCAGGTGAGATTGCAATCTAGTCTTCCAGCTGGTCTCACAGTCCTGCTTCTGCAGAAATATCCCGACCATCCCTCCAATCCAACCTGGTGCAAACAGTGAGAATCAACATTAGTTTTCCAAATTCACCCACACAAAAACTATTTTTGCAGTTTATTCTTAACTTGAGCTAGGATCCTGCTCAGGTACATGCACAACCCCGAATGCTTGCTAGATAAACCCATCTCTCTGATTCTTGTGGTATTTTTGCTTTTCTCATGCTGGTATTTTTCTTCAAGCCAAAAGGTACAACTAATGCAAAGTATCAGCCTTGTTCCTTCAAGGGAGTCAACAGCCTGGATGTCAGGCATGGAGATTTGCTCCCTGTATAGTTCTATAGGCTAAGTTTGACTCTGGGGTAAATATTTAATGTTTTGGGTTTGTTTAGTGGTAATTTAATAGGCAAATGACACCACCAGAGAAATAACATAATCTTTGATACTAGAAAGAGTTGTTGCACTCTGTTTAGTAAAGACATAAGCATTTTTAATTAATAAAGTGTTCTTCAAAAATGCATTATTTACTGATTTGAATAGTAATGAGAAAACAATTTATCTTATTTAATGAACCATTTTAAAACGTTTTTGACAGAGAGAGCAACAGACTGTTCCCTTTGGCATTTTTTTCCTCCTCCTGTTGATACTCAATTGCATATAAAAACAAATACAATAGTATGATGAAACAGTGTAAGACTAAGGCTGTAGAGCTCTTTCCAGACTTTGGGCCATGAATTCAGGTTTAGCCCACCTCAGTATCAACTGTTGTTACTAGGTTTTTATACTTTATGCATCTGGGGAATACGTTAGTACATCCCAGACCAGGCCCTATCAAAATGTATTACTGAAGAAATAAGAACAGTTGCCATTGTTGAAATGTCACCTCTTGGTAACCTTGGTTTACTCAGGGAACAAAATGATCTCTAAGTACAAATCTGGCCTGATAGTCTCTGGAGAAATCCCTCTGTAAGACTATTTAAAGGTTATCTGCAATTTGGCTGGAAAATAGAGTCAAAGCTATTAACACGACTCTGTCATTGTACAATCCCAGAAAGTTCAATGTGGTTTTGAGTTGTCAAGTACAGAGATTTTGGCCTGCTTAGAGCTATGGCAAATACTCCTGAGGATTCATGCCAGAATTTAGAAATTTATTGATCAGGATGAGTAAGAGGAAAAGAATAAAAACACACCGTGAAGCATCCCGAAACTGAAATGCAAAGATCAAGCATCGAAATATAATCAAAACTTATCAAAGACCTTTTCTGACACTGAGTATATTAATTAGTGTATGTTAATTCTATCAAGTGTTCCTTCACAGTGTGGAGGAAAAGGTTAGATTGTTGCTGAATTTGAACTCATTATTGGACTTACACATATTTTGTCAAAAACAAGATGTGTATGTGAAGTGGAACAAAGCTGAGCCAGTAAAATGGGGAAAATGTGGCTTTTCTTCATGCTTGCAAAATAGTCAGCAGACAGTCAGTCCCAACTGAGTGTTCAAATGAGTACGGGGGAGCCACGGGGACTATTTCCCTTGCCCGGACACCTGTGTTGATGTTTTGTTCAGATCTGTCTCATGCATCTTTCCTTCTCATCTTCTACGTGATGGGCTTGCCCAGCCCAGTCATGCTGGGATGTGTGGGATGGGTCATCTCAGGCAAAGATAAAGGGAAAAACTGGGCAGAAAATGTGAACAGGATGAGGTATGTGAGGAGGGGAGAGCAGAGCAGTCCCACATGTGTGAGGCTGGGAGACCCTTGCTTCTCCACAGTGACCAGCTAATGAGTGAATGGACCTTTGAAGGAGAGATTATAGAAAAGACAGAGCCAAACTCTTCTCAGAGGTGCAAAATAAATGGACAACAGCCAGTGGGTATGAGTGCAGCAAAGGAGTTTCTGACTGTATATAAGGGAAAAAACAATGTGAGTGTTTTGAAGTACTGAAGCAGGGGCCCAGAGAGGTGTGGCTCTCCATCCTTGGGGCTTTCGAGATTTGACTACAAAAGACCTTGAGCAGCCTGATCTTGCTTTGAAGTTAGCTCTGCAGGCAGTTGTACTAGGTGATATCCAGAGGTCCCTTCCAACCTAAATTACCCTATAATTCTAAGAAAATGAGGCTTATGCTTTATGAATAGGCACTGTATGGTACAGTAAACAAATACAACAAAGGAATGAAAAGTTTGTGGGTTTTTTTTTTTAAATTAAGCGTTTATTTTCCCTTGCCAAGATTTGGGTACAAGATTTCCTTAGCAACAGCAGAATGTGTCTTTTGGCAGGGAAGGGTTGTACGAAAGTGCTGTTCCAGCACAGTGTAGGTGCTTGGACCATCAGCAGGTGCAGTGTGAAAAGACAGATCTCTGAACCCTAATTTTGGCAGGTTTAAGTTTAGGTAAAAAATAAGAAGAAGAAAAAGAAAAGAAAACCATCTGTACCTCAAGCTCTGCTGAAGCAGAATTTGGAGTTAAGCAATGAAAGAAAATTATCTTTGAAACAGTCACCTGAGTTTCTTTTCATTTGAATGTTGCTAAGGACTAAGAATAATGCTATAGCAAATGTTCTTGCGAAAATGGAGAAAATAGCTGCGGTCAAGCAGTGTAAAGCACCTGAGCAGCATTTCAAATGCACCTTCTTTCCCTTCCTCCTTTGGTCAGCAGTCTCTAGGAAATGAGAAACAATCACTTTCATGTTGGTTTCCCCAGTGGGCAGCCTTGCCTGTAAGCAATTTGTCATTTAGCACAGTTAAATGAGAGATCATGTTTTTGTTTTTTTCCCTGTTACCCAAGCTGTGATCCTGCTGCTGTTGCAGCAGTGAATGTTCTCCCCTCCTTTTCCTCTCTGTACCTGCCAAACACGCACAGAAACACTAGATCTGCCTGGCTGTAAGTAACGGCGTGGAGTCCTGCTGTAGTTTAGAGCATGAAATAGCCAGGGAATAATCGAGCCCCGGGAACAGCTCCAACATCAGCTGAGCTGAAGAAAGAGACAAGGAAAATGGCGTGAAGCTAAGCCCATCAGCACTGGTGCTCTGGAGTCCATACTGTCTATGACTGCGTCTCCTCTGAAATAGCCTCTTCCTCTCTTCCATAGGGTGGGGGTGAATCGCACCAGCCCTTCTCCCTCAGGAAGGGCTGCACAGTGCTGCGAGTTGGTTGCATAAGGAATGATTAGGACAGATTTGCAATTGAGGGACGGCTTCTCTGAGCCTCTCAGGAGAAGTAAACAAGCCAAAACGGAGTGAGTAGATACCCTAAATTTGGGATAGTCCCTCCAGTGATGGCTGGGACCAAGAAATAACTGCCCAGCTCTTGCTGGTGGCTTTTGCCCGGGATGAGAGGGGAAGCCGACTGATGAATATCCTCTCTTGACACATGGTCCAGGAAAGGCTCTGCAAGTGGGGATAATAGAGCACACCAGAGGCGGTTCCATGTAGCATAGGGTCCTGAATTAGCCTTGGAAATATGTATACATATCTCTAAACCTGTATGGTCCTATTCTCCTGTGCAAAATGATTATTGTCACTGTGGAGGTCTACCTGCAGACAGATACTCCAGCTCTTTATTAGCTACTTTAGACAAATCATAAGCCCATTCTACTTATTTTCTCTTTCTGTCACCATATGCCTGCAATGTAGAATAAATAAACAAATAAAAAAAGAATATGGCTGTTAGTCAAAAGAAAGCATCAAGGAGGTGAGAACATTTCTCTGCAGAACGACTAGTGCCTGGAAAATGAGCCTTGAGGGGAAAAAAATGAAGGAAAGCCATGGAAATGAACAACAGGAGAATGCTACAAAACGTTGTTGCTTCTCAGTAGAATTTTACCCATCAGCTTTGACATAAGTACTATATTCCGGCTGTAAAACATAATTAGAGCAGTGAATCAGAAAGGAGCTGTCCATCGAATAGCACAGTGTGTTCTCAGCCAAGGAGAGGGATGTGAAACTCATGCAAATAAGGCTGAGTTCCCTGCTTCCTCCTTAGGAAACTGAGTGTGACACAATCAGCAAAAACCATTTGCAGCAAACTGCATATTTCACATGCTCTTTGGAGCCGGAATTTGCCTTTGAGCTTTGCATTAAGTCGAGTGAGCTGCCTCCCTTCATCAGCTCCTGCTCTCGGAGCTCCCCTTGCAAAGTACAAGTGTTCCACAGCGCTTCTCCTCAGCTCTTTTGTGGGGGGAAAGCAGTGGCCAAACCCGACAGATTTGGATGTGAGCTCAAAGCCTGGCTGGTGTTCTAGGATGTGGCAAAGCAAATCTTCCAGCTCAGTGATGTGGGTTCTTCTGACGTTTGCCAGGCTTGATCCAATAATCCATTATTGTATCAACTATGCTGGCTCTGTGCACAGAGGACTCAAAAGCTGGGTCATTTAAAGGGCCTTTTCAGAAAAGGCAGGCTCTCTCCTTTTTTGATTCCTTCAGGTTTTATTTGTGCATTTTTCATGCATATCAAAGGCACAGGTTTACCCCTGGAGTTCCAGGGTATCCTCAGCCTGGGTGCAGCACACACCTCAGATCAGGCTCCTGTTTTCCTACAAGTGCGAAATAAGAAAGAACAACTATGACAAGGCAGGCCGAGGGTGATCTGTTTGCCAGGAGCTGGTTGTTCAGTCAATTCCCTGAGGGATCTATGCAACCTTTTTGCAGTGGTTCTGAACAATCACAACTTTGATAGCACTGGAGTTTGCCATGAAGACTATACTTAATTGTGATGTCTTCTCCCTTTGGGTATCCTGTAGCCCCTTCAGATACCATTCAGCTTCTTCACTCCCTTTTAGGGAGGGGAGTACAAACATGTTCCTTCCTCAGGTAACTTCCCAATCCAAGAGCAGGTGACGACCTTGGAACCACAATGATAGGATGTGTTGCAGTGCTATTCCTATTGCTTTTTCTCTTCTTGGGATGATTTCTTCTTCAGTCATAGCAGGGATGGCATCAATTTTGCAATTCACAATGCTGTGCCTTAAAAGTTGCCCTGCTATTCTACAGCCTTGTAGTCTATGTCTATACCATTATGTGCTATAATGTTATTTAGTTATTTAGTGCTATATTCCTGATCCTTAGCATTGCCTTTGTGTTGTGTCACACTCTACTTGTCTGGACCTACTAAATCTGTTCTCCAGGCCGGGAAGCTTAGACACTGGGGAATCCACAGCTTATGCCCAAACACTGCCCCTATAGCCAATTTGCACACAAATGGCTCAAGTCACATTCTTCTGCAAGCCAAGCCTTCATTTGATTCTAGTTATTGGGAACAGAGCAGACCTCACCATAAGTCCAAGTGCGTTATGCATCCAACTGAACAGACTGAGCCTTACAATGGCCTAGTTTGACTGCTTAACATTGCATTGATTTTGGAGGCACAGCAGCAACGCAAGTACAACAGACAGTCAACGCTCAATGGATGGAATTTCACTGCTCACGCATTCCCTACAACTAGGACATTTTCCCTGAGGAGTTTCTGGAATCCAACAAAAAATGCTTATCCTGGTTAATATTTGAAAAGAAACACACCCTCCCTGCCCCAACCTGACCCAGAATCCATGATGAGGAACTTTTCATGCCCAGTAGCCAAGCTCATAGGAATGTTTGTCTCTGAGGAATCCAATGTCCCTTTCATTCGTGCGAGGGAAAATTAATTGTGTGCTAAATGCAAAATTCGTCTTAGAGAAGTGCAGCTGGTAGCAGTGGCCTTTTCAAATGCATTCAGCTCTCCAAAGGCAGCTGATTCAGAACTACACGTGCTGGTTGCTATCTTGTACTGTGAGGATCTGTACTCTAACTCAGTTGTGAAGCCCTTTTTTCCCTTAGGTACTTACAGAGTGCGTGGGCAGCACTTAGCCGTGGTGTATAACAAGCAGGACTTGTCTATCAGCTTCATATCGTTTTGACAGCCCAGAAAGGATCATTCTTTGACATGAAACAGCCAAGGCTTTGCAGACAGGTGATAACATGGCTGGGCTGAGCACTTGTGCAAAACTCTTGCACACTTCAGCTGTACCTCATCAGACCCTTTGTCTTCAAGTTTCTTGGCTCGGGGATTAAATTTTCCTCTTGAAAGTAAACGTTCCCCTTACATAAATGTTAGAAAGCCACTGACATTTTGAGACAAAAAACAGTTATCTGAACATAGGTGTGGCATTTTAGGTGCCCAAGGGTAGCAGAGACTGGCAGATATATCCAGGACCCAGCAGAGACTTTTGACCTTTTGAAACCATTAGCTGAAGGCCAGGGAGCACATCCTACAGGTATCTGAAGGCACTTTGGACATGATTTTTTGCAGCTGGATCTTTCCCTTTCAACCTCATGAGCCTTCCCAGAAGGTATTGGGGTCTTTGTGAAAGGACTTTTTGACTTCATCTCCACTAACTTGCTTCACCCAAGAAGGAGAAATGGCAAGGGCAAAATGGCACTACAAGCAATATATAACATCGGATCTTTGTGAAGTACCCAAATCTTTGAGGATCTTCAATTGCTATTAACATCAATGTCAATATGAGTTGGTAAGCACCAGAGAGAGGCAAAAAGTCCTCTGCCAGACCAAACACGTCTTGGAGAGATACCACTGAAAGTAACAGGAATCACTGCTGGGCTCCATGTGCCCGGGAACACCTCCCAAAGCCTCTGTCTTTGCCTGAACTGAGTTCCTTGTAAAGAACACGTTTCAACAAGCGAGCTTTCCTGGGCTTTGATCATGCATCTATCTTTTGCTTATGGTATCTTCCTTCTTTCTGTGGAGTTAGAGATTCCACATTGCTCTCTCTTTCCCAAGTCACTTTTACTCTTTGCTCCCACTCCGTAGGACACGGTGGCTGACCAGCAGCAATACTGGATTGCTGTTGTGTTGACCTTCCAGGTTCATTTCATAGTGTCAGACTCCTGGGCTCCAGTTAACAGCCAGTTGTTAGAGCACGTAATGATGAGTTGCTCTTTCAGCCCTTCTCTTTCAATCTAATGAATGCAGGAAGATTGTCCCAGCCAAGTGGAACATCACTGAGCCTCACGAGGTGAATGAATTGAAGAAATGAACACATTTCTAGGTTTTAGCATCAAATGTATCATTTTCAGGATAATGGCATCCCTGCTATTAACTTAGTAAGAGAAGAAGAACCTGCTGGGAATCACTTTTCCATTTTCATTTTAATCAAGAAATCAGTAAATTAATATTAGCTCTATGAAAGCAGCACAGCCTTTTTGTTTTCCCTGGTGAATATTTATTCAAGTTTTTAAACAAGTTCTCATCATTTGCTTCTTATGTTTCCACAAATTTTGAGTTTTACTGCCAGTAAGGTTCAACTAGAGCTTATAGCAGTGCTGCTTGAATGCTAGGTCATGAAAATCTGGTACAATAGTCAGAAATGTCCTGATCCAATTTATGTTGGGAAGTAAAGAAACATCAACTGTCTTATCAAAGCAGACAAAATTGAAATGAAAAGATGTAATAAAAGCAAAATCCAGCCAAAAGGAAAGGTGGAATTCATTCATCAATTTGTCTTTGGTTTGGTTTTTTTTTTCTTTTCAAAAACCAAAACAAATCCTTCAATCAGTAGCAAGGCATCAAGCACTTTCAAATAATTATTTTTCTTTTTTTTTGCTACCATAATAATTACAGAAAGTCCCTCTCATCTTATGCATGCAGCTCTGTGGGTCAAGAAACTTTTCCATCCTATGGCAACAGAGTCAGTATTCGAAGACACCAAGGCTTTATACAGGCAGAAGCTCGAAAAGAGCAAGAAGGTGAAGCAACTTTTCAAGGCTGTGCAATAAAGCCGGGAACAATGTGTGGGTCTCCTGAGTGTCCGTGGAGAGTATGAGTTGCTGGACGAATAACCTTTCATTACAAACACAACTCTGATTGATAACATTGTTCTGTTTGCAGAGCAAAATACTATGTCTCTTCTACTGTCTATTTTGACTTCTGTAGCTCAGCAGCACTGTGGTACCCGAATACCACGTGGCTTTCTGAGAATAGTGCTGACTTGGAGAAAAATGTCTGCTGAGGGACCTTCCCCAGAAAAGTCCCCCTTCTCCTGTGAAATCCAGTTGCTTAATGTTTTAGGGTTTTGGGGGGTTGGGTTTTGGGGTTTTTTTTGGCTGTTAGTCCTTTAGTGATTCTCTTCGCATCTGAAATGCTCTTGCTGTGTGGCAATGCCCATGCTGCTCACTACCCAGAGCCTCAGTCAGCATGCTTTCTGGCTCTCTCTGCTCCCTCTGATACCTGCCTCTGTCCCATTTTCTGGGATTATTATTTCTTCCTGTCTGAGGATTAAACAACAAAAATAAATATCTCCCTAGAACACAAATGCTGTGGTTGAAACCTGGGTCATGCATCTTACCTGCTCCCCTGCAAAGAGGAAAAAAGAAGAGGTAAAGGGAGAAAAGTGTGCTTAAAGCTTGTGAAGTATTAATCAGTACATATACGGTTTACACTGCTCAAGATCAAGTCAGCACTACCTAATACATTCCACCCCCTCCCCCAGCCAGAAGTGCTAAGCTCTTGGCTTGGCTGAGGCAAAGCAGCAGCTGCAGTCCCCTCTCCAGCAAGGTAATGAGGATTCAGTGCCATGTTACTGCTTCTTTATTTTCCTTTTTAATTGTGATAGCGTAAACTGACTACTGCGATTGAGCTGAAGAATGGACCCTCCCACCCCTGTGCCCTCTTCCCACTCCCTGAGCGTCCTGCCTCTCCCTTCCAAGATACGTAACTAATAGGCAACGACAATTCCTAGGAGACCATCCATAAAGCTCAGTCCTTTCTATGACACAATCTTTGCAGGTGGCTGGTGTCAGCCAATGGGTAGATCATGCATGACAAACATGCAAGGTCTGATCCATCTCTTTCTTCAAGATCTTACAGACCGCATGCTTGAAGACACATAGAGCACAAGACGTTGAAAAACACAGTTACATGAAACTGAGGCCAGAAAGACATTGCATTTGAATGGAGGTGTAATAAACTGAGCTATCTGTCCCACTTTTTGTGCATTTTGGCATTCATTAGTGTAGATGCACTCTGCTGAGATCTGTGGAGCTTAATGGGTTACCCAGTCAGCCCTACTGATGTACCATGTCTGCATCAGTGATTTCACCCCCTGGTAGCAGAAGCATCTTCACTTACAGTATTTTTATGTATATTGGGAACCTGTCTGGGTGGTTTTCTAGTCTATCACAAAAATCTCTATGTTTATTATTAGTAAATATAATTATTAACTATAATGATCAAGACGAAGGTCACTAGTCAAGCTCTATCATGCTGAAGGGAGAGGAAGGAAAGACACCTGAGTGTGTGGATAGGTCAGGCAGAATCCTGCTGGAGAAAAAGGGTTCTCACAGAAGCTGGAAGACAGGCAGAGTTTTGAAAAGAGCAGGAAGACAGTTCAGATCTTTTGATTTCAGAATTAAAATTGGGACCATGGGAATTGAACCGGGCTCTCAGCACGTGCTTCACAGTCTGCCAGCAATCTCTACCTTTGCCTGTAATGTGAAAATATGGATAGTGAGTGAATCTTGATAATTCCCAACTCACCTAATCAGATTATTTCATCGCCTGAATGAGAAGCGACAAGTGGAAGGTAGAACAGGAAGGCCTGAGCTCTCTTGGCCATGGCTCATTTGCCTTTTCCAGAGCTGTGGAAATGGTGATGAGGAGATCCTGGATTGGCAGAGTTTGCAGTGTATCCCAATGGGCAGGGAATTCACCTGGGAGACAGGAAACATCTGTTTTATTCCTAGTTTTTCTTCATCTGCTGGATGACTTCATGTGATGATCAGTTAGGCTGCCTTTTGTGTCCATCCTTGAGGACCCTTTGTATGATGTTAGAAGAAAAGAGGAGTATAGATGAAACAGGCTTTACCACTGCAGGTGCTGAGGCCACAGGGTCTTCTGGTCACTGTGACAACTCAGGCCTTTGCCATCTTGCTCGGGGAGAACAAATTCACCGCAATGAGCTCTAGAAAGCTCCAAGTAATAGTGCTGTCTCCACCAGCTTTGCCAAACTGCTGGCAATTGTGCAGACAGCTGGGTTTGTTCTTTTCTCTCATCCTTCTTTTTTTCTTTCCCCTACCTTATTTCTTCTTCCCCCTTCCCCTCATCTTTGTCTTGCCTTGTTTAACAAAAAACAAGAAAAGAAAGAAAAAAGATTTAACCAAGACTGTATCTCTGCGATAACACTACAAAACAACAATGAACAAAAAGGCAGCTGAAAGCAATATCTTAAACATCCAGCAGTGATACGATTTTGCCCAGTTTCTGAGAGGCTACGGTGACCGAGAATTCACCTGCCCTTTTCCAGCACTGAGGTCTCATTGTTTGCTATCTTTCTTGCTCTTTTCTCTTTCGTCATGTTTCCTCATGTGGTTATCTTGTTTTATTTTTAAGGAAAAAACCTTGGCTCCAAAAACAAGGGCAAGAACACAAGTTTCACAATACTTTTTTCCTTTTCCAATAAAGGATAGCTAATACCATCTTTAATTCTATCTAAAAGACTGTCTGGAGGGGTCATCTTATGCAACTGAAGTTGTTGCTAAAGAAATAGGGAATGAGAGATCTTGTAAAATGAAAGCTTTACACAATTTTCTACACTACAAAGACTTTTAGCTGAGATTTCTTCCCTTTTTTGCATATTTAGTAATTGAATTAAATAATTTTTAATTGTGATTGCTTGCCATTGGAGCTTGTCATTGCTTACTAAAGTCTCTATAGCAAAACAAAACAAAAGCCTCTGAACTTCATTTAAGAATTTTCAGTGTTTTACTTGCTTTGGACATGTTGTTATCTTTGATCTTTTGTGCCCATTTATTCCATCAAAATTAGCATAACTATTTCCTATCAATAAAATAAAATAAAAATTGTCCCTTTCTACTATTTTTGTTACTATAGAAGTGAAGTACAGGGCTCTATTTTCATCTTTTACCTTCAAGAGCTTTTGTAGTACAACTTCAAGATTAGGTTTTGTCCCATAAAATTATTCAAGTCTTTCAGAAGTATTTCTGTCCCACATTTTTGGAGGAAAAATCATGTCTCAATATGATTTTTGAGACAAAATCTGAAAGGAATCTTTTGTTTAGATACTTTGGAAATTTTGTTGCAAGAGTCTGAAACATCTTTTCTTACTCATAAAGATGATTTATTTTTTACCCTTACTAACTCACTAGCTAAGTAAGGAAAACTAGGGCTTTCTGTCAAAAAAAAACCCCAAACAAGCAAACAAAAAACAAAACAAAACCAAAACCAACCCAAAAAACCTACATGTGCAAAAGATCTGAAATATTTTGAACAAAGAAATTAATCAAAATTAATCCTTTTCCTGGGATTTTTTTTTTTCTTATACAGCTTATTTTTTTAAAGGAGACAGTAAATGATCTTTAAAAAAATTATTTACCAGCTCTAAATCTAAGTGTTGAGCATACAAAAACTGGGAAGAAGAACAGGCTTTCAGTCTGGTGCCTTCTATAACAGACTCATTTACAAATAAAAACTAGAAAGAGATGCAAAGATAGGCCTCAAATCCAACCAAAATTCTTTACCTGGCGGGGAAATAAACCAGGTAGCTGAATCGATCTTTCCTGTTTTGATCGTATTTTGTAGTGCCGCCTTTGATTTGGCAGATTTTGGCACCTTTTTTGTACTCATCTGGGGTGAGAAGTTGCATGGATTTAATACACCGTACGACTGCAGCCTGCAGCACTCTGAGGTGTACCTTTACTACGGCAACTGAAGGAGCAAATGTGCAGTGAAGCATGTCGTGCCAGTTGTGTGATACTGATGCCACATCTGTGTATCACAGGAACTTGCCTCGTATGGTGAAGGATGCCCCATGTGCTTCGTGTGAGGTACATGGACACCCACCTGCAAAATTCAAAGCTCCTCAGTTAATTTATCTGACTGAAAAACTGAGGAAGGCCGTCCTGCTTTTAGCTCAGGGAAAAAACTAGATGTATAACAATGCTCTTACAAAGCTCAGGTACCCTCTCCAATCTGAGGATCGACCCTGGGGGCCACCCGCTGCTGTCCATGTGCCTGCGGTGCACATGCTCGGCTTGTTTTTCTTGCAAGGGGCAAATGGCTTGAGTACCTGCAGCAGGTCCAACACCCTGGGCAGAGTGTGCACGAGCAGAGACCCTTTGACATCTGTACAGTGAGCCCTGGGCTTGTTGCTTGTGCTCTGCAGAGTTTCCTAGCGTAGGTTGGTCCCTGCTGTAGTGTGCTTCGGCAGCACGTACCAGACTTTCAATCTCAGACTCTCAGAAACAGACCCATCTTCAAAATCTATAATGCAATTCATAGAGTCAATTTTTCATCTAGTGTTCCATGTCTGGGGTGAGCCAAGTTTTTAAGAGTTGCAGTCTGGGGGTTTTTTTGCCTTTCTGTTTTGTTTGTGTTTGGAGTTTCTTTTTTTCCCGTTGCGCTCTCAGATGATTAATGTGAGTCATTGACTGGTTTTTCTGCTTCTCTGCTGATTTGATTGGCTTTGTAAGGCCAAAATGAAGCCAGTCCCTTGTGGAAGTATTTGAAGGCCTTTGCTAATTCAATTAACTCTAAACTAAATTCTTTGTGGGAGGAAGTTAGCGAAAACTGGCTGGCGGGGAAGGAATTCCGCTCACTTAAGCTTCAATTTGCAGTGCCACCGCACTGACCCGTTTCACAAACATCCCTGAGAACAGCCGAGTCCAAGAGAGATGGAGGGTTTATTTCTGAGACCAGTAAGGGACTATTTAGCTGTTTAAGGCATAGGACTAGAAGGGACCATTTCGAGTCATCGAGTCCTGTCCTTTCCATCAGAGGCAACCATACAGTAGATATGTGTCTAAGAAATATTTGCAGAACGGCTACTCTACCTGCCGTCAAAGAACATGTCCCACTGCCCTCCGCCCCGCATCAGTGACCTGGAGTGAAAGATGAAAAAAATCCCACAGCTAATCTTCACAAGAGAAGACAGCACGAGAGACAGAGGATGTCTCCCATGTCCTAGATTTTCCAATAGCAGTGTGTCTGTTACATGAAACTTCCAGGTGAGCTGATGAGGCAGACCACGCAGTACACCAGAAGGGACAGGAAAGCGTAGCTGACACGAGGGAAAAATTCCTCCTAGTCTCACACAAAGCAAAATAACCAAAACCAAAACTATGCATCTGGCAAAATAACCAGTCTCCCTCCAGACCAGAGAACAAGCCTCAGTCCTCCCCATGGAGCTCTGTATTTGTCTGCACAGAAATATGCGACTGGTCTGGTATGTTGTTCAATTCAGCAGTGGATGAAGAAGCTGAGCAGAGAGATCTGGATGTCATCATTCAGTTTCCAGAAGGAAAACCCTCATTTCAAATTTTCACTCCCTCTCTCTGGCTGAGGGAAGTTGAGGAGCTCCGTAGCAGCCCCGGGCTGGGGCGCTGCCTGCCATTTTCATGCTGTTTGCTGAACCGAGGAAATAGGCAGCACGGGGAAATGTTCCCAGACCAGATGACCCATTTCACTTGAGCTGAATTGAAACAATTTGCATTTCATTTTTAGCTTTGGTTTAACCTTTAAAAGAAAAATCTGTCGGCTTCCAAAATGGGACCTCAAAAGGTTTTGTTTAAAAGAAAAGCAGAAGCGAAGCACTGAGAATCTCCTAGATTTCTTCATACCACCTCCCAGAAAAAGTTGTTTTCCATTCCCCATGGGTTCACAGGGTTTGGGTGATGACACACTGCTCACAGAGTCCTTTTTTGCCCACTTTGAACAATATTGTTATGAGCATCAAATGCTGAAGAGACTGCCTGGCTATGCAGTGAGCTCCTGTCCCTCCTTTCCAGCTGAACCTGTCACATCTACCAACGCAGGGAGTTCAAAGAAGCATCTCTTTGGTTTAAATCACTCCCTTCAAACTGATGCATACTCTCCCAATCCCTGGGAAGCCTTTGCTATCCAAGTTCACTGTCTATTTACTTCCCATGTGGTTCTGCCATCAGTCAACCCAGAGAGATCTGAGTTTCAACCAAAATAATTCTTGAAGGGACAGTAAAAGTGCTAGTGGATTAAAAGATGCCGCGCTGTTATTGTCATTTTAAATCTGATGTCTTTACAAAGGGAAAACATTTCCAGGATTGGGTTTGTACTGTTAATGAAGATCTGAGACAAGTGAACAGGAGAAGGAAGGTGGGAGGAAGGTTTTGAAAATGTTTGGGGGCGGGGGAAGACAAGTCAGCACCAAATGGAAGTTAAAATGAGAGCGCAATGATTTGAGAAAAAACACTCACCTGCTTTCCTCTCTATTTGCTCTGCCTTTCTTCCCTGATGAACATATGGATGGTAGAGTTGAAACAGATTTAGAGTAGAAATGCAAATGAGGTTTACATGAGGCGGCATCTTGTCTGTTGTCGCTGGAGGAACCTGGATCTCTCCCAACTTCCCAGGCAGCGGTTTGCTAAGGTACAGCAGGAGCGGCAGTTGCTTCCAAGCTTGACACACATGGACCATCCGCTCACACAGCGAGGGTTTTGCTGTGCCAGGTGGAGTTGGATTAGGAAGTGGAAAAATGGGCCTGATCCAAACTTGTGCTCGATGTGCTTTCGATTCTCAGTGGCTTAGTGGCCATTGAGGAAATCTGGCTGCCCACAGGTTGTGCTCAGCATCTCACACAAAAAGACTAAGGTTGGCTAAAGCTTTGCCATTGCTCCATTAGCCTGTGCCTTGCCTTTACTTGGACAGTCTGCCACACAAGCCAGGCATCCAAAATATATGTCAAAGAGGCTTCTTCCTGTGTTACTCCACACCTAAAAACTTCTCCTGCATAAATTTCAATAGAATAATTGTAGCGTCTGAGGATTTTTAGTAGTCTGAAAGGCATCTTCCTCAAATCTGTGTGCAAGCTCAAATTCCCCTCACTTAATGTTAAATGTCTAACTGGGGCAGACAGCCCCAAATACACAAAAGAGTGCAGGAGGGACTGCCCAGTTGTCACTGTACTGTGTGATATGTGAGTTTTGCATCAATTGCACTGATGAGCAGTAATAGGTGGTCAAAAGCTCTCCCTTCCCAACCCTTATAAAGCCATGGCAGTGTCTGGGTGAAGTACTCAATGGAGATGTTTAACTACCATGGACCAACTCACTGAGAGATACCAGCACCTCCAGAAAGTAGCAAAATAAATCACTCCCTGGAGGTCTTTCCACTGACTATACAGGAGGTTACAGTTAGAGGTTAGAGTAATTTGGTTGACTTGGATAAATCTGGGCTAATCTTCACTCACAACCTGCTCCTGGCAACATCTCTTCCTTTCCAGGATACCATACACCCCCTCCCAATGGTCCCACGGCCATGCTCTTGAGTGAAGGAGAGACCAAAAAATGGGTGGGAAAGAAATAAGATTTGACAACTGAAAGTTTTTCTTTTAGGGGCTTGAAAGTGATCAGATAAGCCTGACTTTGTTCCCCCAGGTTGGAAATGTTGTGAGCTAGTATTTGGCACAATGCTTTCTTCTCGGTGGCTAAATATCTCATTAGTTTGGGATGTGGGATGTGAGGGGGATGGCTGTTGTCAAAATGAAACATTATGAAACAGGTAGATCTCAGGATGAGCGCTTAAAACTTCCATTTAACTTCTTGGCATTTCTTCTTAACTCTCAGAATGACGAGATTTAATGATACACTTATCCATTGTGTGCTTAACCTCATGTCTGGTCTCTCCAGGATGGCCCAAAAAAATCAATGGCAAGATTTTAATCAGCTCAACTAAGTTCATGGAAGAGAATCATTTACCAGGGCCCCTCTGTTGTATGCATTTGCACCATGGTTCCAGTTGATTATTTGTGCCGATTATTAACTATGAATCAGGATTGGAGGGAAAATAATCTGTGCTTGGTCAACTTTGTTCTTTCTGAGATCTTCAGATAACAACATCAGCAGCCCCCTCTGCCCCTTATCCTTCTATTGCACCATTTAATTGCTATGTTTCCCTCCTAAATTATCTGTGGTAAATTTTTTCTCTGCTTTTCATAAAGTGAAGCAAAAACATACAGTGGTTGGAGGAAACAAAAGGTCCCTTATTAATTATGACTCCAAGCAACTTCAACACAGACTTGGGGGTTAGAAAGTATCTTGGATGATTTGTGCATAGATTAGAAGAAGCTTTCATACACAGCCATGCACTTCTGAAGTAAACAATTTTAAAACAAAACCTTAAAAAAACCCCACAGTGTTATACAACTCTGTGAATTATTATTTTTAAGTAAAAAAGGCCCATCTGGGCTCTACTGAAAGTTAGCAATTAGCTTGCACTGCAAGAAGTGGAAGGCAGACAACTAGTAACACCTCAGTGTTCTCTTTGCTGTTTCACTGCTATTGGGTCCATCAGAAAGATGTCATCGCCATGACAGTTACAAAAAAATCAAACCCTTTTTCTGAGAAATAGCATGCTTAGCTCTTCAGCTGTGTGCTTAGCAGAGAGCAAGCTTGGTAGAAGTGCCTGGTTAATGAAATCTTACTTTCTTCTTTTTATACGGTAATTACACCAATTATGTCAGATCCTAATGTTTTTCAAGGTGGTGTTTCTGAGAGCTCAACTCCTTGAGACTGACTTTATGAGAAAGAGTCATAAGGTGGAAGAGTTGGCTTTGTTTCAGGGTGCTCCATGGCTGCCAATTGCAAAGAAACCTTCTCTAGTGGGTTTCCAGCATACAGAGGATGTACACTCAAGCAGAAAGGGAAATCAGAGGGTTGGTACACAGTGTGTCTGTTAATGGCCTTGCACCTCCAGGCTGTGGAAGGCAAACCTAGAATTGGCTCCTGGAAATCTTTTGCATGTAAGAACCTCTGGGACCTAGCCTCTGTCCTGCACAGGTCTCCTAAAAAGCCATAGTTTATGAAGGAGATAATAATAACAAATGATGTTAATAATAAGCCTTTAGCTCTGCTTCTCCTGGGAGTGTTCTGGAGGCAGCAAAGCATGCTTAGCCCATGGAAGAATTACTGAGACTCTGTAAGGTAAAAGTCATACAGTAATCTCATTCTTCCTAAGATTGTCCTGGCAAATATGAAAAGGGGACTTTTACCACCCTACACAAGGAACTCCGCCTTTTGCTGAAGTTAAAAAAAGTACTGCTTGGGCAAGGGGTTAGGCCACTGCCAATTTTCCTAAGTTGACAGTACTGTTGAAGTACAAAAAAAATATATTTCTCATACCCCCCAGTTTCCTATGGTCTTGCTTTGGAGCTTTCTCTAGGAGTCCCACCACAGGCAAGGTTTCTCCTTCCCCACTGCTCCCCCGGGTCACTTAGCTAAACACTCTTTACCAAATGATGAGCAGACTGTGAGAAGGCGGAGGCTGGACGTTACAGTTTCTCAGTAAGCTGAGTATTTCCAGGTAACTCGAAAATAGGAGATACTGTGCCAGACTTCAGACCCTGACGATGCTTAGAAACACAGGCTGTACCTCTGAGAGCGTCCAGGTACCAGCAGTGACGTGACCATCTGGAGCCATGAGGGAGGGTGATTCCAGACCAGCAGAGAGAGCTCTTGATATACACTCACGGCGGAGGACGTTGTGAAAGCACATCACAACCATTTCCATGGCAACTGGCTTTGATGGACTTCAGGGCAGTAGGAAACCAAAGAATAAGTTGACTTAGGGCAGGGAAAGCAAAACTGTGGTTATAAATATTGTGTAAGTGCATGTGGGCCATTTATCTGTGCTGGGTGCATGTGGGGAGGTATTCACATGTGTGAGGGTAATAAGGTGGAACTTAACCTAAGCCACTGCCCAGGATATTCATCTCAGTCAGGACCCAGCCCTTGCCTGGGGTCCCCCCCATGTGGGGCTTTATTTTCATTGGTGGCTGCTGCTTCCCTGCTTCTATCACCTTAGGAAAAGAAACAATTAAAATCCACAAAAAAAGACTGTATGCCAGGGTTTTTCCACCTTAGCACGGCCTTGGAGTCTTCCGTGAGTATTGGCCCTTGGGAGATCAACAGGACAACTCTGCGTAGTGACAAGCTCTGGAGAGTACAGTTTGGATGCACTGTCAATGGGCTTGCAAAAAAACAAGCGCCAAATAAAATGTCTTTGTCGATCTGTGGCAATACCTATGTACTAGCAGTGCATATCCATGCCAAGTGTGTGGGTCTGGCGCTGGGAGAGGTTTGTATTATTTTCCTGTGAACGTTACATTCAAGAGGGAGAAGCAGTGTCACATGGCAAACAAGCATGGATTAAGCACAACTTCTATTCTGTTCCTGAAAACAGCTCTGGGTGTATTGGTGGTTTAAGGCTAATTGGAGAGGGCTTGTGGTGGTCCCACCAGAGGAAGAGGAATGATTCCGTTGGTCCTGCTGAGAGGAGTCGAATGCTTCCAGCTTTTGGGTTACGCTCCAAGAGACAGGATGCTTGGCCAGGATTAGTAGTTGTAGTGCGAGCATCAGGGAGCAAAGACAAACAGGGAAGCTTATTCCTCAAAGAAAGAGAGTTTCTCACATGCAGCTTTTGAACAACAGCTGTTCAGGATGAGGCAGAGCCCAGACAAGCTTTGTTCTTGCCTTGCCTTGCCTCCTCCATCGAGTTCAGCCTAAACCCCAAATCTCCAACATGAACACGCTGAGCCCTGCGCCGCAGTGAGCCAAACCTGGATGCACGCGCTGACTTGGAGGCTTAGAGTTATCCTCTGGTGTGAAGGAGTAGGTGCTTTTCTATCTAATAATACAGGAATGAAAAGGTAGGCCAGAGACGTGGAGCCTGTGAACCCTTGCAGCACCTTGAACACCTGGTTTTCATTAGACAGGACCTATGCTACCGACATGGGCTTGTTGGAGGCTCTTTCTATCGGGGCTCATTAGCACCACTAAATCATAGCCACAGCCCTGCCGCTCTCCTTCTCATGTGGTCGCCTCTGACTCAGGATTTATCATTCCCATCCCCACCCCTTTCTGTTTGGCATTCTGGAGTTATTTATTTATATCAGGAGAGACAATTGCCGTGTTTCACGGGTGGTCGCAGTGGAATGCTAAACAGGCAGGACCGGGTCCCGCAGGTACCGCGGGATGTGGAGTTGATTTGGCCGATTCTATGTGAGTAATATTAAATATCACCATATGGAGCTGGAGTCTTCCCCGGGAGTTTATCACTAATTCATCTAAGGGTGACTTTTGTTGTCAGTGTTAAAGTAACGCTGGGCTTTTCTTTCTTTTTTCTGTGTTGCTACACTGCCTTCTTTTCTTTTTTTCCCCAATTTCTGTGAACTACTGAAGGCAAACAGAAATATTAATTAAACTGTTAAAAAAATAATGTCTGCAGAAAGGTTATTCTTGCACCTGGATGTGTGAATGGAAAGTGTGTAATTTGGTCACAGGGGGAAAAATAGCTCACTTCCCACGCTTCTTTTGTGAAATCAGTTGCTTAGCTATGAATCCTTATTCTTAGCAGAGATGGAGAATTTATTCCTTGTAAACAGTATCATCTATCAACTGTTTTTTTTTTTTTTTCCTGTTTGCAAAAGTATTTCATGAGTTCATATTTGCCAGCTGGACTATTTAGCTGGCAGTTTTATGGGAATTAATTCAAGCCTTCAACACATGGTGAAAGTTGTTCACCTTGACCCTTCACTTCTTATAAACAATTACTGGATTCCCAAAGTTGTGTACACGTGCTTCAGATCCCTGATCAAATGACTGGCGTGCCTGACCAGTTATAATTAACCAAACCTCTTCCTCAGGTAAGGATCCCCTGGCGTGCATGGAAATAAAAAGTACCCCCCTGCCACTCGTGGGAATGACTGTCTCTTCCTAATGAGCTCCTTCTCTTGCTCCCTCCCCAAACCAACCACCCTTAGTGCTATTTATTTCCAGAATCCCATTGTGCTGGACACTGTGAAAACACAGAAGCAGAACTGATCCCTGAATGCTTACAGCCGAAGCATGTCTCTAATGCATCTGATTAGCCTTTTAAATCAAGAGCTGCCTCCTGCTTGAAAACTTGTAGAAGCTTCTGCTTTCTCTGATGCCTTCCCAGAGACATTTTTGTTTTCTGATGCCCAGCCCCGGATCCCGTCTTCCCTCTTGCCCATTCCCCAGGTTTTTTGCCACTGTGGGAGATGCTCTTGCCACAGCACCCTCCCTTTTTGAGGAAATCCCCTCTCTGAGCATTAGAGTGGCAGCTCGGGGTCGGGAATTACAGCCAGGGTGAGCGGCTCCACTCAATGCTGTTCCTCTCGACTGCTGCATAGCATGAGAGTGATGAGGGGAAGATTGATGTAGTGGCGAGCACAGTTCAGGTTGCACGCCGCTTGCTCCCTGAGAGCCCATTAAAGGGAAGATTTAGATGCAGCGGTGGTTGTTGGGATGACTGGAGAGTTAATTCCACGTGGAGGACAATTAACAGTTCCTAGTGAAGCAGAACCTGCTGCGCGGTGCACGCTGTCATGCACAGGGTTTCTCTCCCTGCCCTTCGGAGGCTTTTTCCTCACCCGAGCCACCTTCTCCCTCACTGCCTTCTGCAAAACAAGGAGGTAAATGTCAGTCAGGGAAATACGCCTGATGCTGTGCAGCCCGTTAGGTCTGAATGTCTGCTCCAGCCCTGCATGCAAGATTGCTAATGCTTTGCACTGAACAAAGGCAGGTTATTTTTAGGTGGGCGCTGCTTGTCCACCATCTAACCGTACATAGAGAAAAGATATGAGGGGAAACGGATTCAATGGGCCAAGGCAAAAAAAAAAAAAAAGGAAAATGAGAATATAACAGCCCGAAGCAGATCCTCCTTTAGCTGTGTTCTTTTTCACCATCATGGATAAAGCTTTTTTGCTCCAGTGCTTAGATGCCACATAAAGAAGCGTTGAGCCATCCAAGCCTGGCCACTGTCATGCCATGAAATAAAAAGGTGGTTACACTTAGAGGTATTTAATATCATCAGCTTCTAAGTGACGGTCTTTAAAGACTCATTCAATTATGTTTCAAACATTTTCACCCCCATATCAGCACTGCAGGCAGAGTTGAGATCACTTATCACCTTTACTTTTCCTACCTGAATGCAAAATTACTTCCCCTCCCATCCCCAGTAGAATAATTCTGAACCAGATTTTGCAAGATTTGGTTTGGGGGATAATTGCAGTCTCTTTCAAAAAGTTTTCACCTGTACATTACACACATGATGCAATTTAAACTCTGCTTTAACTTCGTTTTTGTCTAGGAACGCTTTTCAATTTCTTTTCTGTTTTCCCTTAACTATCAGAAATGTCATACAAGACTGGTGAAGAAACCCAAGGAGAGTGTTATTAGATAATAGTGCTACAGATTAGCAGTCATATAGAATCTGCCTTAAATTGTATTCTTTTAAATTCATTTTAAGGGCAGATTTTCATATTGAATTTCAGCCTTTGTGAGTCTACAAATTTACTACTGAAACTAAAACCCTCTTTTAATATATCACATTGTAAGAACTTGCTTGATTTGGTTGTCTTTCCTGGGCACATCTAGTCCATGGATTTTGCAGGTTGTGAACCACTGCTCCGAGACACCAGCCAGCAAACACCAACAACTGGCACTTACCACCTGATTTGCATCTGCAGAGCTGCCAAAACATACCAGTGAACCTGCCCCAAAAGTCAGTTTCCCTGTTTGTTCAAAACTGGATTTCCCTTGGTTGTGGACCAGAAGAAAGTTGGTAACCTCCGTACAATTACGCAAACTCGGATACAGTGATCAACTTAATTTATTTAAATATAACCACACTGCAAGTTCTTGATTTACGTGAGTTTGTATTTGCAGTCCTTTCCAATCATTTGGGACAAAGAAGAATTTGTCTCAGATGCTACTCTTCTTTGAAGGGACTGAATTTATTATTAATTTTATTTCATAAACAAATTAATTGATTTACTCATACATCTTCAAAAACTTCATTGCATACTCAAAGAATAAGCGTTATAATTTTAGGGATGAAAAGCTGTGTCCGTCATATGTCTTTAAGAAACTAAATCCTGCTTAGGCACAGGGGAGAGTGATGGACTTGTGATTTTTTGTCCGAGAATACGATGACATGATTGAAAACGACTGAGTTTCTGTGGTTCAATGAATTTCTTCCCCTTAGCTGCTCGGTTACTACTTAACATCTGTGATAACCTATTTCCAATTATGTGGTCCCATTTTTTGTGCTGGGCAATATTTTGGACCCATCCAACTACACACTAGCTAGCCAAATAGCTACATAATCCTTACCTTGTTACTCTCATCTCTTAAAATCTCTAACTCCTGTACCACTGTTTTTGCAATGTTCGTCTCTTTTCTACCTGAAGATACATTGTGGTTAGTCCATACTCGTGGATGGTACACTCGTGGGAGTGTATTTCTATAAAATTTAATGTTAAAGGATTTATGTCTTTCTATTACAATTTACCTCATCTTCTAAGATGCTTTATTATAAACAGTCATAATTATGATTAATACTAAAGCAGCAAACGAATTCCAAAAAGTCTGGAAATTAAACTGTCAGCCACCAGCTTGCTCAAACATTACCCAAACCATGCCTGCCTTAAGATGTCCAATAGCAGTTCTGCACAGAAGATACATTGTCTTAATTCACTGACATTTGGGTTATTCTTGAGACCATTTTTTTCTCTCCTTGTGACTAGGGTTAATATTCAACTGAAATGTTCTGTTGCTTAGGAACCATCTCGTAATGCTGAATTCATTAATGCTTTATCCAGTTTGCTCCCAGGAACCTTGTTAGATAGTGTTTCCCACTTTTATCCTAATTAACAGGTACCTAGCAAAAAAAAGAAAATAAAATGTACTTCAGTAGAGAGCATTTCTGTTTATCCTTTGCCAGTCTTTTTCCTTTAGCCTGTAAAGAAACCGCAGTATTTCTGACCTCAAGCTCCTAATTCTTTTTCTGTAAATTACAATATCCTTTGAGCAAAGCAAATATAATTCTCACATTGGCCCCGACATTGCTGACTGTCAAGATGACTGGATGGGCTCTTTCCCTGGGCACTGGGTGTGTTCAGCAGCTGATTTCAATCCAGGCTAGTGTTTCACCCAGTATCGATGTTTTTTTGCCAGTGCTGCACAAAGTAAATGGGATGGCAGGCTGGGGCTTGTGACTCTGAGCACGGCACAGTGATCTGCCAGAAAGGCTGAGTGGTGGCATGCACAGAGCTAGCAGGCTGTAGAAACCCAGCAGTTGTCCACGGCTCACACCCAGGGGAGAAGAGGCATGTCTGAAAGTTGGCCACATGGTCCCATCCTTTTCTCCGCTTAGCAGAGGTCCTCCTGAACAGCTCTGAAGATACCTATCCATAAGGCTCTCGTCTCCTGCCACATAGACATCTTCTGGTGTTTCTCACTGCAGGGTGCTTAGCACGTGGTTCCACTTTTCCTCTGCTCACAGGTGTCCGAAAGCCAAAGGGGAGCATGGTCAAGTGTTTGTGTTAAGAAGTTGGGTATTCTTGGACTAAGCTGCAATCTCAGTTGCATCAATAGGCAAAGCAGGACAAACTCTATTAATGCCATTAAACCACCTGCATATTGTGAGCAAAGAATGAGAGCTCTGAAGTCTTTGTGATGATGAAGAGGCTCTGCTTTCCATAAGCTTATTTCTTTAGGTTTTGCTGATCAAGATTTTTTTTGTCCTGTGCTGACCCTGCAGCAGTATTTGCCCCAGCGGTATACCAAGATTCAATGGCTGGGAAAGGATAAACTATGAATCTCCTTGATTTTATTCCCCCAATCCTTTCACTTAACTTCAGAAGCAAGAACCTTTTCTGATTCAAAAAAGGGGGCAGAGGGGAGTATGGATAACTTAAAATATATGTGTTGATTGCTGCTGCTCCTCCCACTCCCATTCTGCATGCAGAGTGCAGAAATGCCAAGGCAAAGGTGTTTCCATGGTGTTTACCACTTAGACCTCTACAATCAATATCCCGCCCTGATAATAGCAGAGAGCATGTTAGCATGTGATTTTCAGCCCAGCTCTGCAAACTCAAAAGTGCTGAGAATATTAGCCAAGGATCTGAATAAAGAACTGAATTTCTGGATGCTTGTGCAAGCCTCCCATACCCCCAAGATACCAGTGTCTCCACACGGATAATAAAGAGCCCTGCTTTTTCCATGTTGAGTGTTCAGGCAGAACTGTTGACGTACAAACATTTTATTTATTGCCAGCTCTATTAGATTTACCAATATTTAGCAGCCAGACACCGAATTAAGAGATCTTAAGTGGTCAGGTCCTATTAACAATTTGTCTTTGACATTGCCCTGTTAATTGCTTTGTTCTGCTTTAAGGAGTTGATTCAAATTCTTTTAAAAGTCTGTTAAATAAGGAAGACGGTACGCTGCCTGTTTTGTAAAAGCTGACAACAGTGTTCAGGTAAAATAAAGACAAATTCAAGGAAATTATTTATGTCCAAAACTAAACTGGAGCCAGTTTTAGCAAATAATTCACCTTAGTTATTTTAATGGCAATCTGAATAAAACAGTAAAACTGAAATGGCATCAGAAAGTTTTTTTCTGATGGGGTTGAATTTCTTGAATGAAAGGGGGTTTGATTTGTTTTGTTTCTTAAACAGTAAATACAATTTGGTCAATTTAGTCCACACATTTCATTAATGTAGGTCAATTCAACCAGTTGTTTTAGCTCAAGAAAGTGAACATTTTGGAGGAAAAAAAAAAGGCACAATTATTTTGGGATATATAAAAAAAAAAAATCAAAAGCTGAAAGAAACTTTGTTTTTAGTTCACCAAAAACCTTTCTATTAAACCACTGCAATTTGCAAGTTTACCTTTTGTTTGTTGAGAATGTTTTTTAAAATATGTACTTTGGATTACCCTGAAATCAATCTCTCTTCTGATCTTCCAGAACTGCAAGCAAACAAAAAAAAAGTATCACTTATTCATGCACCTCTGCTCATGAGGGAGTCTATCTCTGAAAGCTTCCCAGCACACTTTCACAGATGCTAGAACTTCAGACTGCTCTGGTAGGATTCAGAGAGATGTCCAGACAGCTAGATCTTTACCGCTACTTTCTGAGGTTCACTACCAGTAACATTTCTCAGTAGATATCCTTTTCACTGCACTGACATGCTCAAAGCTATGATTGGTAAGCACAAAAACAAAACCAAAAAAAGCTTACAGGTGGGATATGTCTAACATTTTGCTTCATGCCTCTTTCCATGTCCTCCAAACACGGTTTGCAAAGTGAGAGAGACAGGAAAGATAGGAGTAAGCAACAGCTGTATGAATTTGTATCTGCCCAAAAGACCACTCATACTCCCAGTTTCAAAAAATGGTCAGCAGGCAAGAGGATGGGTGACCCTGTTCTAACTTTGCTTGGACTGCAGGAGACAGCTCAGATCTATCAGGCACCAGGCTCTAAAGACAACCTCAGTCTCATTGTAACGAGAAGATAAAACATGCCCTGTCCTCACGCTGCTTTTCTCATCTAAGGGAAATGAGAAGATGGAAAAAAGTGTGACAGGAAAGATGGACAGAAAGAATGAGAGCAAATCTACTCCTTGGCATGGAGGGAGGGGATATGAGCATGTCTGACTAAGCCTTCTCTAGTGGATGGAGGCTAGGAAACACTGGCAAGGAGCTACTTCCACGTGTGACTCATATTAAAAGTCATCATTAAATGAAGTGTGGCTGACTTGTGCGGTTCATGTGGAAAGTCACTATTTAGGTGAAGTGGAAGATGAAACCTGAGGGATTAAGTGCCAGTTTTTTCAAGGGCCCTCCCTGACTCTTCAGCTTACTGAAGATATTTCCTAGTGAGCAGCACTGAGAGCCTCATGAGAAAGGCTGGTCCTGTGACTTGGCCAGGCCTGTTTTGCAGAACAGCTAAACACTGGTTGAGCATTTGTACAGGGAAGAAAGCTGGTCTACAGGGAAAGAAGCTGATTTTGTGGCTTAAGTGTTGCAATAGGCCCCGGGAGATGCAGATTTAAGACCAATTTCTATTGCAGACTCACTAAAGAGATGTGAGTTAGTTGCTTGCCTCAGCTGCCTATCTGTAACACTGGAAGAATAATACTTCCTATTATTCCTTTCCTGTCTTATTTAGATCATATTCCCTCCTGGGGAGGAAATATATCTCAGTTGGTAGTGGTATAATGCCAAAACCAAGGAGCCTCAGTCACAAGTGATGCCTCTACACGTTTGTATTATTTCATTCCTCTATGTCATAGAATCATAGAACAGTTTGGGTTGGAAGGGACCTCTAAAGGTCATCTAGTCCAACCCCCCTGCCGTGGGCAGGGACATCTTCCACTAGATCAGGTTGCTCAGAGCCCCGTCCAACCTGACCTGGAATGTTTCCAGGGATGGTCATTCTCTACTTCTTTTACAACATCACCCTTGCCAGCATGAGGGGCTCACAGTGCCTGGGACTGAGCTAGCGAAGTCAGGAGATGATCCAGTTTGGATCCCATCTCTCCTTTGTCCTCCCAGGATTGCCACCTGGTTTTCAGAGTTTCTGCCTACCTCTGGAACCTGATGGGAGCCTGTATGGAAATGAGTCCCTATGACAGGCTGCTGGTCTGGTGAAAGGTATGTAAAAAGCAATTGTCACATTGCCACCTCTGAGGTTCTGCTCCTTTTCCTGAGGTTGTAATAAACAAGTCTGAATTATTTGCCATACAATGTCAGGCTTTCTTCTTAACAAAATATGACAGAAGAACGAAAGTAAGGGGTATCTTTTCTTCACTGTGATAAGATCAATGTACCATGACTCAGATGATTACCTATGATCATTCATACTTAATCCTGGTACAAAATTTCAAGCAGCCTCAGTGGCATGCCAAGGTGATGGTCACCAACGCTGAAGGGTGCTGAGGTCCCGTGGGAAAGTTGGAAGTGATCTCTTCCGATGAGGGGATGCACACTGTGCTCCTCAGGTGACTGAACTCCTCCACACCCACCCCAAAGAGAGAATTGTGCTGTTCTCTGCACAGATAACTAATAGGTTATTCCCGACTTTTATTTCAGAAGTAAAAGCACAAGCCCATATAAAGTCTCCTTGAAAAAGTGAGCGGTGGTTCATTTGACATTGCCAGCAGGTATTTGGATTGCTGCAGCAGCACTGCTCCAGCTGAGAGACTATCAAGCAATTCATGCCTGTCCCTCTATTTATGGCATTGGGGGATCCACTGACCCAGCTCACATGTGAGCTGCAGAGCTCAGGAAACAGCCTTACACTTTCGAGGCACAAGAAAGCCATTGTGGGCAAGAGCAAAAAGGTAGTGGCAGAAGATCCAAGGAACCCCAGAGGAGGTGCTGTGTTTGGATGGGCCCCTCTTCAGGATTCAATTTTCCCCCTGTACAATCCTCAGGTTCTCACTTTGTTTAATAACTGCACTAAGGAGAAAGAAACAGCTTGAAGAGAGACTACAGAGCCAGAACTGGGACCAGGGGACAGAACAAAGCCACCTCCCTGCAATGCAACTGCTCAGTTTCTGACAACATTGCACAGGGCACAGAGCGCATGGCCTCGCTACCCCATAGCAAGCAAGTCCTTCAGCGAATTCCCCATCTTGGGCTCCTTAGCAATCCTGCTGCTCACTCACCTTTTCCCCCTCCAACCTAGGTAGGTCCTGCCCCGGCTGGAGGGATGGTTTCTCCAAAGGCAGACATATAGCCAGGCAGATCTGTAGCAGATCACAGACAGATACAAGGTGACTGGCAACCTACTCCCTGAAAAACAAATTAGAGAAGCACAATCAGCGGGTGTTTGCTGGAGCTGCTACATAATGAGGGGAGTGAATGCATGCAACACACGCAATACTTGTCTGCGAGCTGCTATACAGGCCTATCCAGCCATCTGCAGACGTGATACTCACTGGATCAAAACGAAAGTGGTTTGCGATGTTTTCAGAACCCAGAGACTTGAGCCCTGTGCTAAACCTGCAGCTTGTTGCATTTTATATATCTTGAAGGCTAGCAGCAGATTTGACCAGAAAACGGGTTTTGCCATTTAAATCAGACATACAGTTCATTAGTGTTACAGAAGAGAGACGTATTTTCTGTTCGTGGCAGATCCCCTTACTTTGCCATTGACTCTCTCTGCTAACAGTTAAATTCAGGGAAGGGTTGTGGTTGCACTGCTGGAGATTGGGGACCCAAGCAGAATGGCCTCAGGGACATCGCTTGTTTCCTTTTAAGTCCTGTCTGAGTGTTTTGGAGCTGTTTGGATGTGAGCTGTGGTACTGGAGCACAGTCGTTGCTGAGCCAGGCCATGTGAATTGTCCCATGCCAAGCTCCACCTCTGAATACCCTTGCTCTGGTCCATCTCTAATCATAATTGCTGTTGTGTGTCTGGTGTTTGTGGCCCTGTGGCAACAGGTGAAATAAGAAGACTTAGTATGCGCACTGTGCCTTACATACACAAGTGATTAATTTGGCCATCCACAACTCAGAACAATAATCCTGTCCCAAACACAGCAATCAAAAAATGGGCTATGAAAAAATCAGGCAACAGAAATTGCATTGTGAGAGCAAATACATCAATAAAGGGAGCATTTGGACTCAGGGCTTCAATCCCATAATATGACTACCCATGGAAAAACCCTTTTTTTATAAATAAGGTGAGGCATTTTTAATTACTGGTTGATTCATTTTTGTTCTTCCGTTAGAGAGAACCTAAAGGCACGTGCGCGCACACACACGGACCCACACACTGGGTCTCTCACACACATTGAATTTCCATTAGCAGTTTCTAGCCAGTCCTCTTCTCTGCATTGCCATTTGCACGGCGCATTGCCTCACCCAAACCCATATGATAAGTCCTTGTGATTAAATATTCCCCAGGCTTTCCATTTATACCTTGTGCTATAGATCTGCTGGACATTAGTGTGTGTACACATAGACATATATATTCGATTTATGGAAACTATAATGACCTTCAACGAGATAATCTCACCTGTCCCCAGAGTGTTAATCTTCATTTCCCACAGCCACTTTCTCTTAAATCTGACTAAAGGCTATTGGGTCTGTCAGGAGAACAACAGTGGCCTTCTCCTGCTCCGAGATAACAGGAGTGGAGCCCAGAAAGTGAGAACGATGCCGACAAGCCAAAGAATTCTGTACAAATTACACAGCCGTCATCAAGATTTCATGGAAGCTAATCCTATTTGTGTTTTGCTCTGTGTTTCTCAGTAGCCAGGCTCCTGCCGTAATTAAACCTGGAACCTTTTCTTTCTTAAGTTGCGTTTTCAGCATTCAGGCCCAAGGTCATGCTGCAGAGCTACAGGTTAACCAAGCAGTGGTTTCAGTGCAAAAGGTCTCATGTTTTTCTGTACATGAGTGCACTGGAATTATTATTTGAATGGATTTGCAAGCAATACAATATCATGGCTGAGTGTTCTGATAAGACTGAAAGGAAATATTTTCAGAATATTTTGGTTCATGGAAAAAAAAAAATGTTTTAACTTGTTGTCCTGGTTCATGATTAAAGCAACCAGAGAAATGTTGTCCTTCCCCACAAGATGGAAATTCCATTTTCTGACGAGCCCAGGGGATAATTTCCCATCCCCGGGATGCTGGGTGGACGAGAGCAGCATTCCTGGCACACAGCAGCCCTGTGTTTCTCTGAGATGAACACCCGCTCATTAGAGCACAAATCAGGACACCCATAGTCTGCTCCCAGGTGCACTCTTGGCTTATTAAATCCCCTCTGCACCTTTGTGACACCAGATGGACAGTGCCTTAGTGAAAGCTTGTCTTAGGGTAATAACAGTCTTGACATATTCATGGAATAATGTGTGAAACATTTTTAATTCCCGACTGGAAAGGTGCACGTTAATGCGTGCATATTTTTATATATGTTAAATAGGGGGGCAGTAAAAAGGAATCTCATTGATCCCACAAATAATTTGTCATCAGAAATAAGAGAACCCAAGAGTTTCTCACGATAGAACTGTTGATTATAAAATAAACAGCACTTTTTATTGAGTAGCCATGCCTGTTCCCCAGTGTCTGAAGATACATTACTTACACCGCTCCAATCTCAGCATGAAGCCAGTCAGTCAGCAGTGTAAATCTTTCTTCTCCTCAGGTCATCACAGAACACTTCAGCTGGTTTTTTTTTTCTTCTTTTTCTTTTGCATTGTTTGTAAACCTGCCAACATCTGAAGAAGGGACCTGAGTTTGTCCCAGAGGTCACGTATTATACAACTCATTTGCTGGTTCATTTACAGACACTACAAGCTGTCTTGCCTTCAGTTTGCACACTGGAACCACTTTCCTTTTGTAATTGAACCAGGCTCGTCCCCATGTGTGCAGTGAGACTTGTTAGGCAGTGTATCTGTCTGGTCATGCTCAAGCAGTATGGAAACAAATCGAGATATCTGGAAAAGAGGTTATGGAACTAGCCAGATCCCAGGATCCCATTTTGTTCTGGGATTCCCACACCCAGTAAGTGTTCCAGGGGTGATGTTCAGTAGGAAAAAAGGGAGCTTGGGAACATCTTCTTTGTCTTTCACAAAAATTGGTGTGGACAAAATGAGATAATGGACCGTGCCGAGTTTCCTAAAGAGCTGATTTTGAAAAAGAAAAAAAAAAAAAAAAGAAAATCCCCCATGGAGCTTATGAATCAGAGCAGGGCACACAGCCATTGAAGTGTTTAGTCATGGTTAGTCTCTTCAGCCTGGTGTACAGCAATGCACGTGGGGACGATTGTCATGAAACACCAGAATGAGTTGCTGATGGATATAGGATGAAAGACCCAGAGCGGATAAGAACTTAACACAAGCCTGGGAAGGGTTTCTGGCCTTTATGCTACCTCAGGGACAAGTTCTAAACCTAAGGAGGACTGAGAAAAGAAAAGAGGAAGGAGGGAAGGTGGTGTACAATGGCTTCAAAGTGCAAGAAAAGATGAGACTGGCCCTTTCTCAAGAGCTTAGAAGCAAAATTGGCTTCCTGGAGAGAGAACACAAGAAATCTGGCAACCTAAATATATTTAAAGGGCTTACAGCTCTCCAGGGAAAATGTTGAGGCTATTGAAGTGGAAAAAACCCATTTGCTAAGATTAAACAGGCTTTTTTCCCCAGAAAAAAAAATAAAAATAAAAAACTGACAAAGCAGACAAATGTTTGGCAGGAGACCCAGAAAATAAAAAAAAAAAAAAAAACGAACCCCACAACGTGGCAATAACAACAACAACGTGATGTGGGAAATCTGGGTAGGGGAGAGGTCCAGCCCGCTTCCCCTTTAGTCTTCCACAAAGGCTGTAAGGGGAAAGTGAGATATTAGTCCATGTAGAGTTTCCTAAAGAGCCAACTTTGCAAAAAGAAAAAAAAAAAAGTCCTTGAAAAGCCAGAACAGAGCCTTTCCAAGCAGAAATTTGAAAATTTAAGGCCAATGAGAACCCTTGCAGAGTTAATGTTGAACAGGCCTTAATATCTAGTGCATGATCAGGAATGACGATTGCTGCTTGACCTCGGGCTTGAGCCTAATGTCGAGCACAGGCAGGGTCACAGTGAGTGGCTCATGTGATGAAATGGCAGGTGCTGAAGGATTTTGGTGAATTTGATCACTCATTTTGAAGAAACGGGCTGTGAAAATGTTAGTGTGAAACAGTGCCCATTCAGGGCCTCTACCCCTCCATCCCTGAAGCAAGGCACATGCTGTCGACATGAATCTATTCACCTTAGGTTCTCAGCATCTCCATCCTTGCAGCCCACAGAAAGCTGGACAGCACAATGTATGACATCTCAGCTCTTAGTGCGGCAGCAAGTCGTTGACCTGGGATTGGAGCTTTGCCACAAGGAGGAGTGGAATCAGGGAGGGAGCAAAGCTCTTATTGAAACTGTCCATAAATCTTGGCGATATTTGTGAAGTGGATGGCAGGTCATGGAGAATTTCTATGTACTTACAGTGAGGTAAAGGTGAAAACCCTCCACTCACATCAGAATTATACTACTGAATCCAAAGGAATAATCAGGCTTATGGAAGAAATGCCCTTGCATTTCCACGGCCAGCTATGTGGGAAGGGCTCTGGCAGAAGGTCAGTATTAACCTGCCTTGTTAATACTGTGAGCTGAGATGTCAAGCTTATCAGTCCTTCCCTCCCACAAGTATGCAAGATGGATGTAGCTTCTCATGGAGTATATTCCCCTAAGAACAATGACCTGGTTAAGGCTAATTACCACACACTCTCACTCTAAATTAAAAAGGACCTTAGTAACTGAAAGCCTTGTATGATTAAGTAGCTCCAAAGATTAACTGTGATGAGTGGTATGGTGCTTCCATGTTTCCTCAGTGCTACATATTTGTCACTCTCTGGACCCACCACATGGACCTTGGAGCTCTGTTTCAAAAGGTCTGCAAAGTGAATTAGTGGTCATTTATCAGCTGGGAGTGGACAAACCAAAGAATGCTTTTGAGCACCAGCTTTGTCTGAGCAGCAGAAGTTTGATCCCCAGGGTGTTGGCTGGGCTAGTGAGCCTGGTGCTCTTCCATCAGCATCCACCTTGCACCTCTTGCCCTGGCTGTCACCCATGCCCTGATCCCAGGGCAGCCTTTAGGAGACTTTTCTCCAGACCCTGACTTCATGTGAGTGCTGAAGGTGCTGCTGGCTCCTGGTTTATCCACTGATCAGGTGCAGAGTACAGCACCAGTGAGACACCCAACTGCCTACCTTTGTGGTTTGGTCCTGGCTTATACGGGAAGTTTTCCGCCCCTGCAGCTGCTCCTATGCAAGGGGTGAAAGGATGCGACCTCAGAGAAGCAAGGCTGACAGCTATCAGAAATTATTTCTGTACAGTCTCTACAACAGGGAAGATAGCCTAAGAACAACCCTCCAGTCTCAGAGCAAACGTCGATCTGGAGCAGAATAGTCTCCCTGTCCATGGCTAGCAGTGGGTACTTAGAAATGAATATAAGAAAGAGGAAAAGCAGAGAAAGAAAATTCCCTGCCAACACCACTCCTCATTTTTCAGTAATCTGCAGCTTAAAAAGTCCCAGATTGGAGCTTGGATCCACTTCATTGTGTTTAATAAGCCCTTGATGTACTTTTCTTCCATGAATTTGTCTAATTGCTTTTTGAACCCACTTATACTTTGGGCAATGAGCTCTATGGTTTGATTATGCTTTGTGTGTGTAAAAGGACTTCCTTTTGTTTATTTAAATCTATGGCCTGATCGGTTTATTCGGTGCCTCTTGTTTCTGCCTTACAAGAAACAGTGAATAATTGTTTGCAGTCACTTCCTCCACGCTATTTATGATTTTATATAACCATACATGCACCCCTCACTCATTTATTTTCCAAGTTGATGAGCCCTAGCCTTTTGATTTCTGTGTACAGGAACTGCTCCATACCCATCGGGTTGTACTTGCCAGCCATCTCTGTGCCCCTCCTATTTCTATAGAATTTTTGTCTGAGAGGGCACAACCAGAACGATCAGTATGTGAGCCATTTTAGCAGTATAGTGACACTTTTTCTTTTGTTCTCTAGATCTTTCCTAATTATTACTACCATACTCTATATGCCTTTTTGACCTGTGCTGAGCATTGAACTGACTTTTTCAGAGAAATTCATGGTGATTCCAAAATAACTCCTGAGAGACGCTAGCTAATTTGGAACCTGTTTCTATGTATTTACAATTAAAATTGATTTTCCTCATGTGCATCACTTTACATTTATCAACACAGAATATCTTCTGGTCTGGAAGGGTTGTTACCGTTCCCTTTGTAAAAAAATATTCTAAGAGTTGTTCTACTAGCATTTCAAACAGAGAATGCTTCACATTCATCCCTCTTAAACTACTGACCTCCTCCCTGGTGAACTCTGATAAAAGAATTTATTAGGCTTTTCCAGTATAACCTTTTCTTCCTTGAGCACCCATTACACCCTAATCATGAACTGCCAGTGTAAAATATCTGACAAGCTTCTTGTTTCTGATGTGCTTGAATTGTTACTTCAATTGCCTTTTGGGAGTTGTTTCTGAAAATCTTTTTTACCCTGCCATATGATAAATTTTACATTGAACTTGGCCAAGTTTGCTCTTTTCTGTTTTCCTCTTTTTGGCCCAATTTCTGCTCCTCAGTGGATGTCTTCTACTTTGAAATCTTCTAAAATGTCTTCTACTTCAAAAAAGTATCTTTTTTTAAATCTGCAGCTGAAGCAAACAGCCCTTTTCCCCGTATTCACTCCTCCTGCAATTTTTGATGCTATAAATTTTAGTGAGCATCGAATGTGATCTTTTCAATAATTTTCATGCCACAGGAAAAGTTTTTACCCTCTTAGCTGTTGATTTTCTGCCTCATTTTTTATGAAGTTAGCTTTCCTCAAGATAAATGCTAATGCTACTGAAGTGAAGGGTTTGTTTATTTGTCTCTCTGTCCTACAAGACTGTTGAATTGAATTAAATTGTGCTCGTTATTACAGACTGATGCTTAAATAGCTGTGTCTCAAATCCAGTCTTGGTCAGGACTGGATGAGGAGTTGTTTTTCCTCCTGCAGGATCTCAGAACTGAGTATCCAGCCTTTCTATATTCATCAGGCTCAATACATTGACGTGTATTAACAGGGACTGCAGAATTATGCCTGGCTGGGACATGATTTCTTTTCAGGATAAAACAGCTCATATGTTAAATAACTGGCTTAGCATATAGGCAGTCTGAGATCTTCTTTGGGGTGTTTTTTTTGTCACTTTTGTTTATTTGTTTATTAATAATTCACAAGACTAGGTTTCCAGAAGTGGATACACATATTGCATATCTCCATGCTGTGTTCCTGCCACAGTTCACATGGAAAAGGACAGATTTTCACTGTGCTAATGCCCAGCTTTTTCCAGAAATAGATGTAGTAACATTTCTTAAGACACCCAGAAAATCACTGACCACTTCTGTGTGTCTGTACATTGTCCGTGTCTTTCCTTTCTGCTTTCCTCAAGAATTTCATACAATTCTGCCACTCTAAAAATGGTATTTAAAAAATCCCCAAATGTAGAAGGCTTGTGTCATCTATACCAGTGTTTCCTAAAAGTTGGCTCTACTATCTGATGCAATAAATATTGCTTAGAACATCCAAGACTATAAATCACTAGAAGAATAGCCTGAACCCAGTAGCAAATTATCACAGGCAAACTTACAGTCTGTCAAGACTTACATATTTTACTTGAGCTCAAACTCAAATGTTTAATATGTGGGCCCTGTACACGGGATCAGCTGGAAAGCAGAACCTTTCTCTGTAACCCTTTAATAAATCCATTCTTTTATTTTTAGTAGCAGCTTTAACTGCCAAGAGTTATCTGTCATGTCTGGCCTGTCTGGTCTTCTTCACTGTCGTATCAGAGCACTCATATTAAATAATATACTGGCATCATGTTTTTGTAAGAGGATTTTGATAAGCAATAAAGGGAGAGTCTGATAGCACTGCCATGAAACTCCTATAAGGAGAGCTGAATCTGCCCATTATGTACCAGAATTAGCTCTGCCAGCGTGTTTCCAAGAACAGCTGCTCTTGGTGGCTCTCCCGGCCCTACATTTCTGTAGCATTCAGCAAAAGCCCCTTCCCTCTGCACTGCAGCACTACCTGCTATTCAGGTGATGAGTCCTCACGCAGGCACCCAGCAGCCCTGTCCACCGTTGTATTCCTGCTATCTCCTTCTGTGCACAGACTGCCAAGCAAGAAAGATGGTGGGATATTTCATGCTATTGACAAATGGCGACAGGATTCAGATGGCTGAGCTCATTTCCAATCTAGCCTTGAGCAGGTTTGAACCTCCATCTCCGGTATTGAGAGTTTTAGCATATCATCTGCTACCCTTTGCTACCTCCTCCAAGGTCAGACCTACTAAAAACAGGATCTGCATTAATTGTCATGGAAAAGAGGGGATTTCAAGGTAACCGTCAAGAAATGAAAAGGCTGGAAACACAGAGCAAATAAATTAGACTATTACCTACCCACTTAATGTCTCTAAACTGCCCATGTTCCCGGGCTGTGATTTACCCGTCCCTGGACTCTGAAAGGCTGGGGGAGAGGTATACAGAAGCACACAAAAACATAACTGTTTTCAATCTTCTTGTTTCAAGTGAAATTTTACGAACAGGGTGCAGGGTGATCTGCAAAACAAGTTGGCAGAGGTTTTGGGCCAAACATAATTTGGGATCGCTGCCACAGAAATACTGGAACCAGACAGACATAAAAATGCTCTGCATGCAGGTTGAAAACTAAGTACAATGTTTGTTATTCTGTCTGTCTTAGTCTGGCAAGATGCTGGGATAATAAGAGGTGGGTAAGCATTGTTTCTGCTATTGATACAGCATGATTACTTTTTCTTAGAATGTGTCTCTTTAGAGAAGCTGTATAAAATTGACAAAGGCAATCTATGCATTCCCAGCAAAGGTCTGCAAAATTATGGGCTGCAATCTAAAAGGTGGTGTAGCAGAAATGCAGTGGGATCAGCTCTAGCAGTGACTTATAATTTCCCACCGGCTGAATTCTGATGGCAGTGAGTGAGGACAGGAGGAAGGGTTCAATGCCTAGGAGGAGAGCGCTGCTATTTGTGCACAAATACATTAATAATCAACAATGATGACAAATGAAACAGAAAACTCACATGGCAGTTTAATAGGATTTTGGTAACATCTGATATACTTATGAAGTTTTGCATGAATCCGACAAGGACTCCAACAAATTCCTTTTCCCGTTTTAATGGAGGTTAAACAGATTTAAGCAAATCTTAGGGCAGATTTATTAAATATTATGTAGATTTTTACAAACCCACTGGAGATTCAATAGCAGTTATTTTTGAGTTAGCAAATCTTTCCTTGTGCTTGTTAGAGATCTTGGTAGATTAAACAAGGAGCCAGGTCTAGCAAATGTTGAAATTTAATATTTAGAGTCAGGGCGGATTTTGCAATGACGTGTTCAAGATTTGACAAATATTGTCTCATCTCAAGAAAATAAATGTTAAATAAGGATGAAGCTAATAAGGTTCAGCAAGACAAGAGCTCCATTTACAAATCTTTTATGTATTTAATAAATACATTTATTAAATGAAATGCAGTACTCATTGGAGATTGTATCGATGTAAGAAATTCATCTCCAGTATGACTTAGTCAGACTAATTCCCCATTTATTAAATGTTCTTGGATTTAGGGAGTCCACATCAAGCTTAATGTGCATCTGGGAGGCTCTGCAAAGCATTCATAAGAAATGGCAGCCAGTGGCAGCCTTGGGGTTAGAAAGTATCTTCATCTTTTTTGCTTATGCTTCACCCCAGGAAAGGGACATCTGAAGGAAGGAAGAGAAAGTGGTTTTTAAATGAAAATGTTTCTGATACTAAAGTTGTGTGTAAGAGAAACTTCTGGAGATAGTCATGGGGGAAAGGGGAGCTCATATCCAGAAGCAGGAGGGAAGATGAAGTGATTGAGGTTGTGATAGCTGTAAGACTGTATAGATTTGGCACACTGGAACAGACACCAGCAAGTATCTGGGACACTGAATATTCAGCATTTTCAGTATCAGGGAAAAGAGAGATCCTGCAGAGTGCAGTAGACTGACCCCTTAGCTACAGTGCAGGTGGAATTGTCTTTCTTTTGCTCTACCTGTGATTTCTGTTCCTGGTGAGCTCAGCTCTTGGTCGCCTTGCTGAGGCCAACAGAGAGGCGATGAGTTGTTCTGGTCATTTTTAGTATGGATGTCTGTCCCTTGGGAGCTGGAGCGAGGCTCTCAGGTTGTGCCTGGGGCCCCTGGAGAGCTGCTAGGTGGTCTCAGGGCTCAGCTGTGCTGATCTGGAGTATGTTGTGCTAAGTCCTGCTCACTGAAGGACACGCATAAATTAAAGCTACAGTCCCACTGATGACCCTGAGTGTGGTTTGGTGACTCAAAATTCACACTGCCTGATGTCACCATGCCCTTCCTGATGGCATTGCTGTTCCCAGAGCATTAAGGCTTCCATGAACTCCTACTGCATGTGGTGCCCTCAAAGATTGGCTACATAAACACACCAATATTTGGGGTGTGATTTGATAGGCCTGGGACAAATGTATTTGACTTGTTTTCACATCTAACAAATGTCCTTTAGAGTAAAATTTTTAGAGGTGGTGGTTTGTGAAGTGAAAATTGAGTTCCGCTTGGCATAGGTAGTTCAAAAGGTAGATAGTGTAAATCAAATGTGGAAGAGAACCAACAGTACAAAACCACATCATCTGCAGTCAGCTCCCTGCACTGGGACATTCCAGGTTTCTTGGAGACTGAAGGGCATGACTTCATAGCTTGACAGTGTCATCATCCTTTTCACAAATGGCTTAAATGGAACAAAGATGCAAGTCCATTTCACTTGGATTCCTCTCGCCTGTGCCCATATCAAGTCTCACCGTGCATGCAGCAGGTCTCACCACTTCCCAGTCCTGCACAGCGTCCGTCTCGCAGAGGAGGTGCTGTTCCTGAGTATTTCACAAGAGGGTGTTTCTGGCAGAGTGTGTCGAATCCTTGCTGCCTGCAGCCCATCTTGAGAGAGTCTCTGACCATCTCTCATAGAGGAGGACAAAGCAAGGGGACCTCAACAAGGCAGGGGGAGTCCGGCAGGAATGCACACTTAATACAAACAGGACTATTTACTGCTGTCTGCTGCTGTTTCAGAGCAGATCAGCTAAAGAGATTTCCCAACAGCAGAAAAAACATCTCTCAGAGGAGATAATAATTGTAATTGAAATCAGAAAACCTTCAAGTATCTTTGTGCGTACAGTAATAGCATGACATTTAGAATCACAGTGGGATTAATAATGGGGAGCATCGTTCTGCCACTTGGGGTCTGTTTTATTCGGGGCCGGGGGGGTGAGTTGCACTGCCATTGTGGTGGTCCCCAGATATGGCCCCTGCCAGGCTTCTCCTCCAGACCCATGCTGGGGGTGAAGGTGGGGTGGCATCTGGTTTGCCATTCAGTGGAGGAATGACTAGAGATCATGCTGTAACCCCTGGCGTGATGGAAACAAAGCTATTTAGCATTCTTCCGCTCCACACGGGAAGAAAAGAAAAAGTGCAAGAAAGCTGAGCTGAGATTCAGCTCACACCAACCTTTGCAGGAACAATTATGAAATGCAAATACCATGGACACTTCTTAACAAAGCAAATCTATCCATTACCTACCTTTTATCAAGCATCTATTTAAAGAAAAAATTATTCTCTATTTCTTTCTTTTTCCCCTCCCGTGCTCTATGATGTTAATACAAGTTGTCCATCAGATTCCTCACTGTATCACCATGCCAAAGTAAGGTGACTCCTAAATGCTTATTGTGTCACATCAGATAACTATGATAGCGCTGCCGGGCATCTCCTTGTGTTGAGCAGCTTTTTACAGCATGAACATTTGTGACAGGTGAGAACTCCTCATTTTACAGCGGGAACAGAGAAGAAACCACACTTTTCACCAGAGCAACTCCCACATGTCGGCAGGGAGCCAACCAGCCAGACTAACCCATACCCATTCAATGAGCCAGCAAAATGTGCTAAAGAAACAACTGTTTCTCAAGACGGTCACTTTTATTTCTAAACCAACCTTGCCCTGGATCTATATCAGCTCTGACTACAGCATCCCCTGCTGATGATCCCTTCTCTCTTGGCCAGGGTCCAAGAGCAGCTCAGTCCCATCCAGTTCAGAGATAGCGAAAAAAACCTCAGGTTACCAAGATGCCAAGCAAATATTAAAAAACAGGCAAGAGCCCTGAATACTAGAAAAAAGCAGTATACAGCTGGAAGAAGCCTCTCCTCCCCAACCCAGCCAGCTGGGTTTTTTCTCGCTGTTAAACCTGCTTCATTCATCACAGTTTGGACAAGCTTGAGACAGTGACCCTCCTGCTATGAAAGCTGGGACTCCCTTTACTGAGCCGGAGGAGCCGGTTCTTTCACTGTTTTCAGAAGATGGCTCTGCCAGGCGGTTACGCAGCAGGTGTCAGCAGCGATGCGTAAAAGCAGACAAGTGTGTCTCAGTATTCCCTGCCTGCCAGCCCCTCTTTTTCTCTGCCGTTTACATGATGTGCAAATTATCAGAGTATTTTGCTGCCTTCAACAGGATTTTGAAAATAGACCATCCAAAATTAAGGTCACTTTTCTCCCTTTCTGATTAGCATTGAGCTACTTGCATATCTCAGGGGTGGGAAATAAAATTTGAATGAGGTTCAACATTTATTAGGAAATTTTCTTTAAGGTTCTGTTACGTTCTTGCTTTTAAGATCTATTTCCTTGCAGCAATCAGTTTTAAGAGGCTCTATTTAATTCCGGTGACAGGTCCAGTGGAGTGAGACATGGGTAAATCTGAGGCTTAAAGTTAGAATAAAAGAGAAATCGAATGGAATTGGGTTTTACACTCCTCCTTTCACACTGGGTGCATTGTTATTCACATTTATCACCATCTATAAAAGATGCAAGAAGAAGAGGAAAAAAGCAGGAAATGAAATGCCAAAAAAATAACTGTCTTTAAATGATGAGCAGCTGAAGAAAGCCAGAGAATTCAGACTAAAAAGGACACCCTGAGATAAGGCCCTGAATGTTGGATTTGTTAAAGGGAGAGAGGAGCTGGAAGACATGAAGTGTGATGTGGGAATTTACAAAACTGTTCACAGTGAGAACTCAGCTAATTCCTAACTCACTTAATCTGCAGACCCAATTATCTTCACCCCATCAAAAAGTCCTCCATAACAAGCAAAAAAACCCAAACAAACAGAAAACAACCCACCGTAACATTTCTGTCCCTCTTTTTTTGCCAGTGTTTAATAGCAGAGTGCTCTGCTGAGATTTCCCAGCACTAAGCATCCATTACTTTTAACTCAATGTGCCACAGTACTTTTATGAGTATGCTAACTAGCACTGTAAATAATTGAAAATAAGTGATACTTGTTAAAATAAATCATCAAAGTGTATTTTGTAATGCAGTATCTTTGGGGTTTTTTATTGTGTTTGATTGTTAATTTGCAGAATTCTGCACTCCCAAATACATCTCCTAGTCATGAGTGGAACTTGTTCTGATCTGCTTCATGAATAGAAATGACTGCACGGTGTCGATATCAATAAAATAGGGGATTGCAAGGCTATGGGATATGTCAGTTAAAGAAGAGGAAGAGACAGGGGTTGCTGTTGTTATGTAGTTTAGGAATTCATCCTGCTTGTTTCTCATCCTCCTGAAACTGGAGTGCTTGACAAGTGGGAGCAACAGGAGAAAGAAGGGTTTGGAAAAACTTAGTCTGAGATATTTCTTCTACATAGGGTACTAATTTGCTTTATACTCAAATCTCTCTGGTTTTATTTTTGGTGGTAGGGGTGGAATGGAATAACCATGCCATGAGTTCAATTCTTCTGAAGAAAGGAGATTTTTGATGGAAGAAACAGGCTAAGCTGTTCCTTCACTCCGTCAGTGAACAACATCATTGTCATTTCAAGAGACGCCAGGGTGAATGCCATCAGCCTGGTCTCATGATTCATGCTGGCCAAAAGATAACAAACAGTATCGAGTCTAGCAAATTATACCAGGAACCAGTTTATTGCTGCACCAGCAACCACCCCAGAGCCTGAGAAACCACTGGGCATCCCAATCAAGCAGTGCACTGCACAAGCAGGCACCACACTACAATTGCCAGCTCCTTGCTGGGTAAGGGCAAGGATCTGTGTATATTGACTCAGTTGTTTAACCAGGGTGCTTTTTTTTGTGCCTGCATTTGCATCCAAAGTCCATTGCTAGTCACTTTGTATACGCTCTTGTCTTCCTTCTGTTTCAAAACCTGCTCGTTATTTTAGAGCCTTATCTAGTACTGCTGATATCAAACAGGAATGTTTCCTCTCCTATACAATTAGGGACATCACATTTGGAAGGGACTTCAGCAGAGCAGCAGATCCATTTCCCTGCCCCAGGGCAGGATGAACTGTCCTCATGTCATCCCTAACAGATGTTTGTCCCATTTAAAGACTACCAGAGACAGGGACTCTACTGTATTCGTGGTGTTCTGCTCTCTTCATCACCTGAAAGCTTTTCCCGATATCTATTCTGAGTCTTTCCTGCTGCAATTTATCCTTATTGCTACTTATTCCACTAACTCTGAAAGTGGAGGACAGATTATAGCCTTTCTAAGTGCCTTTTTAATGTCATTCAAAACTTAAGTTCCCCACTGAATTTTCTCTTCTCTCAGCTGAACGATCCCAGGCTGTTCAGTCTTTGCTTGCAGGTCATGTTTTGGAGACATTTGATTTTCCTGCTTTCCTTTGGTCTCTCTCCGATCGCTCTGCCCGTCCCTTGAAGCGTGCATTAAAACCTTATGCTGATTGCCTAGGAAAGCCTCCAATGCAGCAGGTTTCATTGCTGCTTAAAAGAGAGTGAAGTCATATCTCATGGCCCAAGGTTTCTATTACAGGCTTCCACATTTCAGGCAAGCAGGTACAATGAAACAGTCTCTACAACACTCGGTCTGGCCACCTTCAATTGCTCACCATTCAGTCAGAATAAAAGTTGGCTACACTCAGTCAAGCCAAATTTCCAACTAGCTTGAGCAGAAGATGTTATTAAGGACTCGAAGATTTGACCCTGTGTCCTAGATCACATGAGTGACCTCAAGATGTAGCAGAAAACAGTCTATTAGCTAAACTGTCTCCTCTGCGTTTTTTAATAAAGGACTGTTTCAAAGTGAAAGCAGTCTAGCAGTGTGTCAAATATTTTTTTTTCCCTATGTATGAATTTCTATGAGCCATATGGAAAGGAAGGGGGGAGAGGGCACAAAATTTCCATATAAAGCCTCTTTGCCGCGATAACAAAGATTCAAAATTCTCTTTGCAGGCAGAATCTAAAAGGTTAAACGTGACAGTGGAGCTGCCACTGTCACCCCACCCCCCTGTCTCCCCCCAAAACAGCTCATTTTTTCGACAAAGCCAATTATCTGAAAATGACAGGAAATGATTAGTCATGTTAATTAAAAATAATTTTCTTTCCCACTCCTAAAAAGGTCAGATCATCAGCTGTATGGAAAATTGAGCCTTCATGCACTTTCATTTGATTTTCCATTCGAAGTCTAATTAGTTACAATTTGTTGTTAAAAGAGATCATTTTTTTTGATAAAGCCCACATTTTTTATCCTCTCCCTAGTCATTATCAGGTTGATATTATTGTTGTATTACATGTGTATACGATTTCATCGTGGCTAGCCCAGAAAATAATGAACAAAAGCTCGCCCAGAGAGGTGTATTTGGAGACTGTTTCTGTGCACGGTGCCTCTGTGGTGTCCTCCAGCCTGAGAGGTTTCTCCAGCTGGAGCTACACCAAAGAAGCTTCGTGTGGTTCAGCAACTGGGAGAAATCAGGTCCTTTCGGACACTCAGCAGCTTCTCCCTGTTGTCAGCTTCTTGAGAAGTTAGAAGATGAAGATGATACTACAAAACAGAGTTCATCCTCCGGAAAACCAAATGGGGAGAACAACATTTTGGGGGAAAATATGGTTCTTGTCCTAGTTCTCACTTAGGTTTCCATGTGTCACTGTTGGTGAAGAATATCTTTAAGCGGTAGCGGGTAGGGTTCAGCCAGTTTTTGAGGCTATTGCCTGGTGGCTGCCTGCTGCCCTGACGCAGCACTTCCAGCCCCTCCTGTTATTTCTCAGTGTCTTGTCTCGGTGATGAGAGCCACGTGGCTCCAACAGGCTTTCGCTTGAACATTTGCTCAGTCAGGAGGAGTCAAAGTGCATCATCCGCAGGCGGCTTCCTTGTCATTAGATTTTCTTATTCCTCCAACACTAACAATCTCAGTGGCGAACGCCAGTGCCGGTTATTTTAAGTGGTGCAGAGGGTTCAGCCTTCAGGCGAGGAAAATTGGCAGTCCCATCCCCGTCCCAACTGGGTGATCATTACTAGCGGTTGTCACTGTGCCTGAAGACACTAGGCTGGGAGCCCCATGCCTCATCATGCTGCAGCTGTACAGGCATATAAAAACAGCCTTATATTATGGGCACAGAGGGAAAAGACAGGGTGGAACTGGTGAATGAGTGGGGGAAGAAGAAAAGTGTAAAGACTTGCGGGCGTCTCTAACCAACAAGAACTTGAATAACACGAGGCACTTGCACCAAATGCCTCACAGTCAGAGGTTTTCCTTATGTGATCTCTAACTATGCTTACTTCCAAAAAAAAAGGTTTGGAAATACCATTAGGGCTGTCCCTGTTGCTGTGTTTCAAGGCTCCTGAATGCAGATCTCCAAGGGGAGAGAAAGAGTGGATAAAGCAGCAGCGGAGAACAGTGGAGAAGGTTCATTTTAATATCTCAGGTAGAGGAGCCAAGGAATTTCCTGGGCTGACCAACCAGCTCTGCCATTTTTGCATTCAGTCCCTATCCTTACCCACCCCACACTGAGTGAGCTAACTGGTGGCTTCAGCTCCTGCATGCAAGGCACGGGACCTGGCTGTTCCCATCATTTCTGTGTTAAAGAGATGAGTCCAGTGAAAAACGCATGTTCTTCTGTCTTCCACGGAGAGTTTTCTTAAGGTCTTTCTTGTTTTTTTCCCCCATTCCTTTCAAGGAAAATAGGTCACATGGCTGGCAACTTATACATGAAAGATAATGTTGAAAAATGAGCACTCACAATTTGTTTATGTACAAGTTCTACACAGAGAGACAATGCTGATAGGAGTGAACATTTACAACATTCAGCTGTAAAATATTGAGACACTCTCTAGTGTAATAGAAACTACCTGACAGGCTTCGAGTGATAAATATCATTTTGGGAAACTCCTCAATAGGAGAATTGATTAATTTAAAAATTTCCAGTCTTAGTTTGGCTCATACTGGAACCAGTGCTTTGTCTTTCCAGTTGCCTTGAGGTAACTCACTCCCAATGAAAACTGCTTTTTCTTTTAATGAGAATTTGTGCTGCCACATCTCCTCCCACCTCCTGTGGGTCCGGCGAACCTGGGGAACAAATAAGAGTGTTATTACTGAAAATAACAGCTTAGAAGAGTTTCAGACTAACTCCCAGTGTCTTAATAGAGCCCGTCAACGCGGAAAGACCATCGAGTAGCACAAGTCAAATGAGAAACCACTTAGCAGCACAGCAGTGTGGGAGATTAAAATGCCTCTTTGCAGAATATAAAGGTCAGTGAGGCAGTAAACTCCTTAAAGGGGAAGACAATACATTTCACGCATGAAGGACCAAGCCTGGAAAGATATGTGTCAGCCATGTGTGTCAATAATCCCTTCTAAAGGAAAATATATTTATAGATACCATATGGGGACTTAACAACATGCGAAGGCAACGGCAACCCTGTGGCTAGCCACAGGCTCCCCAGGTGGGATGAAAACTCTCTGAGACAGAGAGTTATGCCTGTTTTTCTGCACCCTGCTATAAATCCACTGCCGATGCCTGAAAGAGCAGCTCATGCCATGAGACACCAATCCATCCTGCCCCACTCTCATTTCCACTGCTCTCTGTCATCGAGGCTTAGCCACCTAATGGGATTGCTCATCGAATGGGCACAAAACCATGCGTGTGTGCGCTAACATCCATCCTAAAGGCTTTTAAATTGCACTTGTCAACCAGATATTTGAATGAATCTGTGCAGCCGGCAAGCGGCAATGGCCTCGTCACACTGTATGAGTCCACCTTGCTTAGCTAATTAGAGTGCTGTCAAGCTCACTTCAGTCCAAAGACCTCCCTCTCCTGCGCATTGGTGCTACCTTTCTATTCTATCCAATTGGCAAAAAATAATGGCAAAAAGCACAAAAAGAGCATTAAGGAGTTATTTTTGCGCCAGGCAGTGGTAGACTGTGAATGAGTCCGCCAAGGAGTGGAGGAATGTGCTGAGCACACCTGATGTACTCACAAATAGAAACATGGAAGCAAAGAGAGGTTAAAAGTATTTTGTAAAGGTGAATTCTCCTCTCCTTTGTGACCCTGTGAATCCAAAATGATATTATGAGTGAACATAGAATCTATCCTTCTGCCTGTTTTCCAGCTCCATTTCCTCTGCATATTATTGATGATAATAATAACAATAATAATACCCAGCTCTTAAAGCTTTTCCAGAAAAAGCTAATGTCTCTGAGCCTGCTGCCAGCAGGGGATCTGGAACAGCTTGCTATGAGAAAATGCTGATTCTGAAAATCTTTATGTTTCAGGGGACAGTATTAATTTCATCTGACTTTTATTTAACATTCTGCTTGGGTAAGGTTGAAGCACTTTGTTTCAGCCTCATCACGTTGGCTCTCATACGAATTATATTATACACCAATAAACGTTGCAATGAGGCAATTTGCAAAAGCAGTTTGGGGAAGGGAAACTTCATTTCATGAGGAATTTCAAAATGCCAAGGTCCTTTTTCAGAAATTGCTCAGTCTTTTCTGAAATTTCTCTGGGATGGAAAGAACAGAAACTGCAATGTTTGGAGAGCACTAGCTGGAAGCCACCAGCTAGATAAAGACAGTGATTTTAAGAGTGAACTTGCCTATTTTAAAGAACACAGAAAAAAAAAAAAAGAGGCTGAAGCTCCTGTGAAATACAGGGATCAACTTTCCTGAGGACAGCTATCTCTATGATGGTGTTTTTCATGATCTTTTTCAAGAGCTCAACAGGCTTTTGGAACTGTCTCAAGGTTTCTCAGCAGGGTGGGCAGGACTGAGCACTGCCATCCCATGGACAGGGCGCTGGGACATCGGAAGGAGCACAGAGGAGGCAGCGTGCTCGGAAATGATGCCCAGAGCAGGGCTCCAGATCTCTCTCAGCATGGGAGACACAGCCGTACAAGCTTCCTGGAGCTGTGCAGTTTGGAAAGCAAACCAAAGGCACTTTGCTGCCCGAAAAACTCAATGTCAACACTTAGCATTGTCTCCGAAGGTACTGCCATCGGGACACGATTACTAACTCAATGCGTGAAGGCTTGCATCTATACCATTGACCTGCTCTGCATCCCTTAACATATCGCTTCATCTCTGCCTTCTAACCACCTTCCCCCGGTTTTCTCCAATTTAGCTCTTCCTGAGGGCAAGAATTCCAGGTGGCTCTTTAGTGTCTAACACAACCTTGGTTAGTGCTTCTAGTCAGGAACGTGTTACAGATAATAAACTTGAGTGCTTGGATGATGAAAATAGCCCGGAGTTTCCATTCAACATTGCACTCAACATGAGCATATATGAGATCAGATCTTGCATTATCTTGATCTTTGCAACGGGTTTTGTGGCACTAGGAACTGAGTGAAAAGCATAAAACTAAGACATGAAATGCTGCTGTCTGCCTCCACCCAATCTTTGATTTGGATGTTAAACCACGTGGAAACTGCACATTCATTGTAAATACATTAGGGAGACAAAACAAAAACATCTCAAAGAAATGGTAAATGGGAAAAAGGCTTCTGAATTTTTTAATAACGCATGCTCTGTTTGAAGGGTTTGCTGAGGATCTTGTTTATAATCCTGCTGCAAATAAAGTACTCCAAAATAAAAGCTCTTTGGTCCCTTCAAGCTAACAGCCCTTTGTTCATGGCACATTAGCGGAACAATTTTTAAATAATGACTTTTTTTTTTTTTTTTCTCTTGAAAGATGTTTTTTTGCAGTCAGAGGCTGGTTCTTTATTTTCCCAGTCTGCACTCTGATTCATTAGTACTAGTTGCATCCAACTTGTAGAGGTTTATTTGTTCAGCTGGAAATGGGACATTAACATTTTAAGAGAATGATGCATAGCTTTTAGAGATAATATTCTCTCTGCCCTATTCTGCTGATGCTCTCTTAGAAAGTGCAGAATGCCACATTCTCTCCCTCCAAAATGATAAGTTTATTATAAACAGTTTATCACTTGGGGCATGATTTTCTATTTTTCTTTTTTTTCCCCCACTTTTTTTCTAATAAAAATATTTAAAATATTCTGCATGTGTTTATTGGGGTGAAAAGTTGGAGACTGGCAGTATTATTCAGACTCAAGAAAAAAGCAGGCAGGTCATGAGCCTTATCATCCCACCCATGGAGCCTTTCTAAAGGCAAGCCAGGGTCCGTCCCTCTGCCACTCCTGCCTGTGTACATTGACCACGGTCTGGAGCAGTCACTTATGGCCAGGTCTGATATCCCATACCTGAGTGTCAGCAGTCACTGTAGCTCTGGGACACCTGAGTAGGAGTTAAGCATCTAAATCACTCTAAGATACTGCCCCATTGAGGGAAGAATGAAGTCCTGCATTACGGGCAAAATACTGCATTGAAAGGGTGTTAAGGTTGTAAAATCAAGTGCTGGTAAATTAAGCCATGCCATAATTACAATTTCCTACACAGTCAGGAAATATAAGCACTGTGACATTCCACGTGCTTCGTATTGTCTCTTTCCCTGTTTGTAGCTTGTCTAAAAGAGGGTAGGTGAGATATAGGGAAAACCTTATGTTTCTGATACAGGATGATCTCCTCACCAGATTACACTCCTGCTCCTGTTGCAGAGTATGTGGACTATAAAATTTTTCCATAAAATTGCTGCTAGAATTCCTTAACATCAGTAAAGCAAAGAATTTCTACCACTTCAGATACCAGTAAATGGCTGAATGATGTGAAAAATAAAAGTTATTAAAAAAAAAAAAGAAAGTAAAAAAGCAAACTCATCTGGCATGAAATCAGGTACCTAAATGGTTTGCATTAAGCCATGCCACAAGCCAATAGCTTATGAGACTATTGCACTACCTACCTGTGCCTTTTTAGCTTAAATATTTACCAAAATATAAGTATTTCTAGCTCCTCTAGTCCTTTTTCAGGAATACATTTTCATTTTGCCTCCAGCTGCAGCCCAGACACCACTCAAACCTTGGAAATCTGCTGGCAGTGGCAAATGCATATCTTCCCCCCACCTGCACTGTAGTCGTGCTAACCCAAGGCAAGCTGCGCGGTCCAAGATGTTCGCTTCCATCTTCCAGGCACTGGCCTTCCCTCCTCCAGCTTCCCAATCTCAGATACATGGTTACATCTGCCAGGGTTAATTTTTGCAGCACCTTGAACCATCTGATACCAAGCATCGCAAGAGGGGAAGCAGGGGACTGTGACCGAATAGTCAGAGATGGTAAAACATGGGGCAATTTAGGTCTGAGCATTGAGCCTGTGAATGGGGTTGAGAGACGTCAGCTCCACTCCCTGAGCTGCCAGCATGAGCTTGCACGTTCCTGGGTAAACCGCGCATTTTTCTGTGACATCTTTCCCTTAGCACTTAGATCATGGGGTAGTATCCACCTGGCTTTGAAATCCACTGGAAAAAATGTTGCTGTGTTTCTGAACATAATGGCCATAGACACATATTGACTGCTTTGTGACTGCACTTCACGTCCAGAAGTCACAGCTGACCATATTTTAAAATAAAAGGATATAAGGGTTGTACTCTAGGTTTGAGAATGATCTGGAGGAGGAGGAGGAGCGTGGCATCATTTGTGTGAGTAAATGTAGTATTTAAATGCAAGTTTATTTAGAGTGGTTCAACAGCAAACTAAATTGAATGCACCAGCTACCTGGCAACAAAGGGACATTGAAGGTACACAGACACCAGATTTGTCAGACTGGACAGATTCAGGCAGAGTAACAAGAATAAAAATGTGATTCTCATGAATTTCCTGTCTTTCATCAGTTTGTGTCATGCATAGTCCTGGTATTAACTGAATCTACATTTGTATCTGTTATCATCTATCCGGGTGACCAAGACTAGCAATTAATAATAACAGCAACAGGAATAATGCTGCTTTCTGAGCTGAAAAATATCTGACACTGATTAAACTGCAAATCTAAATAATTGATATTAATTACATGAAGTTTTTAGCAATAATCTGCACAAAAGAACTCTGAAATTAGAGGATTAGAAACCAGAGATAATGTTCAGCAGCTGGTCCAGAGGCATTATGCAGACATGTAGGTGATGTGAACCCAAGGACTGTGATTCATAGAGTTCTTCATCTTCCTTTACCCATGTTAAACTGGCATTTGCTGGAGTGAGATGTGCAGGCTGGCAGAAAAGGGATTACTTGGTCCCTGACATGTTAAAAATAAAATCATTTTAACTTTCTCTCTTTGAACAAGCAAGCATTCCTGGACAATTTGCAGTAAAAAGGTCTTATTTTATTATTTCGGGCCCTCCTTTCCACTCCTAATTTGCAATCTCAGGACGATGTATACACAATCAAATACCATCCCATGGAGATGTGACTGGACAGTGAATCCGTATGTCATGGGCATAGCTTGGATCTCAAAATCAATAACAAAATTTTTTAATATTTATCTTCCCTGGAAAGACAATGACTTATGCTAAAGCTGCAGCAGTGGGAACCCGGTGGATAGATGTCAGACACCAGCTGAGCATCTGGCCCCTTATTGTATTTTAAACTATACACATTTATAACTGTAAAGCAGACCAACAAGTGATACTGTCTAACATCACCATCACTAATAGCTCTAATAGCTCATGTATCCACAGCCTGTTTCATCTTGACCCATCTCAAAGCAATTTTGAGACAATGGGCCCAGCTCTTCTCAGATAGATATAAATGAGACTTATAGAAAAGGCACAATTCCCTCCACAGCAATCAAATGTTGTTGATCCCCCTTCCAGTCTGAGCCACCAGCCACCTAGTTGTACCCCAGAGAGGCAAATGCCATATAGAAATCTGCAGGAGTTTTTCCATTTCTTTTTAATTCATTACTCTCACATGAGCAAATGTCTCAACACTTTTTTTTCTTTTTTTTTTTTTTTTTTTACAGTGCAGTCTTTTTAAGGAAAAAATGCTGAAATGTGCAAATATGCAGTACAAGCCTAGGCAAATCCATCATCTGCTAAGCCTTCCCGGTGAGGGTGCAGTTCCCCTTGAAGTCAGCATCAAGAACCACCTTTCTTTTAGGGAAGGTCCCAGGGTGCAGGCAGTATTAGCATGTCTTTACCAAACACCTGCTAAGGCAGCCATAGCACTTATGATTTTGAAAGCCACATTATAGCTTATAAAGGGAGGTGTGCAGACTTTGGGTTTGCCGGCTGACAAAAAGCCTGTGCCCTGCCAGCATCCGACTCAGTACCTACATGTGCTCCAGAAAGGGATACACCGGTGCATCCCTTTCTCCTTGGGCTGTGAGTGATGGGACGCTGGAACTGGCCTCCTCCCAGCAAAGCGGAGGCCTAGAAATGCTCCTCTGGAAGAGAAATGGAGGAAAGAGAAATGGGGCTGAAGTAATAAGCACTGGGAACCCATGATACGACATGTTTTGGCTCTTTCCAAATTTAATGCAGTTTTTATATGCAGACATAAAAGAGCACATTTTCTGACTCCCCTCAAATAATTACCTGATAAACCCCCACTTTTGGAGTTGGTCCGAGCCATCCATTACACCACTGCCATGAACTTTATTTCATACCACACCAGGGAGGAGACAGAGCAGTTGGAGTGCTCAGACATTACATGTAATAACTGCTCATAAAAATCAATGTAAAATTTAATGCAAAAGGTCTGTGGGCACCCAACCATTGGAATCCAGCGATAAGGCAGATGGAGAGCAGCACTATGCTTTCCAGCAAGTAGTATATTTTCTTTAATGTTCCTGAATTATATGTAATACTGTTGCTGTTTTGTCCATCTACATACTAGTTAAATGTGCTGCAGCCACGATATTTATGTCTCCGGGTGGTTTTTCGTTGCAGTTTCCTGGACACAGGGTGTGTTTTGTATTCTGGATGGATCACATCGCAGGACCTGGGAGGGAGAGAAGAAACGTCTTTCTGCTGTTTTCTCCAGTGCTCCCTGATTGATATGCAGTTAGTAGTCCTGCTGTGCCCTACTCTGGGAACAAAGCTGTTGTGAACCATGTGTGCCTGACCTGGGTAGTCCTAAAGAGCAAAGGTTTCGTTTACATGCAAGCTCAGTGTCATGGGTATCACTCAGATGGTCTTCAACGAAGTTTTGGTGCTCAGATGAGTAATTTTATTTTAAATAACAGTTCTTGTCAGCCAGAGAATCCTTCTCAACTTACTGGCTGCTTCACAACATGCAGGGGAGAAGGGAGGGAAATGGAGCCTTGGGCTCACCTGAAATATATTCAAAAAGAAAAAATAACAGAAAAGGCTAGAGGGCCATTGACCTTTGCTTCCAGCCTCACATGAACAGGCAATGGGATGCTGAAGTCCCAGCAAAGGGACATGTCTCTTCAGTTCCTATCTGTCCTTGTCACTCAGCATACAACTTTTCACATGCATTCCCACAGGAATGAAGAAAGGAAGAAGGAGATTGTTTGGTTATATCTATTTTAGCATGCACAAGTGTTCAGAGATTAAGAACTGAGACCCGAGAGATAGTTGATGCTCTGATGTATCTGTAAAGGCAAAGAAACAGGAGTCCTACTTTGGTTGTAATGCTAAGAATTACATTGTTCCTAACCATTTTAGCAACAGGTTTATTTCAAACATCGGTAACCTGTAGAATGAGTGACTCTATTAGCTTCCTTCTAGATATACAGCTGCAGTGGCTGTGCATGAAGTGTATTAAGTCTGGGCATTTTCTCTTAGTTCTGGGAGCTGCTATTGATTTTACCCTGATAGGTACTTGGCTCCAGTACATGATGAAAAATCATTTAAAAGAGAAAGAGAAAAGAATTCCTAACTCCTCGCATTTGTGATTCAAAGTGTCCCTGTTTGGATGTCACAGCAAAATTTGAAGAAAAAAAAAATGGTCAGAAGGGTGGGGGTCATTGGAAGAAGCTAAAACAGGATTTTGTGAAGCCATCTTACGGTGCAGCTAAAGTGCTCTGAAGTGTTTATCAAAGCAAACAATTATGCCATTCTGTACTGTTTAAGGTTATTACAGAACTTGTATTAGAAGAGTAATTACCTCTGGATGAGCATATGGCTTCGTCTGCTGGTAAAAAAGAGAGTATTTCCATAGGCTAATGATTTCTGTATAAGAACTGGACTGCAGTGATTCAGAGAATGCAATAGCTGAATTTTCAGGCATAATCAGAAAGTGATTAGATAAAAGTCTACCTCATATGGAAATGTGAGTGTGAGATGCACAACAGCATTTGCTCTTGGATGCAGTACGAGGGTGTGTCACATGTATTAATACATATATGTATCAATGTCACCTGTGCACATATGCATTAATGGAGAGCACCTTTCCTGCAGGTGCAAATGCCTACCAGGCTTTGCCCACAGTACCCAAGCAAAATGATAAATTCTGCACCTTGGAAAATGTACCTGTCTGCCCACCTCAGTACATCTTGCTGTGCTGCTTGTAAAAAAACCAGTTCACTAAGTTCCACCCTGCTGTAATAACGTTTTGCACTCTGAGATGGGTTGAGGCCTCTTTGGAGATACCCCTGAAATCACAAAATCAGTTCAGACCACCTCATTTGACTGATGTAGGGCTCAGCAGAGATATTTGATATTCTCACAAATGCTCATTCCATCAACTGGAAATGTTTGGGACCTTGGGGTGCCAGGATTGTTTACATTCAATCAAGCTGCCATGGTTCTGTATAAAAGATAACATGGTTCCCTTCCATTGCTTCACAGTTTACAACAGGCAAGGAATTGGTTAAGCTGGTGGGAAGTCAGCTGAGTGGTAATGGAGAAGTGGATAAAGCCAAGCATCTGGTGCAAGTGGTATTGAAACTCCCTTCTGAGGTGTTTTAAACATGATTTAACAACTGGAGACATTGAGCCTGGAGCTGTCTAGCAGAATAAGCAAATGATATTCCCATTTCACAGAAAGGTAAAGTCACTTTTGGAGGAGTTGACTGGACTGCTGGTTATTACACAGTAAGATAGTAGTAGAGCTAGAGAAGTGTATGGAGAGCAACCTACAACCTCATCCAAGGCCTCCCTGGATGGAGCAGCAGAGAGGGAGGAAGAGAGTAGCAAGGAGAAGGAGCAGAGGGATGATAAAGAAAGTGAAGTACTGTCTAACTTCCTAAATTGTGCTTGGTACTCAGGCACATTGCTAAGTGTCATGGCTATCTCGAGAACACCGTGTGACAAGTACATCAGGGTCACTGCCTCGGAAGAGGCTGAAGTGATGAAAACTCGCTGGAGGGCTGCAGATAGAGGGAAGCGCTGGGAAGGAAGCCAACACCTCAGGCACTGGAAAGCTGGAGGCTGTCCAAGTGACGTGTACGGTGAGAGCCAGCGGGTGTCCTGTTCATGGGGCTATTTGTCACACTAAACTAGATTATCAGAAAATAAAAGTCCAGCCTACATGTTTATAAATCCTTCCACATCCCAGCCACAGGGTTCTGGATGTTATGTGCAGGTAGCTGGCAATGAAGTTTCCGATTCATGAAAAACAGGGCTCTAGCTGTTCCCCATCCAGAAAAGGGAAAGTAGTTTAGGGATTGAACTCTCCTTGTGGCTAAGATCTCCCTTACACATCCCTCCCGCTCTCTTCTCAGCCAAGCAATGTTCATCTTCTTGGCTGCAGTGTTTCACATAGATGAACTGCAAACCTGCAGAAGTCAGGGTTGTTCATCTCTGCCATTGAGCCTTCCTCCCACTGCAGGCACTGCCACACACAAACCATCATTGGTATTATCAGCTACTGTTGTTAGTATTAAGAGCAGTTAAACAGGCCGCACAGAATACAATCATCTCAATTGATGCTGAATTTGAAGTTTCCAATGTTAAATCGGCATAGAAACATCCAATTCAGTTTTAGATTCTGTTTTCATTTGCACAGTGAAAAAAATCTGAAGTCGGTATGGAGAGAGCCAGGTAATTCTGGTAGTCTCGTGCTCTGGAGTTACTTCTGTGAGCCTAAGACCCTCAACTGAGGGTGTCCTTCTGCAGATGTCTCTGGGGAGCACTCTAAGGACCCAAAGCAGAGACAACCCTGCAAGGTCAAGCTGTCTTTGTGGCTGTGGTTCTGCTTCTCAGATAAAACTAGGGCTGGGAGAAAAAATATAGACATGGCCAGGAAACTATAGAAAAATTGTCTTAAGTCAGGTCAAAACACTGGTTGCTGCTGGGTGGTGGCTCTGCTCTTGTTCCTGTGTCCCACCAAACGCCTCTTGCACCCTCTGAAAACTAACTAAAACTTAAATTTTGCATAACATCCGACTTAGTTCTGCCAGATCTCTCCGAACGGGAAATGACGAACTGGTGTGAGCAGAGAGACTGCGCATCTTGAGTAATGAACTCAATTCATTACTCTGCAATACAGCCACCGGAGTCACACGGGGATAGAAAACACAGCGATGAATCAGGCCCAGCATTTGCTGCAAATTTAGACTGCTGTCTGGTTGGCAAATAGCTCTGAAACCAGTCCCAGTGCTGTGTAAGTAGCTTCATTACTCTTAAGTGCTATATTTACTCAATAATTTGGACTGATCATTTTCAGGTTCGTTAGTCCCAATTGTTCACTTTTCATGTGGTTTGATTGGTTTCTCAAACCACGTGGTTTTGGTTTTTCTCCAAAACTGAGAGTAATGGGTAGAAAAGTGCTAATAACAAACAATGCACCTTCTGCAAAGTTGGTTTGTTTGTTCTTTTTTAACTGAATAATGACCTGAACAAAACTCATTAAGCTCTAGTGGTTTGGGAACATGGTCTGGATGCACTGGAGCTCTCTGAGTATTTGGGGAAAGCAAAACTAGAACTCCAAGTTAAACTGAAGATAATTCATTCTGTCAGGACCACTTCAGATTATATTTAGCAGTCTTGAACCTTGACCCTCAGCTGTGCTTGATAAACGTGGATGCAAATTACTCGTGAGGCTGTGCTCTTGTCCTCTAGGCTAGTGGCCCTCTTCTGTAGATAGCCTGATTTCAGGATAGCTGCACCTACACAGATACCATGGAGTGGCTGGGGTTGGCCTGAGCCCACGTGTCCTGGGCATCAGGAGCAGTCGCTGATCTCCCTGTTACATAAACTTGCACTTCAAAGCTAGCCAAGAACAAAACCATGCCAAGACTTGCAATTTTACAACACGCGATTAAAACCTCCATTCTCAACCACAATTTCTCCAGCTAGCTCCTTAGAGGATCAGTTGCCCAATCTGCTTCTTCATTTACTCCTCTGTCCGTTCTCCTCCTCACACTTTTGCCTCACTTATTTGTTTCTCTCCACTGGGACTGTTCTTCCATTCTATTTTTGCTTTAGGTCTAGCACCTAAATGATAAAAAATGGCATGCAGCAAATAAGTGCTTTATCCGGAGGCTAGAGGATGGTTAAAGTCTAAATGAAAACAATTTGTAATAAAAGCTCCAAATCTACTGCCATTTAACAAAAAGTTGAAACAAATGATCCCCATAAATCATGCTAAGATTTATTAAGGATTTTCAAGCCACATGTATTGCTTAATTACAGAACAATAATATGCAAGGAAAATGCTGATGATAACTTTTCAAAATATATTCTTGAATGTCACACCAGACTTCTTGGGGGTAGTTGCAATCACCTGTGTATTTCTGTACAGTGAAGAGGAGATAAAAATCAGCCATGTGGTTAAGGGAAATAGTTCTCAGCACAAACTGCAGGTTAAAATAATATATTGAACCAATAACACAATATCATGAGCATATCAATATCAGAACCACTAGCTTTGCAGGCTAAGCATTGGCAAGTCAGAGATTTTAAGGGTTTGAAAGGGACTGTTTGCAGACTTTATACAGGGCTGATTGATTGCCTGTATAACCCTGGCCAGAGATACTACAGAGACATCTGTGTATAAAGTCCATCTTATTCACACCCTGCAGCAGGAGACACCTAAGGGTGTCTGAGGAGGGCAAGTAGTTCAGAGTAGGGGAAGCAGACGTGGGACTCAAAGTGAGCTCCCAATGAAGGCACAAAGAGTTTAGGGCCTTCTGTTTCAAAAGCCAGAGCCTAGTTTGTAAAGGAAGGCAAAGTCCGCCAGTAATGAGGAAGCCCTAATATCCCTACCACGAGCAGCAATGACTGAGGATGCTGTGGCAACTTGCATGAGTTTTATCTGGGGAGAGGTTGTGTATTCATACAGAGCTCCACAGAGGTGAGTCAAGCAGGCTGTTGTCTCAAAGCAACGGTATACCTTTGTCCTCGGGGCAAATGGAGTTGGCTGGGAAGTTTCACTGCTTTGACTGCAGATCTCTTGCTTGTTTAGGGTGGGTTTGGTTTTTTTTTTCTTCGGTTGCTTTTCTACCAGCTACATCTGGGTTTGGAGCTTGGGAAAGGCTCGTAGTAAAACCAGACATTTTCTTTAAGACATCAACACAAGTTTTTTACCCAATGTTAGGGTGGGTATTGGACAGAGACTGTTGAAAGCTTGCATTACAAAGGACTATATTACGCCTGAGCTGGCAAGAGGACTTCCATTTTCAGGAATGCTAGACTCAATTGAACTTCTCCCAACCCCAAGTCCTCCTGAAATGAGGAAAGAAATATACAAATTAGCTAATGTGATGATTTATCTTGTAGCGTTTGGAATTTACTGCCTTGAGCAAGCAAATTCATCAGCCAAATCTCAGTGGTGAATGGTAAGGCTTAAAGGTTGCTACAAATCTTGTGCTTCAGCACACCCAGAATGAACCTTTAGGCTTCCAACCCTCTATGAAATAATCCCAGAAAAGCCAGCTGACCTGTCAGAGATTGTGCAGATAACACCGAAATACATGATATTAATGAAGTAGTGGAACTGTCACAAATAGTAGGGATCCTTGTAAAAATAAGCGGCGAGGAACTGATCCATTGCATTACAGTTGTTGTGAAAGTAGCTGAATTTCACTCCTACCCTTTAATTTCTTTGTCTTAATCAGAGTCTGTCAAGGTTTCCATCCCACATATGAAGCAGAGGAAGTCTGGAGAGCCACCTCCACTACCTGATGTAACGGTGTAACACAGCCCTAAAGTGGCAGCTGTGAAAACCAGAACAGCCAGACAAATCTGATAACACAAGTTTGTGCAGCCTGGAGTGTCTGGAGGAATCAGCTCCACAGACCAGACAAGGAGGCAGAGAAGTGAAGTTTTAGGTTCTCGCTTTGGCTTGCAACATTGCAAAGCAAGCTGTCCTCAAGTCCTCTGAAGGGACTTTCTGTGCTACAATTATCCAGCTCTTTGTGTTTGAAACAGGATTAGTGTGCATGAACCTGCCAAGGTTCAGAGAAGCATTCAAAAGTTCTGTCATTCACGACTTCAAAATATGATTCTGCAATTGCCAGAGACCAGCTAGCACCTTCCTCCAGAAGCAGGGCAAACTAACCTCCATATCCTGCTTAACTTGCACGTTGGGTGAATTCGTTCCATCCAGCATCCCTCCCCACTCCCTTTCCAGCTGCAGAAAAGACACTTCATATCCCACTCCAGTCCCAGGGACCTGGAATTGCATTGCACTGGTTCATCTCAGAAGCTGGCCTAATTTGGGTTTATTTCATTGTCACAGAGATACACCAAGGCACTTAATCTCAGTTAGTCTTTAGCACAAGCAAGTTTTCACAGAAAATATTGGCTAGTGGCACCTGCCGTGCTCAAGGCTGCAGCCCTGAAGATGACCTCTCTCATATGCCCCTCTTATTTCAAAACAACACCTAGCTGATAGAAAACCACCATTTCTCCTCCCACTCCTGGAGGACCATGAGCCCGTGAAGAATGGTTCAAGTGTCTGGTGGTCCCTGGGAAGTCAGAGGGCACTGCTCTCCCAGGTGGGCACACCTGAGGTGGTATCCGGCACCACCAGAGCAATGCCCTCACAGCACAGTCCTGCAGGGACTGGGGTGGCTTTTGACAACACTAGCCCAGTAAGAGTCATGCCTTCCCACACCTTGAGGTCCTCTGCTTGGCCTCTGAGCCAAAAGCGAAGTCAGCTCCTCTCATGACCCCCACAAAACTGCCTCCCAGTGCAACCCTGGCACTGTTTTCCCATATTTCATTCCACTAGGTTCACTTCCAAACCCTTACTCCTGGTTTGTGGCATCACGGATAGTTTGATGAAGGCAGGGGAGAACCAAGATGGAATGGTACCTGTTCAGAGTGGTAAAATGGGTAGAAAATTATCAGAAGGAAGAAAAGATTGAAATGAAGCTTCTAATGATGCAGTTTCCATGGCAACTACCCTTCCACCTACAGTTTTAATCCACTTTTTCAGGCAGCCATTCCAGGAAGTGCAGGGAACCACACAACAGCTGCACATATCCTATTTCTAACACATCTCCTGATTAAAATAATTGTTCCATATATAGAGATTGCCCTGAATGGCAGTGGCTGAAGGTTTTGGATAGCCTGGGGGAGGTGTTTTCTCACAGCGTTAGATGCTTTCTGAAATAACACATGTGGGTGCAAATGCTAGCATTTGCTGGAGGTAGAGTGAAGGAAGCACATCCGAAAGCTATTGCAATGGGATATGTCCCATTTTCCCTACAGGACATATGCCACTATGTCCTGTATATGGCACCCTGTCGTGGGTGTAATCAGAACTAGTCTTGTCTGTGCCACAGCCTCTAAGCTGCAGGTTGCTGAGACCTTATTTTATCAGAAGTAGCAGGGACCAGGTTTAAAGCCAGAGAACATGACTTGCTGTCACACTCCATGTTCAACCTCCGTAAAGATCTATGACAGCCCCAGAGCCACCCTTACGTTCAAATCGTCATCTTAGGAGTGCTAACTGATGAAGTATTTTGTAGGTGAATCATTTCTGTAGTCCTAGTGGGACCATGATGATTGCAACATCTCTGTGGCAATTATGTGGACTGCAATCAGAAGACAGGGAATCACCTTTGTAGTCCTGAGGATGTTATTTCCCATTGTCATTGTTATTGTTATCTCTACTCTAGTTTCTAAAAGCCCCTGCAAAGATAGGTGTTCCCTTCTGCTAAATAACATGACAGGATGAGATGGAAACTATATCTAAGAGCTTGTAACTTACACCAACATGGTAGAAAAAGAGTAGAAGGAAAATAAAATTCTTGACAGGTAGAGAACTAAGGAATAAGGGAGATTAAATAGTTTTCTTAAGGTCACACACTGAGGTTTTAGCCAGAGCCGAGTGCAGATCCCTGGAGTCCCACCCAGGTCTTTTATCAGCATGATGGCCCTTCCTTTCCTGCTCTCCCAGGCTGTCAGTCTCATTTGTCCTATAGAAATATTGAGATAGCTCTGGCAGATGCATTACCTAAAGAGGAAAATGTCTGAAATGATCCTTTCGTCACTCCAAGGAGTGCCAGGGGAAATCTACATTTCTACACAGTAACTATGTTAACCACTTAATTCCAAAGGAAGCAGATAACAGGAAGATATTAGTGTGGGAATGAGCAAGTAAATAAAATAATATTTTCCCCAATAAACCTCAATTCTCTGGGAATTATTTTTAAAGTCTACAAAGTAAATTACAAAGAAGTCTGCCAGAACAGGTAATGACTATACTTAAGGGAGAGGCAACTGTCCTAGAAAACCTTATGCACTGTGGTTACAGTGCTGGAAACAAGAATTTAGCCAATACAGGGGGATCTCTAAGTAACAGCATCTCCACCAAGGACTTCAGGACAAACTCTGGTACTTCTTAGCATTTAATATCTAAACAGTAAGGGCTGGATTATGAGTTCTTGACTTTTTTGGCTGAGCACCTACTCACACAAGTAGTTCTGGTGTCTTCAAGAGGGACTGAGTGACCACTGGTGAGGAAGCGCTGAAAAATCTGACTCTAAAATCTAGTTGGATGATGTTGAAATTTAATGTTAATAGAGATAAAGCATCTTCTTTTCTCCAAGATCATTTAAGTTGATACCCAGTGTTTAGCAATAGTGGAAATTAGAACAACTGCATGTTTTCAGCAGAGTTGGTCCATGTTCACGAGACTTCCTGGCTTCACAGGGGTGGGCAGGGCTGTGTGAGAAGTGTCATGTTTGGATGAAACGAGTAATGAGCAAGAAGAGTCTTGTAGGTAGGGGATGGCACAGGTGGGATGGTGGCTATTGTAGGCACCTGTAGATAAAGGCAATTTTGGGTTCATTTTTGTCTAGCAGCACTTCAGCTGTGTCTGAGACAGAGGTGTGCAGGACGACTGCTGGGTGAATGTGACTCCATGGAGTCTTATTTGCCAAGTACAATGCACAGAGAAGGAAAACTTATCTTGCACTTTCCAGTGTCCCCATTTCATAAATATGATACATTAATATTCATTGTACCACATGCATTATCGTTTTGGAAGGAGATTACTGGGGATTCACTATTTTCTCTCCATCATATTTTCCAATTAGGATCCCCTCTTTTGCAAATAATAACCTTTTTGTTGCCAGAGGCTTTGCAGCAAAGTTCCAGCCAGGGCTTTGGAGCTCTGCTCAGCCTCCATTTAAGAAAGAAGTGCAAATTGAAGAACAATTACATTTTTAATGACCAGTTAATCTTGCTGTACTAAATATGATTAGAGAATAGCCTGGCTAGTGTCGGAGAATACAACAGCTTTTAGGAGTTGTTCCCAAAAAACTCCAGGGGGATGGGAAAGGATGAATCCTTACAAATGCACAACTGAGTCAACAGGGGTTGCTGAGACAAGCTGACAGAGACAAGGGGATAAGAGAAGAGTGGAGCAGCAAATAAAAAGGGGTAGCTTGAGTCTTTGTTCCCCACACCATGAACAAGTCTTTTGGCTCTGTGGTTTACTCACATGAACAAAAACTTTCAAGCCTGTTCTCATTTAGCACTAGCAAAAAAGGTAGTTGGGGATGGGTTTGATGGACACTGCTGACCTGTGCCAGGCAGGGGAAGACCAAGACATCAAATTTTGGGAGTTGCCTCAGGTTCCTCTGTACCTGAAGTCCTTTCTTTAGGCTCCTTTGTGCAGAAAAGGAGGACCCAAGCACTGTCCTTCTTGAAAGGGGGAAGAAATGATGAGGATATGCAATAAAGACTCTTGGATGCTTCAACATCAGAAGCCTGGACACTAGATAATGCTGGAGATAAACACTGAGATCCCACTTAAGGCCACTGTGTGGCTATGTATGCAGCCAGCAATGCATCACGCTTCTGGAGAGTGCATTACAAGCAAAGGGAAAGAGGAAAGAATGGAACCACTATTCGAAATGCACAGGAATGCCAGCAAACCCTTTCCCTTCCTGGTCCCCCACTGCCTCTCCTCTCTGTCCAATCACCGCAAGATTTTTTGCCTTATTCATGTGTGGTAGAAAGAGGTGTCTCCAGGTGAACCTGCCCCGTAGCTTTGAGGGCAAGCAGGCACTTGATGCCTACAGTCCTTCATGCCCATGCAGACCAGATGCAAAATGCTCCAACCTCATTGACTGTAATTAGCTGGGCTCTAGAGTTCTTCTTCAATTACCACAAATTTGTTAAAAAAAAAACAAAAACAAAAACAAATGCCACAAAAAAACCCCAAACCAAAACACAAGAAACACAAATTTACAGTCAGGCCTTTGAGAGGCTAACTATTCCCCGCACACACATACACATGCTAGTAAAACAGCCCTTTAAAGTTGTTGGTGGTGTCAGTTACAAGAGCAGCATTTAACATTTAATGGTCGTTTTCAGTCAGAGCTGTTACTTTTCATTGTTTGCTAGATTTGTTCCTTAAATTTGCTTGGCTCTGTGCCATACACTTCCTCTAGTTTTTCTTTATATTGTGCTTGGGGTTGAAGGATTCCCCCACCACCACCACCTTTGAAGACATATTATGAGATGATTTTCATTTTTCTTGCCCAGTGCATTGTCATGTCTGATATTTATCTAGAGGACACAGATGTCCCCTTACAAGCCCTCTAAAAGTGCCAACTTGTTCTCAGTCTCCTCCTAGCATAAAGTCACCAACTGTAGCAGTCACAAGGATCCCTAAGAAAGTTGTTGGGTTAATTAGATTGGGCAGAAGACTACAGAAAAAATGGTACCCGGTCTGCCAATGCTGTTCTGTAGCTCTTACAAAGAGCAGAGATACAAAGATGATGACTCAAATAAGTGTTTTGCTTCTACTTATTTTCCATTATAATAGGTTGGATTAGCTGTTCGATTAAAACAAATGCAAAGCAAGGAAATCTAGCTGTACATCCTGACCTTTTTTATAAACTGGCATTTATTCCTGTGAATTGACCTATTTGCCAGGTCTGTTTTAACCAAAAATTCAGGCAGTGAGAGGTTTTCACAAATGTTTGCCAGAGAACCTCTGCAATTAAGAAATTGTGACCAGTCATCGAAGCCGCATGGTCCTGTTGTCCCCAGGGTCCTTATTCCTGATGTGGGTGATCAAAATCTTTATGGCAAGATTTTAAAGGTAGGGCAAGATGATCTACTTGTTAGGGTTCATTTCACAAGATGGTCTACTTGTTAGGGTTCATTTCACAAGATGGTCTACTTGTTAGGGTTTTTTTCCAGCTGAGAACGTGCACAACACATTTCCATGGAGGCCCCCGGCACAGTGCTGCAGTGGGCACCCCGAGAACTGACCCTGCAGACACTGAGGTCGCAAACTTCACTTTTGCATATATTAAGTGTGTTTCCTCTACCTAGCCAGATATTTCCTCAGCTAAACAGTATTGACCTATAGGTTTTTGAGTTCAATTTCCACTCCTATTACATGTTTCCTGGCATGTTTATGGTCCTCCTAATTAATTATTTGTAATTGCCTGTGTTTTCCCCCCTTTTTTGTGCCTTTGTTTCTTGTTTCTCTCCCAGCCTTAGTAACAAGATGTTGCATCTCTTGAGGCTACGAGGGTAAAAGCCTATTAATAAATAATTAAGTGGTGAGGCTCCGACGGTGTGGAGTCACGTCTTACCATCACATGGCTGTAGTCTCCATGGCGATGCACCGGTGTGGACTGAAATATCTCTTTGGGAGGAGGCAGGAGGAGGTTATGCAGGGCAAAAATGTGTGATGTTAAATTATATTTTTAAAAATTAAAGGTGCCATTACACTGGCTAGTTCCCTAAATAATCTGGAAAGATGGAAGCCTCCTATTAGCTCCATTCCACCAGCATCCCTCACTTCTGTCTGCCGGTGCCCCATGATTTTGTGCTGGCCCAGAGCCTCCAGCACTGAGGCTTTTCCACCCTGTAGATGTTCCTCTCTGCCAAGCAGCATTTTCCCTCTACCCAGTGCCCCTCTGACCTTCCCAATCTGCAGCAATCCTGCCGCCGAACTGTGCAGTCTCAGTCCCGATGATGAGAGTGACTGATCTCTGAGAACAGCGAGCATTGAATAGTTTGTCATGTGTCACCAAATTAAACTTTAAGGCCTGGAGTCCAGAGGTTCCCGCTGCACTGTGTTCTCATTCCCTATGACAATAATATGTCACCTTTCCCCTGGAGTTGCCCTGCAACCTACGTTTGTGCAAAATTCACACCTGCTCCTCATTAGAGCCAGATTTTGAGAAGCTTTTGCTGTGCTTTTTCTCCTTTTCTGGCAATACTCGGAGGCAGTTTCGTGTGCTGGCACATGAAGTAGCCTTTCTATTTTTTCCCATCGCATAATCCACCTCTAAGTATAGCAAAGACATTTCTTGCCCATTCGAAGCAGTAGTTTTCAAATGAAAAGCAGTTAGCTCAGCAGTTCCAGCATCTGTAAAAGTATGTCCTTGTGCAGCAGGCGTGATCTGAAACCCCCTTTAGCCTGTTATCAGCTTTCCATCTGCGTTAGCAGCTACACCATTCACGAGCATCCTGATCGATGTATTTCAGCCAATATAATTTTCCCAAACCCCCACCTCCCCAATAATGTTTCATGGGAACACAAGAAATTTTAAGCTCCTTGTAATGCCAAGGATGTAAATCAAACTAATTGTCTCCCGGATTTCAGAAACATCCTGGGCTTTCATTTCCTCTACAAACTTCTGGAGCATTTACGTTAGCTTTTGGCAGGTAAATGGTAGGGGGCCCAAACCATCCATCACGTAAAACCGCATCGAAAACCCATCAAGTTAGGAGTCATCACAGGTAGATAGGTCTCTGCTCTGAGGGAATGAAGGTTTTGATATCACGGCTCCCTTCTCTTCACAGGAGGACATGATGTGTAAGCCCAGGAACCTCACTCTTTCCAAACCACTGCCAGGGACCACCATTTACTGGCTGCTCAGTGTCCACAGCCCCACGTGGAAGCAATGCCCAGTGGCAAGACTACCAGCTTCATGTTACTATCCATTTTCTTTAAGCCTCTAGGATGGGATCTGCTTGACAAAGGGTGGTTCTGGCCTTGCAGAGCTGAAATCTACTGCAAACTGGATCTTCATTAAGCGTACAGCCCCAAGTTCAGCCTGGGAATGGGTGCATTCCTTTTTGTTACCACCAAGTTTCTGGGAAAGAGTGTGAAATGGAAAAACCTCTCCCATCCCTCTTCATTGGCCTGTTTTCCCCCTCTTCTTTTGTAGTAGAATCTAAAAAGGAGGTGAAAGATGGCTTGAGTGAGGTTATCACAGGGATAAAACAATACTTCAAGGAGTTTCAGAACTGTTTTCATGCTGTGCTCCTGTAGCCACTGCACAGGTTTTCAGAAATTGTTTCCCTGCCCTTTTCACCTTCACACTCCTCTTCTCCCAACAGACTGAGGCCAGAGCAGAAGAGGAAAGTGGATTACTAATTTTTTTCTTCAGCACTCTGGCATCCTGTCTTTGCTTCCACACTTTTGATATTCACCAGCACCAGTGGGAAAAAAGCAAGCAATCTGAAATTCAGGGCTTGTTAGGTAAAACAAAGAATAACTATGTCAATTATGCTGATTCTGAGGATAAATGTTTGCCTTTTTTTTTTTTTTTTTTAAGTCTGCCTATGGATTCTAACACTGGGATTTAAAATAGTTCACCTATTTTTAGGTGATGTTGGCAACCTGATTTTGACTCAATAGTTCCATGATGCTGAAGGAAAAAGAGAAAAATAATAATTGCAAAACACAAAATAAGCAGAAATGTTTTCAGTGAGGTGTTTTGATCACCCCCGCGAGCTGTTTTCTTGCTGTATTGTGCGTGACTGAAAATCAGAAAGTGAATCTGCCTATTAATAAATGGGAAGCTGACCAAACCAGTTTCATCAGACTGCAGTAAAAATAGAGATCAAGGGAAAAATAAACTTAAGTGATTAGAATTATGTCCATTCTGACAAAAAGACTTCATGAATGATACAGGAAAGGCTTCCTGATAAAGAAATTAAAAATTCAAATTCAAATTCTTTGAATGGGGGAAAAGTTAAACCGATTCCCACGGGTGGTGTCACGGACTGCCAGTGACCGAATGGCCTCTGGATCTGCTCCCAGGGCAATCCCTGAGAAGGGACTCCATCCTCCCCTGAACCACAACCTGGTCTCTCTGTATGCTGCTGCTTGCTTTTGGAGTAAATTGCAAACCTGCCCGAGGAGTTGAATAAACAAATTACTGCCTGTGCATGTGTGTTCATTAGAAAAAAACATGCTGATTACTTGGCAGCCTGGCATTTCATAATATGACAAAGGGTTTTGAGAGATGAACAGCTACAGCAAACCCTCCGTGGAAACTAATATCTCCACCTGTGGGAAATGCAAAGATAATAGGCAATTGTGACTAAAAATGCAATTACTACAAGAGAAAAAGATTCACTTGCCTCCATGTGCATAGAAATCGTGAAAAGATGTTTTCATCCTAAGCCAAGAAGGCTTAAAGCTGGGTTTTATTCTGCACTTTGAACCAGTAATAGTTTCTTTCACCTGTTATGCATCTCCCCCCAAAAAATGTATTCTTCTCCATCTCACCTAGAAGGCTCTCCACTTCTAGGCAATTATTTTATCAAGTGCAGAGAAATAAGATAGAGAAAGAAAATATTTGAATTTGAGCATTTAATGTTCCTGTTCTCTCTCTTTTTTTCTTTCTGTTTTTCAAGATCAGATTTCTATTGCAATTTCTACTGAGTGTGGACAAGACAGAGCTTTCCAAGCTTTAAAACAAACCATCCTACGTTCTAACCACAAGCAAAATTTAAGAGAAACACAAGACCACCCAGTGCAGTAAATAAGGAGGGCGCATCCTGCACATTGTGGGGTGGACGGAGCTGGTAAAACCCTACATAAACCTCAGCAAGATGCCTTGTCTGTCACACTGCATTTGCTGTTGCATCCCTTGACCTGGCAGTTGATTGCTCTTACTTTAGGTGGAGAAGCTCAGCCTCCTATAAGAGGGTAAATTTTCTGATTTTCCCAACAAGAGACCAAAATATTCACATGCAGGACCCACATAGCTGGGGTAAGCTGGAAGGTGGAGTAGCTTCTGGAGCGATGTGCAGTGATTGCTGCTCTGCTGGGCTCCTCTGCTGCCGGATGAGGGACTGCTTCTCAAAAAGAGGCCATGGAATATAGACCTGCTTGTGACCCACATGCAACTGAAGAGCCACAGTGTGTCCGTTGCCACTTTAACCGGACAGTTTCTCCTGTGTCTTACCTATTTGACTTCAACTTTTCACTAGTAGCTCCAAGCCCATGGACTGCATTTAGGCTCATTTGCAGCAAATCCAAATTAACTTCCGTTTCACCCAGTGTCCGTTTGCACCCGGCGTTTGGAATTGCAAAAGGCATCCTTTGGAAACAAACCCAGACCACAGAGATGATTCAAAGCAGCAGGGGGAAGGGGAGTCAAATTTCAGGATTATGTGCTCAACTGGGGTTTGTGACCATGCAAAGCGTGTACATAAATCCCAAAGTTTTGCAGTCAGACCCCTGTAGATAGATTCTCTGCACCATATGCGTTTTCAATGGTTTAGAGGGAAATCACACAGGAACGAGGAGCCATCTTCATGGCCTTAGGTCTACCATGGAAGCCTGAGGGTTCTCTTGCATTATCTTTTTGCTGCAGTTCCTCCAAATTGAACATGCTGACCTCCATATACAGTGTGCTGGCCTTCTGTCTGCAAGTCAGCGTACAATGTTGACCTCCCGTGACTGTTCTGTGAGTGGGGCCAGCTAAGGAACACCTCCTTAAGGTTAAGTGGATAGAGGCCTATGATTTGGCAGAAGGGACAAGGACTCAGTGCAGCACACGCATTGTCACACAGAGCATTGCTCCTGCACGAGAGAGACAGAGTGCTCCAGCGTTCCTTTTTGTAGGAAGAAAATGGCTTAAGAATTGAAACTGTTGCCCGAATCTGTCACTGACTCAAATACAGCAAATGAAACTATTGAAAAAGAGGTTATTTCTTTCATCTGAGTCTTTCAGTGTGAGGCTGAGCTCCACCAGAGGTGAGGAGCATCACCAGTGTGTGAATTGGCCGGCAGCTGGGATCGGTTCCCCAAGGTTTCCTCAGGCTACTTTCAGGGTCAGCAATGGCCACAGCAGAGAGGACAGCAAGATCGGGGCATGGCAGGTGAATTAAAAGAAGAACCAATTTTCCAGTCTATTTTTAAGATATTATATTAGCTTGGGTAGTGGGCACAGCTCAGCAAAACCCCGTGACCACCTTTGGTGGGCTGTGAATAACAGATTATCATCATTTTACAACAGCTACAAATCATGGCTGTGCCGTTACATCTAGTGGGAAAACAACTGCTTTCTGAGCAAATAACCATCCATTGATAGGCAGCTCTCCAACTTAGGAGAGGTTTGATAGTGTATAAAGCCTTTCAGCAAGGAAACTGCTGTAAATCTTGCCCAGGCAGGCTGAAGTATCTGAAGAAATACTTATACCTCACTGATCCCCGAGCCTTAGATTTGTGATAAGACAGAAATCATTGCCATCTGATCCGCTAGCCTGTGAGATATGAATCAGAGTCTGTGCCCCGTCCAGAGCTGACAAGTTGTATCAACATAACAAAAACCATCGTCGGTCTGACACCTCTGCTGGCAGCCTCAGGAGAAAGCAGAAAGGGTAACGCAGTCCAGGCTGCCCTCTGGTTCCTCCGGGGCAAAGCTGAACCTTGCCGGCAAGGTGGGGAAATTCCTGCTAGTGACACCCTGCTGAACTGGAGGTCTTTAATGACAATGCAAAAAAAAAAAAATATATATATATACCTACCTGATTTTAATAGCATCATCCCCATCAGATAAGTGCTTTGCACAAAATCAGGCACAGTGCTTCTGCCTTTGCTACCATCAGCCCCAGCTGGTGGGGTTATAAAATTTGAGTGAAGAAACCCCAATTCTATACTCTCAATAAACAAGACAGAACAACCTTCCCAGGACAAGATCTTTAAGTATATGGCAACTTTCAGTTCACCTTTCACACCTGAAACAGTGCATGCAACTATACAAAGCAAACACAGCCCTTTCTGGTGTGTTTTGAAACAAATTGTCATCCACACTTAAACATATTGCATCGTACTACATTTCCCCAGGGCCCCTGATGTTGTTACTATCCTGACAGACACAACCGCCTCCCAAATTACAGTTATTCTAACCTTATACACACTGACACAGAAACGCCTTTAAGACAATGTTTTATCTCAGAGGTGCTGCGCATTCACACACGCACACAGACACACAAAATTATGTCAGCCATTTAAGTAATCCTTGCTCGGCTGTCTTTTAAAATGCTTCTTTCGTCTTTCTGTAACCAAGGGCTTTAATATTGAAATGTTCATGAGCACCAGCTTTATTAAAATTAGGGCTTGGGGAAATGGTTTCAAAAAGAAGAAATGAATATTACCCAACCATTTAAAAGATGCTAATTAATGGAGTTCTAAAGCCCAGGGAGGCCATTTGACAGAGCAGAGATTCTTCTACTAGACAGATTTGTAACTTAGCGGTTCGAGTGGCAGAGGCGGAAATAAGAGACGAATAAAATAAAATGCAAGTAGGTTAAGAAGAACAATCCTCCAGGTGTTATGAGGACTCCAGAGTTTAGTTCTGTGCCAGCGATTTGAGTTGTCTGCCTACGAGCTCTATGCATGAAGATTTTTTCCTGGCCCTGACACAAAACAGGGTTTGTGTCTCTTCCCTGCTGGATCTGCCCTGTGTTGGGAACAAGAAAGCGTAACCCACATGGCATTCAGCCACGGCCAGCCGAGAGCGGCTGCCAGCTGAGATTGTGCTGCAGGAGTCACCAGGGGATTTATTTTAAGATAAATCTAATCTGGAGGGTACATGGGCATGTCCATACACATGTGCACAAGGAAGGAGCTTTGCACTGGGAGTAGCAGAGACACACCAGAATGATCAGACCTTTCCATATAGGCTTTTTTATGATTATTTCACCTGAGTGTGTAAAATCAGGGGAACCTCAGCAGCCCCCCACTGCCATACTCCCCTAGATCCTGCCTATCACTTCTACTCTCAGCAGAATAACTGAATTCATATTTATATCTGTACCAGTGAGCATAGGTACTACTGTCCCAATTTTTTCTTTGTCTCCTGCTCCCCCTCCTTTCCTGTTCTTCTCTCTGTGCACAGATATAACCCTGGGTCAAGAACTGAAAATACTCCACAGACTAGAGGAATAGATTCTTTTGGTGGGCCTATGTACATACATATCTACTCCAGCTCCGCAGTAGAAAAGACATCTCTGAAGTCTGACAGTGATTTGTAGCTGGAATTTCAGTCAGCAGATCTTTCTTACTGATGCAGTTCTTGCCAGGTCAGTTGCTATAAAAAAGCAACTGATTTGAAACCCATGACCCAAGAAGGAAACTGAGAAAGGAAAGGTAGCAAGAGGGATGGATGCTGGGAAAAACCTCCTCTCCAGTCTACCCCAGCACACAGGGTGTCTTGGGAGGAAGGACCACTACATCCTAGAAGCTCGACTGCCCTCCACAGCTGTTGTTGAACTGAGCGATGAATTTTACAGGAAGAGTTTGCTGACCCTGTTCTGCTGTATTTAATCCATCACTAGAACTTCAGAGCTCCAAGATATGCCAATGCAACAAGTAGATGAGGGAAGTTACCTGTATTCTGTTTCTTCCAGGTGGGAGCTCTGTTCTTGTCCTCCTTGCCTACTTCTTTTCTCCCATGAACCCGCTTGCTGAGCCAGGCAGGTCACACTGCATGTGGCTCTCCCCCACCTCCTGGTAATTGTGTTGCAGTAGTGCCAGAAGGTGCTGCAGAGAACACCACCTTCGTGTGCCATTCAGCAGGCAACTTTAGAAGAAAATATGTCATCCAGGTATAATCCCAGCCTGGAGAAAATAATAGGAAGGAACAGGACAAATGAGGGAATCAATAAGGAGCCAACCATAACATCAACCAACTAGACGTTCGCATGCGTGCCTGCCTTGTTCTTTCATTTGGTATTCTATAAATAATACAGAGAGCAAATATCATCCCTCGCCTTCCCAGTTCCATCATCTTCCCATTGCCAGATGGCAGTTTAAGTGGCCATCCCTATTTCCCTCAACCCATATTAGCTCAGTGCAATCTGTTCGCATTATATTAGTCTGCACAGGGGGTGGTGTTCCACTGCTGCCTTTCCCTGATCAACCTTGGCTGAAGAATCCCCTTTGGCTGCTGTGGTAAAAGCTTGAGATACTTGAAGCAAGAAGATCTGAGGGTTTGGATAAAACATCAGGTCATGGAGGCTTAATATGTTATTGCACATCAGCGGAGCGGACGTACCTGTCCATACATATGCTCTTTGCCTGGAGCTAATGCAAAATAATATGATGTAGCTTCACTTTGTTTCACTGTCAGCTAAGTTAAATTGCATTATTATATCTTTGTCACAAGCCAAGAACGTGTGCCCAGACTGCTACCTCAGCTTTTCTGATGTTTGGTAACTTGTAAAGTTGCTCTTGCTTGATCATGTGTCAGAGCCTGGAGTCCTTCACAGCTGTCATGAAGTCCTTGGGAGTCCTGGTTTTGTATACCCTGGGATGTATTCTTATTTGCAGGGACTTGTGGCTGCATATAGCACAGATTTATATGGGGTGTGACAGATTGGATGCTTTTTATTGATCAGGAAAACCAGTGTACACCTCCGAAGAGACCAGCACTTTCTGATTCAAGCTTTTCCAAGTGCTTTTACAAGAATTAAAAATAAAAAATAAAAACTAAAAAGGGATTTTAAAGAAGAAAAAGGTTCTGTCAAGTCTCTGATATCTGCAAAGCTATAAATAGAGAGATACTTTTTAAGTTCATAGAACTTCATCATTTTCAGAGAGCTATTGGGAGGAACAGCATGAAAAAATGATGTCTGTTTCTCTAGTAAAATATAGATTGACCCTCCTAAATGAAGACAGTCGGCAAGAAAGATATGATCTGAGACAGAAAAAGAACAAAAATTCAGAGTTTATATAAATTTATCTTTTTAACTTATGTCTCAACTCCAGCAGCCTGCCATAAAAAAAATGAAATGCAAACTGGAAACGCAGGCTTGTTCTAACAAATGCAGGGGGAAGAATAAAACTAACAAATATATTTGTTTCCCTACTAATCCCTCTTCATTATAGGACATAGCTGTTTTGCTTAATGGTCACAAATGAATCCAATATGAACTCAAACAAAGGGAGGTTTCTTTTCTGTTTGCAGATTAAATCATTTGTAAAAATGTTTCAAGTGCAGTCAGCATCAACAAAGTCAAATAAAACCTCTGTCTCACACAAGCAAAAATTTACCATAGCGAGTATCTTTCTATGACAACTGGTAAGAGGTAATTTTTCCCTGGAGCCAACTTCCATTGGATCAGTAATGCTCCAGACTATAGCAGAGAGAGTTTGCGTTAGGATCTGTGTACCAGCGCGCATAATAATGAATCACACCCTACATTGATTTAGTAAACCAATAGGTTTTATTAACTCAACAATGAGATTAAAATGGATTAAAACAGGAGAGGGGCTCTATCATTGCACTAATAATTTACCCCTGATTCTACAGCAAGTGCAATTCACTTTGGTTTTAATACCTGATTAGGCTCCTCTCTGTACCGCTGAAATGTTTTCTCCAGGGGGAAAAGTGTAGCAGACGTAGGCGAATCCTATACCCACATGTAACTACAGAGAAGGCAAGCAAACAAGCCAACTTTAATCAGAGTTGGGACTTTTCAGTGCTATCCCAGACAAAGAAGTCAATGATTTTTCTTGGCAGGGAGTTCCGAAGCCTCCTGCGCTGAAACGCATAGAACAGGCCTCCAGGACTGCAAGGAAAGCATTGGCTCAGCCCTGATGCTCGGTATGCCTGCGCCGCCCTCCTCACCCTGATAGCCGGTGCCCGCAGTGCGGCAGAGGTCTCTGGGTCGCATGCTGGCTTTAAACTGCCTCGTTCTGGCAGTGCCACGGTACCGAGCAGCAGCACAGAGCTGTAAGATCTGCCTGAGAATAAAGTAAATTAGGTCAAGCAGAGCTGCGTTGCTACCAGTACCCAAGTGGGCAGTTTTAAAGCCATGAATACTTCTCCACTCCATTATCTCTAGCTGAGATTTGTGCCTGTCCCATTAGTTTCAGCACATTCAGGATGCTACACCACCCTTCTGCAGGACTTCTTTGGGAGTCCTTTGGTGCAAACCAGTGGTTTTCAACCCATTGACCCAAGGATGCCTGGGGGTCTGTGAGTTATTTCTGAAGGATTTGTAGTGGGCAGCTATAAATCTTGCAGAACTATAAAGGTATTGGCAATAGGCTCAGAATTGCTGAATAGGGCTTACACGTGGAAAGCAAGTAGGTTTGAGAGGACAGCAAATTGAAAAAGGTTGAAAAACACTTGCATACAACTTGTCCTAGAGTCTAGAGAGAGTCTAGGAGAGCTTCTTATTTTGCCTGGCTGAACCATCTACCCAAATGCTCTTTGGACTCAAAATGGATCTTAATGGAGATTCCCGTTACTGCCCAGGTAGCTCTGAGCCCAGCCCAGTAAGGGCCAGTTTTGTAAGGATTGGCCTATGGGGTAGGGAAGCATTGAAGACAGGGCTGGAGGAGACTCCAAAGAAGTATCTGGTCCTCCTCCTGAGCCAGAAAAACTAATGTAATGAGTGTTTAATTGCTTTAGTATGTTTTTTGTATAAATTGTGTGTAATCATCGAGTTATACTGTACATATGCAATAAAATTAAACAAATATTCAATGTCTCTTCACAGATAAAGCTAAAATAAATCTAACTCTCCCTTCCTGAGTTAATCCACCATGAACAACTCGATCAATAACCATCCTTCTAAGCCATCATCCACCCACCTCACTCCTTCCCACCTCCTCCTGTTTTCTGGGAGAGGTTTGATTTAAATTGACAATAACTATCCTCATGATCACTGTAATTATGACATTCATTATTATTGCTATTTGTTATTAGATCAGTGAAGGAAATGCTTTTTCTGTCTGTAGGAATTTGTAAGATTTTGAAATTATTTTCCCCATTCTGGATTCATCAGTGTTTGTGAACCAATAGTCTGAAAAAAGTACAGGTCAGATCAATGCACAATTCATTTAGATACCTCGAAAATATTTCATTTAGATGGTGGTGAGCTTTCTGAAATAAAAACATAATTAACTTAGCTGTTGAAAATGAGGAAATAAGATGGTTTTGCCATTTAAGAAAATTATGGTTTCTCCAAATAGGGAAATTAATTTAAACTGAGCTCCTCTACAAACAGTTTGTATTGACCTACTGACATTCGCCAACAGAAAAAACATTTAATCTGAAAATTGTCATCTTGCCATTTACTATTAAAAGTTTATATAACACATACAAAGTTGCATAAAAAGTTATTGCTGGTTTTCTCAAAAGGAAAAAGAATGGCCTAAAGGAGTTAGGCACAATCAGGGATTTTAAAGTCTGAAACTTCTTAGATATTTTTGATACCATCTCAGCCTTCAGGTCACACAGAAGTTACCTCTAATTCTGCAGCTCTAAGAGAGCTTTCCAGAGCTCTCAGAATTTTATTCCAGGATATATAATATAAATTTATTTTTGTGCAATTACCAAATGATCACCAAACCCTTATCCATCTTTTTAACAATTAAAATACTCTTTGAAGGTGTTTATTTGGAATGAATCTTATCTTATTACCTTTAGCCCAGTTTTGTCAGTTTTAGTTAAATGCTGTTCATCTCGGATATTTCAAATCCAGCCTCTCAAGCATGGGCAGCTGATACAGACTTGACTTGTCACAGAGTTCAATCTGTGAACTTGGCAATTGCATGAGCAAGTGACTCATGCCCCAGTTCGTGTTCGTCTCTTAGCTCAGACACATTCATCTTGAGAAGAGCTGTGGAAATAATTGTTTTTCAGAGGTTGGTAGCAATTCTGATTGTATAAGAATACTATAAATCACATTCAAAACCTGATGCCAGCTTCCTTGGCCATCTTGCTTTAAAAAGGTTACATCTAAAGAGGTTTTCTGCTCATTTCTGGCATCTTGAACTTCTCTGACCCTTTGTCTTTGTCTCTTTGCCCTAAAACCTTGGGGCATGTAAGGTCTTTACGCCATTAACTCTCATTCTTCCACGAATGCCCCGTCTGTGTTATCTTTGCCTGGTCTAGCTCCAGCCAGATGATTTTGCCTGTGTAAAGCAGTGATGCTGAGGCTCAGCAGGTCATTACTGTGAGCCTCAGCAACAGTACCGGCTCCGGGAGGAGAGCCTGCAGACCACTTGTTTAAGCACCCATAGAGGTATTTAGTGATGGCTGCAGCAGCAGCTCCAAGAGGCAGCAACAAGTCTATTACGAGTATTTATGAGCCCTGGAGTCTTAAGGATGCCTGTGGCAAATTGCCTCAGTTCCTGCCTTTGTAAAAAGGGCGTGATCCACTAAACTCCACCAGAGAAAGAGGGTGGCAGTCAGCTAACACATTCTGCTGGAGGTGCTGGGGACTGTCACTGTGATATGGCTGGCTCCGGCATGTAACGGAGTTGGGCAGGGTGCAGCAAGCTCCCTGTGACTGGGTTAGAAATCCAGTAGCACACAGGACGTCTCCTTGCCTGATAAAGGAAGGAGTGGGACTGAAAATAGTATAATGCAAGGAAAAGCTATGTTAACTCGAAAAGAGATAAAAAGAAACTCATAAGGTTCCCAAAGAAATGGCATAAGCTGAGAAAAGAAAAATTGTGTGAAACTCCAGCCTGACCGTTTCCTTACCCTGGTCCCCTGCTGCCATGTTAACATGGGTGTTCGACATAGCGCTCTGTGGGAGCATTTGCTTCAGGTGAAGAACAGCAATTAGAGTATTTTCAACGTACCATCTATTTCTCCTTAAGCTATCTGAATTGTCTTCTGTTGAATAAAAAAGAATCATATAAAAAGGTCTTTAACCCTGCTGCAAGCGATAGGAGGAGAGGGGAATATTTCTGAACATACCCGCAAAGTTTGTGGGAACAGCCTGGGGAAAATCAATCCAACAAATGTCTGGTTCATAGTTAGGTTCTCCAGATGGCATCAATATATCATGAAGAGTCAAAGAGAGCCTTTCTGAATGCAAATTACTATTCAAATTTTACCTAATTTATGCAAATTAGCTCATTCAGTCTTCCACCTAATCCTCCCTGGAGTTCCTCCAAGGTTTGAAAGGAGAGATACTCTTCTCGCAAAATATATATAATCCATATTAATTGCTTTTGATGGAGATGAGTGGGATGGACAGCTATTCCAGCAGTTAATACTTTAATCACTTCACCTCAGCAGCAGCCCTACCTCAGGTGAACAGACCCTGACTATCTGTCCCCATTGCTAACGTAAACCATAAGCGGCTGTGTATCGGGATGCTCCCAGTGGGGCCAGGCAGGCAGGCAGATTTCGGGAAGGAACTGATCGGCATTGAGCAGGGTTGAGGAGAGAGCTGGTGTGTGGGCAGATCCGATAGGCAGCAGCCCAAGTCATCTTGGCTACCCAAGCTGGGAAGAGGGCTGCAGGAGGGGGATGAGGCTCGGTGATGGAGCGGCATGGATTGCTCCAGGTATGCTGGGCTTTGCACAGGGATGGGGTGGCAGAGCTGTGAGGGGGGGTCAGACTGAACCATGATGAGAGGGGCTGAAATGCACCTTCTCACCCCTCAGCAGAGCAGCAGCGATGGTAGAGGAGAGAGGAAGGTGTCAGCACAGCCTCCCTATTGGGCTAAGCCAGAGGCATGGGAATAGACTGGGACCCGTCTGATCGATGGACTCCAATGTCCAACTCCTGAGCCCAGCCAGCATCAGCAAGAGGCACTGGTGTGCTCCAACACCTTTCCCCACTCCATCCTGAACCAGGAGAAGAGGATTTGTAGAAGAACGAATGGACAAAGCAGAAGACGATTGAGTTAGGAAGTGTCTCAAAATTATCTCCTTATTAAGACGCAATTAAAATATGTTCGGGCATATTGACTTCAGTCTGTTCTTGCTTTACTGTTTGTGCATTATCTTGAATAGCCGTTCTTTAGCCACACGCTGGTACTTATGGATTTCTTATCCCTGTCCCTTGTGTCTGGATGGCTGTGATCAGATACAGAGATAAAATAGAAAGACTTTAATTCTGAAATCAATGAATTAGAGATTGAATACATTGATATTTCATCACTTATTTCTGTAGAGAGAAGGGATTAATATGCAAGCAGTAAAATGTACTGTCACTGTGAATAAGTCACTCACAGATTGGCTTTTTGTCAGGATCAACTGAGAGCACGTGGCAACCTGTGCTCCAGGCTGCTACAGGTATACCTGTACCAAAACTCACCCAAGTCCGAGCGGCTGAAGCATATGTTAGGTGCAACAGGTGAGAATTGGGCCTGGATTAAATGTACTTTACTCATATCAACCAAGCCTGTAATATGCTTGGCCCAACGGTGGACCTGCATCAAATCACACAATCCTTTTGCATTATCTGCTTCCCAGACCAAGGCAAGGGTATTGGCTGATGTTTTCCAGCAGCCATTTTTTCCCTATAGCACTGTCAGTAATGAGTCTCCTTTTGCCAGTCAGGAAAACCTGTCTCTGAAACATTTTGAATTGACATTTCAAATACATTTTTTGT